>NC_080387.1:37862571-38215343 GCF_028751815.1 Salvia miltiorrhiza
AAATACCAGAGCTGGAGAGCTGAAACCAAGATGCAGACACCAAGGGATGCCTGGCTGTACTGCGCCACGCGGGTGTTTGTCCGAGTAATCACACTCCTCATCTTCAGTTCCCTGCACGAGCACGAACATGAACACGGATTCTCAAACACGAGATTCGTGCGAGAGGAGGAAGACGCGAGCTCGCATGTTTTAATATATCAGCTAAATCGAGCTTATTTATTCAAGAAGAAGAAGACAAACATATGCACATATATGATGAATAATTGGAGAGACAAACTTAAAATACAAAACTCGTAATACATTTCTTAGTAGGATCGCTTTAACCTAAAAATAATATTTTTAAATTAGTAAAATTCCCAAAAAATAATATTTTTAAATTAGTAAAATTCCCGCTAAATAATGGAATCAAATTCAATCCCTCTATGTGAAAAAAAATGGCAGAAGTCATTTACTTGCTCATCAATTGAATCATTTTGTCTTTGATAGCCTGCACATAGTCCTGAAGCTTTTTCATTTCAAGATCCAAACCCTACATAGACATACATGAGATTCATCATCGACACGAACACAAACACAAACACGAACACGAACATAATAATGGATTGTAGTTACCTCAATCTTTTCCTTCTTTGCAACGGAGTCCCAATCTTTTGTAGCAATCCCCGTTCTCCATTCTAAGCCTACCGTCACTGGTTTACCACTCTGATCGCCGCTGTCCACCACAAAGCATGCCTTGTAATTCCCCGGCTCGTTCGTCGTCAAGGCAAACTGGCCGTGCCGAGCTCCCTCTTTTTCATACAGCTTATTCCCGAACGGGGATGAAACCTAAGACTCACAACTCTCAATATATACAAACAACTCTTGCTCTCTTCCCTAGCTAACTCTATATTAGAGTATAGACGAATATTATACTATTATAAAATTATATTCATTCACTAACTTGAGTGAAGCTCTGTCACGTATATATGATGATACTCTTGTTCAGTGACAAGGAATTTCATATTCAACCAAAAAGAAACAAAATCAAATATGCATCACATAATCTACATGATAGAAACAAGGATACATATTATTATTCTCTATAGATCAAAAAAAATTTCCGTCAAATAGATAGATCACACTTTCGATATTATCAAAATAGTATCCGATATTTTGATTTTTCATTTTCAAATCATGATCGGACATTGTTTTTTTGATACCAAATAGTCGTACTAGCAACTAAAAATATGTGGAATCAAAGCTTCGGAAACTAAAAAAATTGATAATGTTTCTGGATTATCTAGATTTGAAAACGAAATGGGGTTAAAAAAGAAAGAGAAAATTGGGTAAAAACCTTAACGGTAAGGGTGGGATGCGTAGTGTAATTAGCGTCGCCGTCACCGTAAAAGGAATAGTAATCGCCTATAACGACCACGTTGCTCTGCAACTCCTCGTAAACGCACTTCCGCCCAGAGCTCGGCATTTTCAGCCACACTCCACGCGCCGCCGGCAACGCCGCAGCCACCGCCAGCATCACTGCCCACAAACGACGAGCCTCCACCACCAACTTCATTATCACGACATGTACCCTCTTCTGCGGCGGAATCCGTTTTATAAGAAATTTGACTGTAACGGAGGCGCGTGGAGTTGTGAGAGTGGGATTTGGCGGAGGAATGACGGTTGCCTTTTGCTCTCAGCCAATCAGAATTGCCGAGGTATGTACAGGTGTACGGTTTCGGACATGGATTCGGTCGCCGCCACGCGCTTGACTTTTGAGTCAAGTAAGTAAAATAAATATCGATAAGTTCAGTTTCAATTTTTTATAAATGGTCCTTCAAGAAAAGAGAAAAAAAAATAGAAAAGGAAACGTGACTAAATTACATGAAAAATACAATGAATTCATTGTACACGTATCACATCACATCACATCACATATATCAAATTACACCAAAAAAAATCACTAGTCTAGCGATGGAGATTTCCATCTTAAAAATCCGCTTTTTCGATCTTAAATTTACAACCAAGTGACTGATTTGAGTTCCAATGATAAATGCTGCGACAGAATTGAGAGTTGAGACATAAATTATATCACCAATCGAAGAGTGGTAGCCGTCATCGTTTGAATTTCGCGACGACATTAGCGATTGAATTTTCATGACTAGTTAGGCCACCCACTATGGTGGGTTCCTAAATCTATGTGTCAATCTAAGTATCGGTAGCACCATAGTGGTGATTATAAAATGAAGTGCTTGAAAGAAAATGGGTAGCAGCAGGAGGAGTTGGTTCCTGATTGACGCAATGGGATCCACTTTGTTTTGGGTGACATGCATTTGGAGAATACACGCCTCCAGCACCGCACAGTTGGAGCGCGTGCAATTCACCCGCCCACTGTGCGGCTGGGCATTAAATCACGCAGGCCCAAAACTCTTTTCATGCTTCTTCTTTTTTATTGTTTTCATTTTGAATGTATTTTATTCTTTTTCATTTTTTTCTTCCTTTCAATAATAGATCAATATTGGAGGCTCCAAGTATTTAAATGAATAAATAGTGAACTTTTGTCAGTTCATTTTTTTGCAGATCTCTTCAAAAAATCTGCTACTTAGTTGTGTGTTGTAAGAAATTAATTTTCAATAAAATGTGCGTTTAAATTTTAATTTTTATTAGCATAATTATATTAATTTTGAAAGTATATGTTAGCATTTAAATAAAACAATTTATTCGTATAATTATATTAATTTTAAAATTATATTATACTATTTAAATAAATTAATTTATTCATATAATTATATTAATTTTATTAAAATAAAATTTAATACAAAATTAAACACACAAATATATATATATATATATATATATATATATATATATATATATATATATAGTGGCAAAGTAATAATAATGATAGTGGTCCATGAATAGTTAAAAGTGAGGTAGTGCTATAGTAGAGAAAATATAAGATAGTTGCAAAAGGAGGTAGTAGATGAGGTGACACACATGTGATGTGACATCCACTATGGGTAGCACCATAGTGGATGCCCTTACGACAATGATTTTTTGTCGTTAATTTTGCAGGTCGGCATTTCACCGTTACACGACAATTGTCTAGACAACATCCGATTTTTAAGATTAAAATCGGTTGAACCATTTTATTGAGTTGGACTGATTTTTTTTTAATTTTGTAGAGTTACAATTATGTCCCTAATCTAATTCCCTTCATAATCTTTTTTAAATTTTAAATTTCAAAATTATTTTTTGAATTTTATTTCTTTCCAAAATAAAATTAGTTGATTCATTTCCATTCTTATACATAATTTCCACCAATTTAAGGATTCTTATTTAAATTTTGAATTTCAAAATTCAACTTTCGAGTTTCCTTAGTTATTTTTAGAATTTATTTCTTTCCAATATCAAAATAATTGATTTGTTTCCATTCTTATACCTAATTTTCACCAATTAGAAATTCTTATATAAATTTTGAATTTCAAAATTCAAATTTGAGTTTCCTTAATTTTTTTTTAGATTTATTTCTTTCCAAAATCAAAATAATTTATTTGTTTTCATTCTTATACCTAATTTCCTCCAATTTAGGGATTATCCCTAAAACAATGTTAAATTATGTATACAATACACATTACATATTGCGGACTTGTAAGAGCATCCGCATTGGTGCGTACTTGATAGCTTACTTGATAAGAGGGGACCACATTGAGTAAGAAGACCGCATTGGGATTGCTGATTACATGATAGCCTACTTGATTTTTTTAGTTTTGTTTTTTCTATTTTTCATTTAAGTTTAATTGCATAAATTTAAATCACACAATATACTTCAAATTTAAATTTCATTAATTTTGAAATCCTAAAAATTACATAAAACTTAATAAAATAAAAACAAATCCTAAAAATAACTATTCATGCTCTAGAGGTCCAAAACGTGCCCAAACATGCTCGATCAAATCACGTTGGAGCGTGGCGTGCAACTGATAAACATGCATTTTTACCTCTTAGTGTGTCATATTTGATGGTTAGTTATGAGGATTTTGTGTGTTTGTTGATTTATTTGAGCTTATATTGGTTTTTGGTCAAGAACTTGTCACTTGCTTGTGTTTGAACGTATTTTTTCAGAAATAAAGAAGCAGAATTTGGAAGATTTGGCTGAAATAGAAGTTGTAGTTCGTCTCGATAGGAGTTCGTGAGCGCAAACGGTTCGTAAATCGGAGTTCGGACGAGGGAGAACGAGCCAAAACAAAATCACTGCGCAAGGCCGCGCGACGAAGACAGACCTGCTGGACAGCACGCGCGGGCTCGGCGCGCGGCCGCGCGACCCGGCCGCGCGAGACGCCGTTTTTCCGCCCAAAATTCGTTTTTTTTGTGATTTTGGGTATTTTTGAGAGCTACAAGACCTAGGGCATATAAATACTCCCCAAGAACTTATTCTCTGCAGCTTTTATCATCTTTTATCATATTTTTACTTTTCCTGAGAGCTGAGACGGAGAACGGAGCCAGAGCAAGAACTAAAGATTCTCGATTCTACTACGGTTTTATTGTTGAATGTTTTATAGTTTTATTGAGAATTATATTCTAGTTCATATGTCTATGTGTGGCTAGAATCCCCTTTTCCCAGGGTTTAGGGAGTAGACATGATTTGAATTTCTGACTGTTTGATTCAATTAATTGAGATTGTTATTCATTTTTATGTTCTTGTTATAATTGTTTGCTTTATTGCTTGATCACCAATTTAGCATAATCATAGGTTTTAATTTGATATCGGGGGATGATAATTATTACCCGAACCAAGAACATAGAACACATATATTTAATTCTAAAGGGAATTGATATTTGTGAGGGCGTTAATCCTATGAGCTTTTAGGAGTTGCATGTTAGAAGTGCGATCCGGGGACGGTAGCCTTGCATGTAATCAACGGTTTGTATGCCACGTGAGTGGGTATAGACTAGTTTTGAGATTGCCTTAGGAATAATCTCATTAATTGAATTGAACATGTTAGTTAGGAGAATCTGTTGAAACCTTTGCCTTGGGAAATCTTGTCTTATCTGTTTCTCTGTTTCACAGCTTGATTTGTTTTCTTTCCTGCTGTTTATTTATTTTGTTTTTTTTACAACAAAACACTCAATTTCGTTTGTCCAGATAGAGTAGAATAATTTAGGATAGGAATTGGTTAATTCAGTCTCTGTGGAATACGACCTTGCTTGCTACTATACACAATTACACCCGTACACTTGCGGCGTGTTAAATAAAATAGCGAACAAGTTTTTGGCGCCGTTGCCGGGGACTGATTTTTATCAGTACTATTCTGTTAATTGTTTGATACTACTCTGGACTTTTTTTATTTCTGTTATTTATTTTTCTGTTCTTTATTTTTCCTGCGGTTCTGATTCTTGCGATGGAGTTTTCTAGGTAGTGCATGAACACGCGATCTCAGAAGCTTCCTCTTGAAGATTTTGATCCTGAGATTGAAGCTACGCTCCGCCGCAAGAACAACCAAGCAAAGCAAGATAATTTGGATTCTATGGCCACTGCGGAAGAAGTCCGTGCGTTGAGAGAGCAGTTGCAGGCGGTGTTGGATGCTCAGAAAAATGCTGCTGAGCAGAAACAGCCGCCTATTGATGAGGCATTTACTCCACTGTACCAGTACCAAGAGCCGCCCAGAGTCAACGCGAATAACTTCGAGCTAAGGACTGGGCTGATTACCATGGTGCAGCAAAACCAATATGGAGGTAAAGCCGTGGAGGACCCAAATGCGCATCTGGCGCAATTCTTGGAGTTGTGCAGCACTGTCAAGATGAACGGAGTCCCAGATGACATCATACGACTCCGCCTTTTCCCATTCTCACTCCGGGATAAGGCAAAGTCATGGTATCATACTTTGCAGCTGGGAGCTAATCCTGTATGGGGGGATTTGGCTGATCTTTTCCTGCGGAAGTTCCATCCTCCCGGGCTCACATTGAAGTTAAAGATGGAGATTCTCCAATTCCAACAGTTCGATGGAGAGACACTAGCAGAGACATGGGAGAGATACCAGGAGAAGTTGAGGAAGTGCCCGTCCCATGGCTTCGATGAGGGGACTCTGGTGGTCATGTTCTATAACGCTTGTGGAGAGCGCACCAGGATGTTCATGGATACAGCTGCAGGGGGCTCATTGCTCAAGAATGGGAGTTCTGAAGCCATGGAGATCATTGAAAGCATGGCCACCACGAGCTATCAATGGCCGTCCGAGAGGGTGCAGCTGAAGAAAGTTGCTGCTGCTTCCAGCTCAGATCCCATGGCATTGATTTTGACTCAGCTGGCAGAGATGAACTCGAAAATCAATGCTATGACTGTTGGCAATTCTGAGCCAGCTGTAGAGATCCCGACAGGCGTAGAAGACGTCAACTACATCAATGGCAGAAACTATGGGAACTTTCAGCATGGGCAACAGGGTGGATACAATAGTGGACAACAGTTTCATCATGGAAGGCGTCCACATCCCAATTTGGCTTATGGGAATCCCAACAATGCAATCCAACCTCCACCAGGCTTCTCTGTTACGAATGGAATCATTAATGAAGAGAAGAAGCCAAATATAGAGGAGCTGATGATGAAGTTCATCTCCAAGGCAGATGAGAGGATGGAAAAGCTAGAGTCTAATGCCGTTGCTGTGGGGACTCAAATGAAGATGTTTGAGACCCAATTGGGTCAAATATCCACCGCCGTCAACA
The DNA here is from genome assembly GCF_028751815.1 of Salvia miltiorrhiza. Classification (NCBI taxonomy): domain Eukaryota; kingdom Viridiplantae; phylum Streptophyta; class Magnoliopsida; order Lamiales; family Lamiaceae; genus Salvia; species Salvia miltiorrhiza. The sequence continues at coordinate 37,869,265 of NC_080387.1, forward strand.
AACTCCAACAGTCGGGTAACCTCTTAAACAATGCCAAGGTGAACCCAAAGGAGCAGTGCATGGCCATTGGGTTAAAGAGTGAAGTCACCTCAGATTGCAGCCATGGATCTCGTGAGATGGAGAGACCAGAGCTATCGTGGAGAGTCTGGGAGGAAGGCCGACGACTTCCACCTCATCTGCGTCCTCCTGGGTGGATGCCGTTTCCCCAGCGTCATTTTAAGATGGTTGATCTGCCGAGAAGGACTACACAGGAAGGGGCTATGACGGCAAAAGAAGAGAGTGCACAGCTGATTGAAGAAAGAGCAGAGGAGGTCACTGTTGAGGTTTCTGGCAAAAAGAAGGATGAAAAGCAGACAGCTACTTCGCCAGCAACTGTGACTATACCTCTCCCTCAGCGCCAGAAGAAAGAGAAGGGACAAGAGCAGTTCTCCAAATTCTTAGAGATCTTCAGGAAAGTACATATTAATATTCCATTGGTGGAAGCACTGCAGGAGATGCCGCAGTATGCTAGATTCCTGAAGGACATTATCTCGAGGAAGAGGAGGTTGGGAGAGTTTGAGACGGTGAATCTCAATGAAGAATGCAGCGCAATCTTGCAGAGGAAGCTGCCGGCGAAGGTCAAAGATCCGGGTAGCTTCACACTTTCCTGCATTATTGGAGGCCAGCAATTCAGAAGGTCACTCTACGACTTGGGGGCAAGCATCAATCTCATGCCGTTATCTGTTTTCAAGCAGCTGGCGATTCGAGAGTTGAAGCCGACATCTATGAGGCTGCAGATGGCGAACAGATCGGTTACCTATCCGCGTGGAATTGTGGAGAATGTGCTTGTGAAGGTGGGGGATTTTATTTTCCCTGCAGATTTTGTGGTTCTAGACATTGAGGACGACAATAAAATCCCGCTGATTTTGGGGCGCCCGTTCCTTGCAACGGGAAGAGCTTTGATTGATGTGGAGAAAGGAGAGCTCACGTTGAGAGTTCATGAGGAAAGCCAAACGTTTCATGTCTATGAACCATGCCACATCCAAGAAGATGAAGTGCCCAAGAAAGCTAAAGATCCGGGCAAGGTAAGTGTTGATATTTTTAATATTTTTGATACAGATCCTTTTTCTTGGCAGGACCCAGGTGATCGAAAGTTGAAAGGAGGCATTTTGGCTAGCAAGAGTGGAGCAGGGAGCAGCTGTTCGCAGAACTGTTTGTACCAGCCTCCTTGATGAGTTTGATGTTCGGTCGAGCTAACGACGTTAAAAATAGCGCTTATTGGGAGGCAACCCAATTTCTGGTTAGTTTGTTCCTTTTCGTTTGTTTGTTTGTTTGTTTTCGTGCCCCACAAATCATTTTCAAACTTATTCTCCTTGGTGGTGAATAAGTTTGGGGGGATGTGTCTTTGTGGGTGCACTTTTCTTTTTGGTTGTCTTTGTTTGTGTCGTCGTTGAGTTTTCTTAGTCTTGCTTTGGTGGTTCTTCGTGATGTTACCTTGATGATGATGTGAGTAGTGTAGAGTTTTGTGGATAACTAGTTCATGATGATTTCTGTTTAAAACTTGTGAAATTGCATGCGTTTGTGTTGATATTGTTGTGATTGAGCATGAATGATGAATGATAAGCATGGTCTCTATGTGGTTGCAATCAATGAAATAAGCTGTGAGTTTTGAGCCTTGACTGTCATTATTTTTACAGTCTTATTTCTTATTCTTGAGTGATTGTTTGAGTATGCTTGTGTCTCACTAGAACTTGTCTTGGTTTCTCCCTCGAGGTCACATAGTGTGCTTAATAACTTTGAGATGATAGAAGGCCATCTTTGCTAGCCTATTTATCCCATATTTGTCCTATATCTTTATATGATCCTAGTTCAACCCCTTTGAGCCTTATTTTTCCATATTCTTTGATTTAGCTATGGGTGAGAGCTTGGAAATTGTTAATATGGAATAGTTGGTTTGTGGAGATGAATGATCATGAGTTATGTTTTGTGGTTTCAAATTGAAAATCCTAGTACCCTACAAGTTGTTGAAAAAAAAAAAAGAATGGTGGAGAAAAGAAAAAAAGAAAAGAAAAGAGAGAGCAAAAGAATTGAAAAAATGGGTACATAGGATGCATTAGAGAGACATAATGTTATGAGAAATAATTGTTGAGTTGTGATGATTTCTCGCATTGAAAAATCTGGTTTTGTGAGAGGTGGAAGATGGTATGGTTTAAGAATGTTATAAGGTTGGTGATCGAGCTACATTGAGGAGTATCTTTTAGTCACTCAGCCAAATTTATCCTACCTTACCAAAGAGCCTACATTACAACCTTCAATAAAGACCTTTTTGATCTTGGTTATAGGAGCACACATTTAGTGGTGGAGAGGTGAGACGATTGACAAGCTTATGGATGAGTACTTGTTTAGCTTGAACTGAGCGTATACACGTCCTTTTTGAATTGATACACTTGAGAGTTGAGAGTTCTTATATTCTTTATCTTTTTGGTGAGGATTGCAATTCATTGAGACTATAATTTGAGTTTGTCATGATTGTGATATTGTGATGATATGAGATACAAATTCATGTTGGTATTTTGTTGACAAATCTGAAGCCATAATGTTATCCACTTTTCTCGGCGCACTTGTTGATTCATTCTTGGTTCATCTTTGTTTTGTCCGAGGACGGACAATAGTTCAAGTTTGGGGGGTTGATAAACATGCATTTTTACCTCTTAGTGTGTCATATTTGATGGTTAGTTATGAGGATTTTGTGTGTTTGTTGATTTATTTGAGCTTATATTGGTTTTTGGTCAAGAACTTGTCACTTGCTTGTGTTTGAACGTATTTTTTCAGAAATAAAGAAGCAGAATTTGGAAGATTTGGATGAAATAGAAGTTGTAGTTCGTCTCGATAGGAGTTCGTGAGCGCAAACGGTTCGTAAATCAGAGTTCGGAAGAGGGAGAACGAGCCAAAACAAAATCACTGCGCAAGGCCACGCGACGAAGACAGACCTGCTGGACAGCGCGCGCGGGCGCGCGACCCGGCCGCGCGAGACGCCGTTTTTTCGCCCAAAATTCGTTTTTTTTGTGATTTTGGGTATTTTTGAGAGCTACAAGACCTAGGGCATATAAATACTCCCCAAGAACTTATTCTCTGCAGCTTTTATCATCTTTTATCATATTTTTACTTTTCCTGAGAGCTGAGACGGAGAACGGAGCCAGAGCAAGAACTAAAGATTCTCGATTCTACTACGGTTTTATTGTTGAATGTTTTATAGTTTTATTGAGAATTATATTCTAGTTCATATGTCTATGTGTGGCTAGAATCCCTTTTTCCCAGGGTTTAGGGAGTAGACATGATTTGAATTTCTGACTGTTTGATTCAATTAATTGAGATTGTTATTCATTTTTATGTTCTTGTTATAATTGTTTGCTTTATTGCTTGATCACCAATTTAGCATAATCATAGGTTTTAATTTGATATCGGGGGATGATAATTATTACCTGAACCAAGAACATAGAACACATATATTTAATTCTAAAGGGAATTGATATTTGTGAGGGCGTTAATCCTATGAGCTTTTAGGAGTTGCATGTTAGAAGTGCGATCCGGGGACGGTAGCCTTGCATGTAATCAACGGTTTGTATGCCACGGGAGCGGGTATAGACTAGTTTTGAGATTGCCTTAGGAATCATCTCATTAATTGAATTGAACATGTTAGTTAGGAGAATCTGTTGAAACCTTTGCCTTGGGAAATCTTGTCTTATCTGTTTCTCTGTTTCACAGCTTGATTTGTTTTCTTTCCTGCTGTTTATTTATTTTGTTTTTTTTACAACAAAACACTCAATTTCGTTTGTCCAGATAGAGTAGAATAATTTAGGATAGGAATTGGTTAATTCAGTCTCTGTGGAATACGACCTTGCTTGCTACTATACACAATTACACCCGTACACTTGCGGCGTGTTAAATAAAATAGCGAACAGCAACTGCCTATCTCGGAGAATAGTATCTCTTTGCACAGGGATCCAAGCGTATCCCCTCTATCAAGTCCACACTTTAGCGACCGTGTCAAGCGATTAGTTCTTCGCTAGCAAAACTAAGCACTCTTGTGTTCTAGAGAAATCAGAGAGAGAGACCGAGCAGAGAGAGCACGAGAGAAAAAACAATGCAAAAGAAGTTTTTTAACTCTTGCAGAAACGATCCCAATTAACGCAATAATTAACTCGCTTAATTATGGAATTAATATCTTTCTGCGGTTACGTCTGCTGGACAGCCACCTCTTTTCTTCTTCTCCAATCCGAAGAATATCCGGATATAGTTATATTCCTCGAAGGAAATCGGGGTTGCTCGACCACTCTCCGTCGAGTCACTGCTATGTCATGCGTCGTCATCTCTCCAATTGGTTAGACGTAAATGGACCTCCTCACGATCACGGTGTACGTAAGACCGGGGACGTTTAACACGTCCCGGCGCCGGTTGCTCGTAGATTTGAGCAAGCAATTGTTTTTGCAACTCGATCTCGTCTATGATCGCTTGAGCTACACCGTCGGATGAATCGGACGAAGTATCGTGTTGAAGTTCCGCCATTTTTTGAAGAAAAAAAGAATGAAATATTGAAAGAGAAATTTGGGGAGTTTGAAGGAGTAGAATTGATGTATGAATGAAATTGTTGTTGCGTATATATAGATAGGAAAAAAAAAGTTAAGATTAACGGCTAAAATAGCCGTTGGCTATTAAAAAAAAGTTTAAATTTGAAATCGGCTATATAGCCGCTTGGCCATTAAAATTCAGATTTTACATTTTTTTTCAATTGGGCGCGTGTGCCGATCGTGGCCTACTTGAATCATTGTGCATCCCTCGAGTAGGAAGGGGCTGCATCGCCCTACACGATGTCGCCTCTACTCGAGTAGGCCGCATCGTGTAGAGAGATGCGGATGCTCTAATCGTCCCACAATACACATTACTAATCGTGCCGCTAATTTTTAATTCACGAATTAACAACATAAAAGGGAGATGTACACAAACCTATTGTATTGTTGTTTATGATTTCGTAAGCTTATAATCTAGTTTGTATACTCTGGTGTTGTAATGTTTACTCTGGTGAGGTTGCCAGAGCAGAGAGACCGCGCTGCTGCCAGAGCAGAGAGATCGCGCTGCTGCCAGAGCAGAGAGATCGCGCTGCTGCCAGAGTCAGAGCCGAGGCATATCAGAGTCAGAGTTGCCAAGGCAGAGTCAACACTCCAAAGACAGAGTCAAAGTTTCCTTTGCAGAGCTAAAAGTCATAACTGTTTTGCATAACGGTTTCTTTGATGGTTGTTTACAGCTCGTTATTTTCAAAGCTTGCTATATAATGAGCACTTGGGTGTCTAATGTAGTAACACCAGTCAACACTTGTAACACCTTGTAAAATTCTCAGTTCGCGAATCAATAATAGAAGCTCCCTTTCTTGGTCCCGTGGATGTAGGGTTTCAGCCCGAACCACGTAAATTTTTTATGTTCATCGCAATTTCTTCGTCGATTTTCTTTACAAGTGGCGCCGTCTGTGGGAATCTTAATCCACAACTGACGCAGGAATGTCGATGCCACGAATTGAGACCGAGAAGTTTACGGGGAAGAATGATTTTGGGTTATGGCGTATCAAGATGCGTGCATTGTTGACCCAGCAAGGTTTGGCGGCAGCTCTGAAAGGGGATGATGAATCTTCTTCATCAACGGTTACAAGGGATTCCGCGGCAGCTGTGGAGGTAGAACTCAAGAAAGCAGAAATGCGTGAGAGGGCCCACAACCTTATCATCCTATGTCTAGGTGATAAGGTTTTGAGGGAAGTGGCCAGAGAGAAATCTGCAGCGGCGGTGTGGGCAAAGTTGGAGGCGATTTACATGACAAAATCGCTTGCGAATCGGTTGTTCTTGAAACAAAGGTTGTACTCCTACAGAATCTTGGATGGAAAACCGATTGATGATCAACTGGAGGTATTCAATAAGATCATTGATGATCTTGAAAATGTTGATGTGCGAATAGGAGATGAGGATCAAGCAATTATCCTACTCAATGCTCTCCCGAGTTCATATGATCAACTCAAGGATGCTATGTTGTATGGGAGAGAAAGTGACATCACAGTGGAGGAGGTTCAGTCTGCTCTGAAATCTAAGGAACTACAGAAGGCATCATCAACATCATCTCACAAGAAAGAGGTTGTTGGTGAGGGCTTGACTGTAAAACAGAAAGGGGATAAATCCAAGAAATCCAAGAAGGAATTCAAGAAGGGTAAACATGAGAAGGGAAACAAGAACTCTGATGATGATGTTCAAACTTGCTATCACTGCAAGAAGCCGGGCCATTGGAAGAGGGACTGCCACATTTGGAAGAAAAGCCAAAAGCAGTCCAACACTACCAAGAAGCAAGAGCCCAAGGAGCAAGAGCAGTGTGACACTGCAGAGGCTTTGAATGTGATGCAAGGTGATTTGGATGACCAATGGATACTGGATTCAGGATGCTCCTTCCACATGTGTCCAGTTAAAAGTTGGTTTACTGATTTGCAATTTCAATCGGAAGGAACAGTGGTTCTTGGAAATAACCAGACCTGTGAAATCAAAGGAAATGGGAGTATAAAGTTCAGACTGCATGATGGCACCATCAGGACTTTGATGGAGGTGAGGTACATCCCTAGTCTGAAAAGGAATCTGATATCCCTTGGATCTCTTGAAACGAAGGGGTATGAATGGAGATCTGTAAAGGGTGGAGTTGTTGTCACCAAAGACAACAAGGTCATTTTGAAGGGGATGAGGAGGAATGGTTTATATTACCTTGAAGCAACAGCCATCACAGGGCAGTCCGACTCCATGAAGAAAGATGAATCAATCTTGTGGCATAAAAGATTGGCTCATGTTGGAGAGAAAGGGCTCAATCAGTTGCTGAAACAGAACAAGATCAGCAACCCTATTCCATTCAAGGTGGACATGTGTGAGCAGTGCATCTTAAGCAAAAGCAAGAGACTCCCATTTGATACAGGTAAACATACATCTAAAGCTCATCTGGATTATGTTTACTCTGATTTGTGGGGACCAACACAAACTGAAAGTCTTGGAAAAGGGAGATATTACATGTCTATAATGGATGATTACTCTAGGAAGTTGTGGATTTTCATCTTGAAGGATAAAACTGAGGCACTAGAGAAATTCAAAGTGTGGTGTAATGAGGTGGAGACTGAAAAGGCAACCAAGGTGAAGTGCTTGAGGACTGATAATGGTTTGGAATTTGTGTCCAAGGAGTTCAATGATTTCTGCTCTGGAAGGGGAATCCAGAGACACAAGACAGTCCCAGGAACTCCACAACAGAATGGGGTTGTTGAGAGGATGAATAGGACCATTCTGGAAAGGATAAGGTGTATGTTGTTTGACTCAGGGCTGCCAAAGAAATTCTGGGCAGAGGCTGCTGTCACTGCAGCCTATTTGATCAACAAATCTCCTTCATCCGCTATTGAATTCAGAATTCCAGATGAGCTCTGGTATGGTTCTACATCCAACTATTCACATTTGAAGACTTTTGGGTGCAGAGCATACATACATGTCAGACAAGAGAAGCTTGAACCAAGGGCCTTAAAATGTGTGATGCTGGGCTACCCCAATGGTGTGAAGGGGTACAAGTTGTGGTGCACCGAACCAGGAATGGGAAGAGTATACATCAGCAGAGATGTAGTTTTTGATGAAACACTCATGCCTTATAAAGCAGGGTCTGATCCAGATAAGGAAAATACAGATGGTAAAATTCTGTTGGATGAATTGCTTGATAGGAACCCTGCTGATAATGAATCAGGTGGAGCAACTGAAGTCTCTCAACAAGCTGTAGATTATGAAGATGTTGGGAGCAGCTCTGACAATCTAAGCTCACATCAACTAGCAAGGGATCGAGCAAGGAGGCAGCTCAAACCACCTCAGAGATATAACCAAGCTGAGATGGTATACTTTGCTCTGAGCATAGCAGAGGAACTGGAGTATCAGGAGCCCAAGTCATACGCAGAAGCTATGAAGGGACCAGAGAGAGAACAATGGCTCTTAGCCATGAAGGAGGAGATGAACTCTCTTGAAAGGAATGGCACCTGGATACTAGTGTCAAAGCCACTGAACAAGAAGTTAGTAAGCTGCAAATGGATCTTTAAGAAGAAGATTGAGGTCATTGGAAATGAGCAGACCAGGTACAAAGCAAGATTGGTGGCAAGAGGTTTCACTCAAAAGGAGGGAATTGACTACAATGAAGTTTTCTCACCTGTGGTTAAGCATACTTCCATTAGAGTTATGCTGTCAGTTGTTGCTCAGTTTGATATGGAGTGATCACTAATTTCTTAGCAACAAATACCGCAACTAACACGGTGCAATTGTAGCAAATAATCAGTAACCGAGTATCGTATCCACAGGGACTGACACACCGAAATTACTCTATCTATTTCCTAAATAGACTCTAACAGTAGACAGGTAAAATAAAAACGAAGGTGAATCACGAACTAAAATTAACCAAATAAAAATTAAAGAGCATATAAAAATTGATAACTAACTCAAATATAAAGAAAACTCTGACCCTAGGGATGTACTATCGTTAATCAAACACATGCATTCAACCTATTGATTCAATTACCAATTGTAATCCAACCCTGATGAAAGATCACAGAACTATTCACAAGCTTCTCTAACGAACACCTATGAAAGTAGATTAATTTACCCCCCTTCACATTCAAGACTCCAAGGAATAAATTAACTGCCAAGCGTACACAAAGAATAGCTCCCTACAGTTTCACCTATCCCATTCAAGTGTCAAGGCTACTACTATAACATGCATTCCTGAATCGGCTGAACAATTATCGCATTCAAGACTCAAACTGAACAGCTAGACATGTAAATTATTGGCCAAATAATTCACAAGAAATTAAGCACCAGGAATCATGAATCACAAGTTGGAAGGCAAATTGATATCAATAAATCATACACACATAATTAAATAGTTATGTACAAACCCTAGGTTCAGATAAAAGAACTAGCCAAACATAATAAAAGAAAGCAAAAACATAATTAATGAGAACTCAATTGAAAGAACTGAATTAAATAAAACTCTGAATAAAACAATTGTAGCGGCTTGAATCTTCAATCTTGTGGAAATCAAATCCAAGCTGTAAAAACTGGAAAGCAATAATAATCTAAAGCTATGAAATTGAAAAATAAAAGTTGGAAATTGAAAAACTAAAGCTGGGAACCCTAGATAGATCAAAAGAAGACCTATTTATAGTGTCAGGGTAAAATACAGAGTTTGAAACCCAGAAGAACTCCAAAAACGCGCAAAACTGAAAAATCCGGGTAGCCGGCGACCTGCCCGGCAACCCATCCGGCGGTCATTGGCTCAAGCACAAAAAATCTTCATCACACGGCGATCGCCGCATCTTTTCCAACGTTCCAGAAGGTCCGGCGACCCAGGCGGCGGTCGCCGGTCCGGTCGCCGTAAATCCTTCTTCGGGCGGTGGTCAACAGTGTTTGACCGCCGGGTTCTGACTGCTGCGCGCGATGTTTTCGTTTCGGCCATAACTTTTTCGTCCAAACTCGGATTTGCGATCCGTTTGCGCTCACGAACTCCTATCGAGACGATCTACAACTTGTATTTCAGCACAGTTTTCCAAATTCGAACTCAATAAACCTGAAATTTCCTTCAAAGTTCGAGTAAGAATCATGTTTCAAAAGATAAAGCAAATTAAGCACAAAACAATCATCCAACACTCAATTTCCTATCAAATTGACATCATATGAACACTAAAACCATGGAAACATGAGTGTTATCATGGAGCTTGAGCAGATGGATGTTAAAACTGCATTTCTACATGGAGAGTTAGAGGAGAAGATACATATGGTCCAGCCTGAGGGGTTTGTACTTCCAGAGACAAGCAACAAGGTGTGTTTACTTCAGAAAAGCTTATATGGTCTCAAACAGAGTTCAAGGCAATGGTACAAAAGGTTTGATGAGCATATGGAGTTGATGGAATTCACAAAATCTGCATATGATAGCTGCGTTTATTTGAAGAAAAGGAATGAAGTTACTGTTGCATATTTGCTGCTATATGTAGATGACATGTTAATAGCTAGCAAAGATAAGGCTGAAATCAAGGTAATCAAAGATGGTTTGAATCAAGAGTTTGAAATGAAAGATCTTGGTGCAGCTAAAAGGATTCTTGGGATAGATATCGTGAGAGATAGGAAGGCTGGAAAACTATGGTTATGTCAAAAGGATTACATATTGAAGATGTTAAGGAAATTCAATATGCATGAATCAAAGACTGTTACAGTGCCTCTAGCTGTTAATCTTCAACTCTCAGATAAACAAAAACCAAAGAATGATGCAGAGAGACACCAAATGATAAATATACCTTACTCAAATTTAGTAGGAAGCTTGATGTACACAATGGTCTGCACTAGGCCAGACATTGCACAAGCTATAAGTGTTATGAGCAGGTATATGGTGGATCCTGGTAGAGAGCATTGGGAAGCTCTCAAGAAGGTGTTGAGGTATCTAAAGGGCAGTGCAGACAGAGCTATTTTGTTCCAGATGAAGGAAGACATCAGCAAGCCTTTCTTGATGGGATACACTGACTCTGACTATGCTGCTAACACAGACAACAGGAGATCTCAGTCAGGTTACATTTTCACACTCTTTGGATCAGCTGTTAGTTGGAAATCTTCACTACAATCTGTAGTTGCATTATCAACCACTGAAGCAGAGTACATGGCTGCAACCAAAGCTGTCAAGGAAGCTGTGTGGCTCAAAGGATTAGTGCACGATTTTGGTATTGAGGAAAGTTCTGTAATTTTGAAGTGTGACAGTCAGAGTGCTTTGTATCTTATGAAACATCAAACTTTTCATGAGAGATCTAAGCACATAGATGTCAGAAGGCATTTTATAAGAGATATAGTTGATCAAGGATTGGTGAAGATGGAGAAAATTGGGACAGAGGATAATGCAGCTGATGCACTGACTAAGGCTTTGCCTACTGCTAAGTTTGAGCATTGTCTTGAGTTGGTAAATCTACTGATTTGAAGTTTGATACAGATTTAAATGTTTCGGAGGAAGAACTGGAGTTTTTTTGTTATTGTTGTCGATTATTAGCTTAGAAATCAGGTGGAGATTTGTTGTTTATGATTTCGTAAGCTTATAATCTAGTTTGTATACTCTGGTGTTGTAATGTTTACTCTGGTGAGGTTGCCAGAGCAGAGAGACCGCGCCGCTGCCAGAGCAGAGAGATCGCGCTGCTGGCAGAGCAGAGAGATCGCGTTGCTGCCAGAGTCAGAGCCGAGGTATATCAGAGTCAGAGTTGCCAAGGCAGAGTCAACACTCCAGAGACAGAGTCAAAGTTTCCTTTGCAGAGCTAAAAGTCATAACTGTTTTGCATAACGGTTTCTTTGATGGTTGTTTACAGCTCGTTATTTTCAAAGCTTGCTATATAATGAGCAATTGGATGTCTAATGTAGTAACACCAGTCAACACTTGTAACACCTTGTAAAATTCTCAGTTCGCGAATCAATAATAGAAGCTCCCTTTCTTGGTCCCGAACCACGTAAATTTTTTGTGTTCATCGCAATTTCTTCGTCGATTTTCTTTACATGTATGATTTTATTTAGTATGATATGGAAACAAATAATTATTTCACTTTAGGAAAGATATCAATCCGAAAATATCTAATTTTCGAATTTGAATTTTGAAATTCAAAATTTTAATAAAAAAATTCTAATTTTGTGGAAATTAGGTATAAGAATGAAAAATCAATTATTTTGATATTGGAAGTAAGAATGGAAAATCAATTATTTCGATATTGGAAAGAAATGAATCCAAAAATTAATTAAGGAAACTCAAAATTTGAATTTTGAAATTCAAAATTTTAGTAAGAGTCCGTAAATTGGTGAAAATTAGGTATAAGAATGGAAGCAAATCAATCATTTTTATTTTGAAAATAAATAAATTCTAATTAAGGAAACTCAAAATTTTAATTTTGAAATTTAAAATTTAAAGAAAATTATGGCGGGAATTAGATTAGGGACATAATTGTAACTGTACAAAAAAAAAAAAAAAAAAAAAACCGATCCAATTCAATAACATAGTTCAATCAATTTTAATTTCCAAAACCGGATGTTATCTAGACAACTGTTGTCTAGTTAGCTTTATTGTTTATTTTACATGTTAGAGATAAAAAGCGAGCTGAACTTGAAAGAAGATATTTTCTGATTTCATTTCATAAAATGCTAACTGAATACAAAAATGTGAAGATGTATCTATATATACAGATCTAAGCTAAGCTAAAGAATCATAATTTTGTGAATATGAAAATTAGTTTGCTGAATAATGTATTTAATAATCATAAATTGTGAATAAGGAAAATGATTTAGTGAATGAAGTAGTGTTATTCATGAATATAATGTTATACTGAATGAATAAGAAAAATTATTTGCCGCAAAAGGACAATAAAACATGTCAAATGCGATCTGACAATAATAATTTTAGAGGTTATTGTACGACTCACTTTTTTTACAAACACTATTTTTTCCAAACACTGCTCCGAAGCTTAGGTCAAATCTGTTATTCAGAGCTCTGTGACTCATTCTTACAAACACTTTAGATGGAGAGGCCGCCTTCTTTCCATGGCTGGCCATCTTTGCTTGGTCAAATCTGTTATTCAGAGCTCTATGACTCATTCTATGTTGGTTTATAAATGGCCGAGATCCTTGATACATGAGCTTGATGAGAAGTGTCGAAATTTTATTTGGACTGGGGATATCATGAAATCTCCGTCTTGCTCGATCGCGTGGAGCCGAGTCTGCGCTCTTAAGGAGGAAGGGGGTTTGGGTGTTCGTTCGTTCTCTATTATGAATAAATGTTTTCTGATGAAGATGGCTTGGAAGGTTATATGTGGCAAGGGTTTCGGATTCCAGATGCTTCATTCTCGATATTTTTGGGTCTAAGAGATGAGGTTAGTGCTCTGGTGGATAATTCTTATTGCTATGTTGGTGATGGGACTTCCACGAACTTCTGGTGCGACGATTGGTTAGGTTATAAGATCATTGAAAAATGTCGTGTTCCTCATTTTTTTGCGAATCTTCTCGGCCATTCGGTGAGTGACTATTTTTATGATGGTATTTGGCATTTTACTCAAGAGTTTATTAATAATTATCCGGAAATTGTTGCCGACATCTTGGTTATCCCTCTCGGCAATCATAAGGACACTCGCTTTTGGAAACCTTCTCTGCATGGCGCTGTCACTGCTGCTCTCGCTTTTTCTAATAATTGCCATAGGTTTCCTAAAGTAAGCTGGGGCTCTTGGATTTGGAAACCTTATATTCCGGTGCGTCGTTCTTTAATCTGTTGGAGAGTCCTTCATGGACGTCTGCCGACTTATGATCGTCTGATCAGACACAGAATGATTATGCCCAATCATTGTGTCTTTTGTTTCGCTGCGGAGGAGACCTTTGATCACATCTTGTGGTCTTGCAGCTAAGTTCGTACTATTTGGCTTGAGTTTTTAACTTGGTTTCAATTCACCGATGCTATTGTGGCTCCAGATATTCATAGTTTCCTTGTTCGTGCTTGGAGCCATAAACTGAGTTCTCAGTTGGACTGCTATTGTAGAGCGGGTATCATCGGTATGTTATGGGCTATCTGGTCTCTCAGGAATTCTTGCATCTTTGATAATGCAAAATTTGATCATCGACAAATCATTCGTCTGGTAAAGGTGTCTTACAAAGAAATGGAGAATAACTTTAAGCTCGGGCATATGAATAATTCTTGGAAGGAATATTCGATCCTTCGAGCTATTGGGGTCGGTTCGCGCGCTGCACCTCCGATGGAGTTTATAACGGTGCATTGGTTGCCCCCGGCTACCCCTTGGATCAAGGTTAACACTGATGGATCGGCGATGGGCTCCCCTGGAAACATTGCTGCGGGTGGTGTCTTCCGGGACAACTTCAGCTGGGTCCGCGGCTGTTTTCATTACAAGGGGGGGTGGGGTTTGCTTTTGAAGCTGAACTCCTTGCTGTCATTAAAGCCATTTTGATAGCTCATGACCGGGGCTGGCATTATCTTTGGGTAGAGTCGGACTCAACGTATATCGTTCATTTGCTTTCTGAGCGTTCTACGGCGGTTCCTTGGCGGTTCGTGGCTTCTTGGAACAAAGTTTTGAGCATTCTTTCTAGTTTTGAACTTCAAGTGTCTCATATCTATAGAGAAAGAAATAAACCTGCTGACATTATGGCAAACTATGCGAGAGAGGAAGGATGGTGGCCCCACGCCATTGAGGAAATTCAGGTTGCGGTAAATCTGGATATGGCCACTCATAGCCACATCCGGTCGAGATGATTGTTCGAATGGTATGTTGTCGCTCTGGTTGTCTTGCTGGTTGGGGTGCGATCTGCCTGCTTGTTCTGCTCGGAGTTGGAAGATCTGCCTCGCGCTGCTGTCGGCTGCTCTTCTTGAACATTCGGATAGTCTCAGGAGGTTGTTGTCTTCGGTTGAGATGGTTTCTGGTTTTGCTGGAGCCCGCCGGTTGTGGAGTTCGGGAATGCCGAGGTGTTGCGTGGAGTTTAGTTTTTTGGCTGCGTTTTTGTTCGACTTCGATGGTTGGGTGTTCAGCGTCGTTGGGACCTTTCGTCGAGCACCTGGAGCCTGTTCTGGGTTCGGTTGGAGTGTCCTTCGTCGCACTTTTGGCTCGCTGGTCTGCATTCTTTTTTCGTCGAGTACCTGGAGCCTGCTCTTGGCTCGCTGGTCTGCATTGGTCGAGTGGAGATGGTTCTACAGGAGTGGCGTTTGGTGGAAGGGCTGGCTGTGCCTGTGCCGCTGCCCTTCTTCGTCGGCTCTGCCTTGGCGAGCTCGGTTCTTTTTCTAGTATGGTTTCTCTTCTTTTGTTAGTTTTTGGCGACGGCGTCTCACCGGCTGAAACTTTTAGGCTTTTGGGTCCGCTCGATGGGATCTATCGGCGACGGCGTATAACCGGCCGTGTGATCCCTGTTGGTGGACTGTTCTTTTCTTGTTGGGAGCTATTGGCGACGGCGTCTCACCGGCCGTGTAGCTCTCTTCTTTGGCTTGTGTTGGTGACTACGGCGACGGCGTCTAACCAGCCGTGTCACTAGGTCTTTGTTTTTGGGCATTTTGGCGACGGCGTTTCACCGGCCTTTTTGCTCTTGTTTCCGTTTCTTTGTTGGGGAGAGAGCCGGGATTGTTTGGGGACGATGGTTAGGCCGGAGTTCCAGAAACTTTCCCTTCCGCTCTCTCCTTTTTCGTTTTTATTTTCCAGTAGACGGGTACTCTTTTTCCTTTTCATGGTTTTTCCCTTTGGGTTTTCCATGGAAAGGTTTTAATGAGGCTCGACCCTTAGTCTGCTTTTCTTGTGCTTTCAAGGGTTGTTTTAGGTTTTTCTTTTTTTCTTTTTCTTAATAAAATCGCAATTTAATTAATTACAAACACTATTTTTTGAACATGAATACCTACTTAATTTTAATGAAGTAAAAATTTGGCCTACTATGTTACAATTTTTTAAGTTCATATGCCTTCATTAGTTGTTACACCCCCTGTTCTTGCTAATTTGCTTTCATTCTTCACATAAGACGACGATCGGCCACCATCGACACCTTGTAAAAACATATATGAACAACATAACAACGCATAATGAATAACCAAATTTTTTTAATGAATAAAACAGTAAATAATAAATGTCCAAATATCATACCCAAACATTTGAACAATATGTACAAACACATAGCGAATAAATAATTTTTTAACGAACAAAACACAAAATATTGAATATTTTATGTGTGATTTTTTACTTTTCCGCCCACAAAACTAGCAATATCCAAGCATACAAGCAAATTTAATTCCAGAAGAAAAAAGAAAAGATGAAAAAAAATAATAATAAAGAAAATGAATGCAAACAAAGCTAGGAAGCCAATTCAACCACTGATGCAATAATGTAGCAACAGAATATAAAGAAATAAAAAATTTACTCTCATAAATAAAATACTTTAGACTAGAGAAACCGAAAAGGCACAATTCTTATTTGTTCAATTATTTGAAATATTGTGATTGTCAGCGTTTCTCTGAAAAACAACCAACGCCGAATACTGCAGTCGCTGAAGCTATGTGAAAGAACGAAGCAATCACCAAGATTTGAGAGAATTTCCAAAAAAGAAAAATTGTTGAATGTTCAAAAGAAATGATAAATGAAAGTAAAACCCTACCTCTTCAGCGTCATTTCCAATTGCAACATGGTTAATGGGGAGTGATTTTGAAGGATGCGGTTTTCCCCCTTAAGAAACTTACATTTTACCCTTCCGTGAATATAAAAAGCATTACCAAATTTTAGTAAATTTTTTACTCCCTCTGCTCCACTTATCTTGACACATTTACTTTGGCACGAAGATGAAGAATAAAGTAAGAGTGTAAAAAATGTCATCTCTTCCCTTCGGTTCCCTTCACCAGGTAACAGTGCTATTTGAATATTGAACATCATAACAATGAATAGGAATGAAATGGCTATAGTGTTGGCTCAGAAAGCCAAAAGCCCGATAAGGATAAAAAAAGGTAGAGATCACTTATTTTATGTGTGTAGAGATGATAGAGACAGTATACTATTTTTAGAAAGTGTCATTATAAATGGGACAAACTAAAAAGGAAAGTGTGCCAAAATAAGTAGGACGGAGAGAGTATTATTGAAGATGCTGAATTTATCGGAACCATTGGATTTCGTCATTTTAAGGGTGTAGATTTGTTCTCTAATCTTTATACTTAGGGTGTTTTTCTATTGAACCCTACCCAACTATAATTAATTGAGTTTTCAAATCTAAAATTAATTTAGAAAAAACTCGCACCATTATTTTTAATTGCAAAAGGGCATTAAAGTAACTATCCAATAGGATAAAAAATGGATCAGTCAAAATTTACTCTCATTCACAGATTTTGAAGCATCAAATCTCCTTGTCTCTCTCCCTGTCGCCACCATCGCACCTCATTTCTTCCCCCTCGCTGAACCGCAGTGGCCATCAAGACCGTCGCCGCCGCCACGATTCTCACCATCAAAAACCTCATCCCCCTCTCTATTCCAACGGCGAGCAACGAGAATCGCCACCGCTCCCTTCTCCTTCGGTCGGGCATCAGCAACCATCAACTACCATCGCCGCCGCGACTTACCAACACCACCACCACCTCTGATTCTCCATGAGTCGCTCTCTCTCATATCCCCTGAATTACAGATCGAACAACCAAGATCTCAAATATTGCCGCCACCTCTAATGTCCGGCCCGACTACTCGTCGGAGCCCTTAGATTTATAAAAATGAAATGCATTTTTTTGAAAAATTTAATGTATTTTTATGTGAAATTTTGTGAATTTTCGTGTGAAATTATATGTATGTAAAACATGTATGCTTTTGGGCGGTGGTGGTGGGGGTGGGGATTGGGGGAAGGGGGTGGTGGGTGGTGTGGGGTGGGATGGGGCGGTGAAAATATCAAATTTGAAAAAATGAAATGCATTTTTCTTTTCAAAATTATGCATTTTTATGTGAAATTATATGCATTTTTGTGTGAAATTATATGCATGTAAAATATGTCTGTTTTGAAATAATCTAATATTTTTTTTTGTAATATTCGATTTTATCCCTGTGCAGATTTTGCCTAAGCATCCGCATTGGTGCCTATTTGATAGCTTACTTGATAAGAGGGGACCACATTGAGTAAGGAGGCTACATTGAGGTTACTTGATAGCCTACTTGATTTTTTTAGTTTTAATTATTCTATTTTTCATTTAAATTTAATTGCATAAATTTAAATCACACAATTTACTTCAAATTTAAATTGCATTAATTTTGAAATCCTAAAAATTACATAAAACTTAATAAAATAAAAACAAATCCTAAAAATAAATATTCATGCTCTAGAGGTCCGAAACGTGCCCAAACATGCTCGATCAAATCACGTTGGAGCGCGGCGTGCATCTGCCTATCTAGGAGAATATCATCTCTTTGCACATATTCCTCGAAGGAAATCGGAGTTGTTCGAGCACTCTCCGTCGAGTCACTGCTAGACGCTCTGTGTCTTGGGTCATCATCTCTCCAATTAGTTGCTCCTTCACCTTCGTGCTCCACAATCATGTTGTGGAGAATGATGCAACAGAACATGATGTCCTTGCAGTGCTCCACGTACCAATTACACGCCGGACTTCGAATGATTCCCCACTGAACTTGAAGGACTCCAAAGGCACGTTCGACATCCTTCCGTGCCGATTTTTACATCTTCTTGAACCTCGCCTCCTTCGAATTGGTCGCCATCGGTGGACTCTTGATGAAGCAACACCACTTCGGATATATACCGTCGCACAAGTAGTAGCTCATCTGGTAGTAGCGATGGTTCGCCTGAAAGAGCAAGGGGTTCCGCCGTTCCATCCAACACATCGGCGAAGAGAGGCGACCGGTTGAAAATGTTGATGTCGTTGTTCGAACCAACGACACCGAAGAAGTCGTGCCGCGCCTTTGGGCAACTCTTCCACCCCCAATGCATACAATCAAGACTCCCTAGCATCCCGGAAAATTCGTGTCGTGCCTCGTGCATCTGAGTAAGGCATGTGATGTCCTCCGGCGTTAGACGGTGCAGATAATGGGCTCCGAAAGCCCGGATGACAGCCTTGCAGAACTTCTTGAGGCATACACGCCCGACCGAGTCGGCGACTTTGAGATACTCGTCAAAAGTATCCGCACTGACGCCGGTGGCTAATTGGTGGATAGGCGCCGTGCATTTCTGCAAAGGGGGAGAGAGAGTCCCGACTTATTGCATCAGTGGTCATCTGGAAGTAAGTATCTTCACCTTGAACAGCCTCGACGATGCGCAAGAACAACTCCTTCTGCATTCGAAAACGGCGTTGGAAAAATATAGGTCCGTACGTCGAATTATCGTTGAAGTAGACTTGCATAAGACGTAGATGGGCATCCTCACGATCACGGTGGACGTAAGACCGGGGACGATTAACACGTCTCGGCTCTGGCGCCGGTTGGGTGTAGATTTGAGCAAGCAATTGTTTCTGCAACTCTATCTTCTCCATGATCGCGTGAGCTACACCGTCGGATGAATCAAACGAAGAATCGTGATGGGGTTCCTCCATTTTTTGAAGAAAAAAGAAGGAAATATTGAAAGAGAAATATTGGAAGAGTGAAAGAGAAGAATTGTTACTGTGTGAATGAAGAAAGAGTTTTGGGGTATTTATAGATAGGAAAAAAAAAATCAAACGGCTAAAATATAGCCGTTGGCAACAAAAAAAGAAAAGAAAAGTAATTCCAAAATCGGCTACTAGCCGTTAGTTTTAAACTTTGATTTTTTTTAATTCCAGCGCGTGTAAACACGCGCCTAACTCAAACGAGATCGAGTGCTACTCGATCAATCGAGTAAGCCTCGAGTAAGGCGACGCTGCATCGTCGTACTCGATCTCTCGATCTCACCCTTACTCGAGTAGGGTGGATCGAGTAGGGCGTTACCAATGCTCTAAGCTCCTTGTCACGTGTCATAATATTGATGCACCACATGTTCAAAATATGTGGTCAAGATTTGGTCCTAGATCACTACCTAACTGTGATGCACGGATTCACGTAAAAATAACACAATGTAGTATCCGATACGTGCAGGAGGCAAGTGCGGGCGCGATTCGGGTGGGATTCGCACTGGATCGCCATGTGGCAAATCTTAAAAAAAAAATTGGATTCGCGAGGTTGGCGGTTGGCTTCGCTAGCCGCTGCGGTTGTCGGATTTCAGAGGGCGGCGGCGGTAGAGGCCGCGACCTCCTGCCGTTGCTCAGTCGAAGAAGAGCCGCTCCGATCTGAGGCCGCTAATAACGGCGGTAGCAAGTTGGTCGAGTCGGAGAGACAAAGATGGGAGTTGTGGGGGTGCTGCTGTTGGAAAAACGGCGGCGCCGCGCTAGCTTGGTGCGTGTCGAGGGATGGAGAGCCGAGAGAGAGAGATTTGAGAGGAGGGAGGAGATGTGCGTGACTGCGTGTGTTGAAAAGCGAGGGGGGGGAATTAGGTTTGGGTGTTGGGCCATAGCTACTGGGCCGAATTTCACTTAATTAACTGTTGGGCCAATTCAGTTAATTGCTATTTTCTTTTTCTTTGATTATTGAATTTTTGTTTGATTTAATTGGATCTTTGAACTTTGAATTATATTGTGATTTAGTTCTTTGAATGGTCATATAATATATATATAGGGTTTGGTTCTAGAGAGAACTACATTATTTGTGAGAACGTGAGAACCATCAAATCTAATGCATTCACTGTAAAAATTAATGCATTCGCTGTTAAAATTAATGCATTCAAAAAAATAAAATAAAAATGCTTCCTTCAGGATTCGAACCCAGGATCTGCATTCATCCACCAAGATGATACATCCACCATAGATCTTGATGATCGAATGGCTGAAAATGGTTCTCCGTTCTTTTTTTATTTATGGTTCTTTCTTGAACCTCTCCCTATATATATATATATATATATATATATATATATAGGGTTAGGTTATATTGAGAAGCTCAAATGTGTTGAGAAGTTGAGAAGCAATTTAATAGATGAACATGCCAATTAGTTTTTATGAACACGAGTTTGATCTGGGGTTCGATCATTGGCGGTGACGTATTTTTTAATAAATTAAATAGATTCGTATGTTCGTCAGTTGTATTTGGTATGTTCAAAGAATTTATTTATATAGTGTCTAATTACCATGTTCATCAAAATGTACTAACATGTTCATCTATTACATTGCTTCTCAACACATTTGAGCTTCTCAATTGAACCAATTCCTATATATATATATATATATATATATATATATATATATATATATATATATAGACGTATTCTTCACGAATCGCATCCTATAATTTTTAAAAATCCATATCCCCGCACTTAAATCGTATAGTTCCCGCACCCGGTGCGAGATCGTATCGTTCCCGCACCCGTCCCTCGCACCTGTGCAATATAGCTACCTAAGTACATGAATTACGAAAACCCAACCCTATATATATAATATCGGTGAAAATTTCCAAAAATATTTCCCAACCTCTCACAATCTCGGAAGCTGAATTCCACCCGTCAAGAGCTGAAGTTTAACTAATGTGAGTTCAAGATAGCAACTGCAAATTCGAACAACTGAAAAAGGACTAAGAAACAATACTAAAACAAGAAAACTAGAGTTTCAACTCTTACAAATTCAATCTGTCACACAGAAAAAGTACAATTTCTAACTCTGAAATAGTTTCTACAGATTCACTGATTTAATCTAATCATCGAAAATCAATCCCCAAAAATATTTCCCGTCGCACTTTCTAATCATGTCCACGCGCCGCCGGTCATCACTCATCTCCGCTGCAGCACTCCTCCTCCTCCTCCTCCTTCTCTCACCTCTCTCCACCGCCAACCCCCAAGAATCCGACCCCATATCCCGCTTCCAAAACTACCTAAGAATCAACACCGCTCACCCCAATCCAAACTACACCGGCGCCGTCGAGTACCTCGCCGCCTTCGCCGCCACGATCCCCACCCTCCAAAGCCGAACCCTCCACCTCACCACCCCTGACAAGCCCCTCCTCCTCATCACCTGGCCCGGCTCAAACCCTTCGCTTCCTTCAATCCTCCTCAATTCCCACCTCGATTCCGTCCCCGCCGAGCCCTCCAAGTGGCTGCACCCCCCCTTCGCCGCCCACCGCGCCGCCGACGGCCGAATCTACGCTCGCGGTGCCCAGGACGACAAGTGCATCGGTATGCAGTACCTGGAAGCAATCCGGGAGTTTAAAAAATCGAATCTTGATCACACCCCACTTCGCACCGTGCACATTTCCTACGTCCCAGAAGAGGAAATCGGCGGATTTGATGGGATGATGAAGTTTGTTGAGAGTGAAGAGTTTCAAGAATTGAATGTTGGGTTTGTGCTGGATGAAGGGCAGGCCTCTGTTGGGGAAGAGTTCAGGGTGTTCTATGCCGACAGGTCGCCGTGGCACGTCGTGATCAGGGCGCGGGGCCCACCCGGCCACGGCTCGAGGATGTACGACGGCGGCGCCATGGAGAATTTGATGAAGAGTGTGGAGATGATGATGAAGTTCAGGGAGAATAGCTTTGAGTTGGTTAAGGCAGGTTTGGCTGTGAATTCGGAGGTTATTTCGGTTAATCCTGTGTTCTTGAATGCTGGGATTCAGTCTAATGATGTGAGAGTTTTGCTTTTGAATGAATGATTGCTTGTTTTTTGTTGCCCTAATTTTGTGATGTCTGATGATTGTATTGCATTGGATTGGATTAGGGGTTTGTGATGAACTTGCAGCCGTCTGAGGCAGAGGCCGGTTTTGATATCCGGCTGATTCCCACCGCGGATCCTGACCTCTTGAGGAGAAGGATCGCTGAGGAGTGGGCGCCGGCTTGGAGGAACATGACTTATGAGGTGAATCATTTTTTTGAGAGTTGGGAATGTGTGTTGTTCATTTGATTCAAGATTGTTGTTTTCTTGTTATGTGTTTAGTTTTGGTATATATGATTGAGGTTATGTTTATAATTGGATTTTCTTGGTGAAAGTGATAAATATGTTGTATTTTTCGGGCAACTTACTAAGTTTATTTGAGGTGATAGTATAGTTCTAGAGAGCCATTCTATATTTCTAGTGGTGTTGATGACATGTGATTGATGCACACAAGAAACGTATGTACCAAAACAAGATTAAGAATTTGGAAAATTCGTTGGTTGCAAGAAACGAATATAGGATGCTTGAAATACTTCTTCATCGCGTTTAGATCTTACTTATTGGAGTGTCAAATTGTGGGGATATTAATGGTTTGAGAAGCTAAATTGAATTTAGCAGAGACCAATGATCTTGCTTAAATCTTGACCTTCCACATAGAATTCCATTGATTATCATTTTCGTGTTTCCTTAATAGGAAGTTACATTGCCTTGATCACTCTTCTGGCATTGTAGATAACAGAAAAGGGTCCTCTAAGAGACTTCAAAGGCCGCCCTCTGATGACAGCAACGGATGATTCCAATCCATGGTGGGCCGTGTTCAACCAAGCCATTGCAGCTGCGGGGGGAAAGCTTGCAAGGCCTGAAATCCTAGCTTCAACTACGGATGCTAGGTTCATGAGACAGTTGGGAATTCCTACCCTTGGATTCTCTCCAATGAAGAATACTCCCATATTGCTTCATGACCATAATGAGGTATAATTCTATTGTTTCCTACTTTTGGTAATGTATCGTTGCAACTGTATATCTAATGCTGATCGAGATGAGAATGTTTCTTCGTCCACAGTTTCTCAAGGATAGTGTATACTTAGACGGGATTAGGGTTTATGAGCACGTAATCAGATTCTTGAGCTCCTTCGATGGATGAGGACTCGAGCAATGGTATGATACTGGCATCCTCAAAGCCTCTTTTCGTTCCATTACAAATAAACTATAGGTACACTATATATATGCTTTCATATTGTACATTGCTTTCAAGTGTAAAAAGCAGCCAAATCTATTGCTATATGCTGTCTTGGTACTTAATTTTTCTTGGTTTTTGAGACTTGGGTTTTTCTGATTTATGAAACACGTACAAGTTCTTGGATGATCATCGTATTCCAAATATTAAAATCTTGATCTTGCATCCGTTTCCTGATCAAACTTGGTAAACTTGTGCAGAATCGCTTATATCTTCTTGCAATGTGTGAATTATATGAGTTGAACATTACACACAGTTACACGCACTCATGTTGATTCGCTGTATATACATCGGATGCAGCAAAGAATACGCGCTTCCAAAGTCATGTCGGCTGCCCGGCTCACTCGCTTGTGCTTGGACTTAGGTATGTTGTATGTGTTTTTCTGCAATTTTTCTGCATTTTGACTCTTCTTGAAACTTTGTAGAAAAGCCATATCTTGATAGTCAAGAGAAGCTTGCTTTTGACCCGAATGAGTCAAGCTTTTGTTGGTATTTTCTCTAAAGTCAAGAATGGATTGTGTTTTACTGTGTTGTGTTACCTGAAGAAGTTAACATTTTACTGATAATTTTTACCCCAAGTCAAGAATGAGATTTTCTTGTTTTGACTTTTGATTATAGATCAAGAATTTGAATAAAGTGTGGCAACATACCCTTCTTAGTTTCTTCTTCGAGTTTGTCTGATGTGTGATAGTCGATAATAGGGCTTTAAACAAGTCAAATTAAGTGTGGCAACATACCCTTATTAAGAGGGTGTTTGGCTAAGCTTATTTCAAAGAGCTTATAAGCTCTTGGAGCTTATAAGATGTTTCAAGAGCTTATAAGATGTCATTTTTAAGAGTTTATAAGTTGTCAAAGTGTTTGTATAATTGAGCTTATAAGCTAGAGAGAGATTTTTTTTGCTAGAGAGAGAAAATCGAAGAAAAATAAACTTGAATGATATATGATGAAAATAATAAATTATAGTTGAAAAATATTTGTAAAAAGATTGTTGCATATGAGATTATAAAAAAATAAGTTGGGGTAGAATAACTTATTTTTTGGGGAGCTTATAAGCTCTTGGAGCTTATTTTTAGAGCTTATAATCTGTTTAGGAGCTTATTTTGCCAAATACTTTGAAGGAGCTTTTAAGTTGTTTTGAGGAGCTTATAAGCTCAGCCAAACACCCTCTTAGTTTCTTCTTCGAGTTTGTCTGATGTGTGATAGTCGATAATAGGGCTTTAAACAAGTCAAATTACTCGTGAGTTACCTACAAACTAGTTCAATGACAACTCATTTAGTGAAGCTCGTAAGCTAAACGAGTTGAGTTTGAGTCTGACGGTACTCGATTCGTTACTCTATTAAGAGTTAAAATAAAATTCTCGAAGACTTAAATATTGAAACAAAGCTTTTTCGGGATTTAAAGCGAAGCTTTTTCGTGATTTAAAGCGAAACTGGACTACATAATTAAACCAATTAACTAACAAAAACTGATTTAGAAACATTTACTTAAAATCTAATCTAATTATTTCAATTAAACAAAGGCAACAAATCCATCGCTTGTTTAATCACTCCAGTAGCCTAACACCCCAAGAAATGTCGCGTTTGTTAAAAGAATATAATGAGTTTTGTTGGGCTACGATTAATAATCGTTATATCAAGTTTCTAATATGTAATTGTTTAATAATACTCCCTCCCTCCCTCCGTCTCGGCTTTTAGAATATGGATCCCATTTTTTATGTGAGTGCTAAAATAATTAAAGTGGAACAGGGTCCCGTGAGTGTTAAAATAATTAAAGTGGAACAAGTGTCTCACTTACTTTTACAAAAAATATAAATGAATACCAAAATATGAGAACGCCCAAAAAAAAAGATGGATACTAAAAATTGGGACGAATGGAGTATTTGTTAAAAGAAAATAGCGAGTTTTAGTAAATACTCTCTCCATCTCCCGTAATTAGTTCTCTACCTTTTTTCAGGATATCCTAAAACATTGAATTTGAAATTGAAATTCTAAAAAACATTGTTTTACTAAAATATTTTTATTCAATGTTTATATTATAATTACTATACTATTTTGCAAAGAAAACTAAACGTATTTTTCTAATATGTATATTAAAAGAAGATAAATAATATTTTAAATGTAAATTTAAATATCGAGATAATGTTTAGGCTTGTTAAATAAGCTCGTGAAATTCAGACTATTCAGTAATAAAGCTTAAAGAAATTTGATTCGATAATAAACGAATTAACTAAGATTAAATTAGACATGGTATTCGGTTTAAATTGATTACACTCTCTCAAGTGATGGGGTAAGAAGTTGGGTTGGGTTTGATACGTGTATAATATCATATGAGAATTCAAATTTTCAATAAGATCAAACAAATACATAGCATAGCAATTTGTTTAGATCCTTCATTTTTGACCATAGGTTCTTTCATTCAGATCTCTAGATGGGCTATTTAATGAGCAGAAAATGGATGAATAAATATTACAGAGATTCAAAAATGAAGATTCTGGTTTTTTGTCGGCATTAAAATTTAGAGATGGGATATTCTGACGGTGTCTACAAAAGGACGTGACAAACTGAATATACTTACATTTCTTTGTTTCAGTTTGCATATAAAATCGTTGTGCATTTGTCTGCCTCTGTAATAATTTTTCTTTTTTTTTTCTTCGGTTTGTGAGATTTAGTTCCAACAAAAAGCTCATACACAAGATTTGCTGTCTCCATAACAACATCAAACTAATAAACTACCTATGTGATTTTCAAATTATTACACACAAATAAAATGAAATGTAGTTCTTGAATAATATACTCGAAATAACCAATTTGACGATCACTCTCAGAATTAGCAATGAGAATAGCCATGAAAAGTAATGGGAGAACAATGAGTAAGGGAAACAAGCAGAATTTGAGAGTTTACAATTTCAAAAGACTGAAATGTATGAGAACATGTATATAATCATAATGAATGGAAAACTCATATTTATAGACGACACCTAGACTAAGGGTATCCTCGATTATCCCACACGTTTTCTAGGGGTAAATCCGTCTCTTTGCAACGTGTAAGGTGCGCGGCGATGACATCTTTTGGATCAATGGGCTTTTAAGCCCAACAACCCGATCTTTCTACTGATAGGCTCTGTGTTTCATGGGCTGCACAAAACCATCCACTTTCATACATATCCAACTAGGGGTGGAGCAAAATACCGAAAAATCGGTATACCGCACTTACCGTACCGAAAAAATACCGAAAATACCGAAATTTCGGTATACCGAAAATTTCGGTTCGGTATTGTACCGTACCGAAGATTTTCGGTACGGCAACGGTATCATTTTTCTCATACCGCGGTATACCGATATATACCGATACCGCGGTATATGCCGAAAAACCTGTATATACCATTGTTTAGGTATATACCACCGGTATATACCGATAGTATATACCGAAAAAATCCGTATGCCGTCGGAATCAATTATATATATACATATATATATATATATATTAGTGGTAAATTATTTTTTTGCTTTGTTGAAGATGTGGAGTTTAATTGTTAGAAAGTTATTTGTATTTGTTTAATGAAATTTCAATATGTACAAATATACGGTATATGTTAATGGTTTGGCAATTTAGGCATGAAACGATATAACAATAATTTCGGTAATACCGTAAGGTATGGTATACCGACTTTCGGTATGGTATACCGCACTATCGGTACGACAACGGTATGAAAATTCTCATACCGAAATTTTCGGTATGCCGATCTTCGGTATACCGAAAAGTACGGTACGGCAACGGTATGGAAATTCTCATACCGCAATTTACGGTATGGTATACGGTATGACGAAAAAATTTCGGTATACCGTACCGATCCACCCCTATATCCAACCAATCCATAGTCCATTGATCAATTTCATATCTATATCCTAGGGCAGATTCATTGGGGGAGAGAGGGGGATTCAGCATGCTCAACCAAAATTTTATGTTTTTTATATTTTTATGTTTCATTTTTTATCCAAAAAATAAATAAAAAATCAATTTAAGCACCCACTAGCTCATTGCCTAATTTTTTTTTTTTTTTTTTATCTGCTCTCCAAACTATATTTTTGTGTTCAGCATTCTTCTTTTTTTTTTTACTTGGTGGTGGGGGAGCGGTGGTGTCCCTTTGTGTTCAGCATTCTAACAAGCTAAGATAGTTCATTTATGACGCTTTCATAACCCCGATTTATTCTAAATGCTTATTTGGTACGGGTGGTAATTAAGCTTGTATAATATATTTATGACGCATTAATATTTTATTTTATTTTATTTTTTTGACTAATTAGTATCTTGTTTAATATAAAATACTACATAATTCTTTATAAATCAAAATTCCAAAAAATGTAGATTTATGTGATTGTGTATATACCACATGAGGTGTTACACGTAATGCAAATTACAATTATAATAAATACTGATTATAGTTCATTTTAATACATCCTATTAAATTATAAATTATATATTATGAGTCTTTTAATATATCATATCAAATATGATGATGTTAATATTATATAATAAGAAAAAATTATAAAAGTATGTCACTTTTATCCCATACTTGGAACCAAGCCAACAAGCCAAATGGTATGGGGCCAATATCGACTCTTTTTGTTAGCTTAGCTTATCCATATATTTATGGAGAGAGATATGAGACTTTCTTGGTAATTTCTTGGCCACATGTTGCCTCTTGAGAGTCTAACAAACATCAAGATTCAATGCTTTCTTTACTGCACTTTGCCATCCTATTCTCTCTTAAACTACTATTCTATTCTCCCTACAAAAAATTACTCCCTCCCTCCTTTCTTATAAAAAGTACAGTATTCATTTCTAAATAACACGAATTTTAATAAAATAACTGAATATATTGTGAGTAGAGTAAATGTCTCATTTTATTGTGAGTGAAAAATTTATTAAAAATAGACTATATATATTTTATAAGGATAGACGAAAACTAATAGATTGGATATATTTTACGAAGATATAAAAAAAATAAAGAAAAAGAAGTTTGAAACACAAACATTTATTAACCAACAATACCAATATCTGTAAGCTTTTTGACCTTTTACAAAACTGAGTCCAAAGGTTAGCTGGCTTGCTTCTCCATCATTAAATGCTGGCTTGAATTATTAATTTTTATTATTATTAATGCTACTGCCTCGTTTTCATTAAAATATACATGTACTCGAACAAGTACGGACATCGACTACTTCCCAGTTCCCACTATATTCCATACATTCCGCTATATTTAAATAGTTGCTTGGATTAATTGAAAAAAATTAATTATTGAGGTAGTTTATACTTTTAATTCTTATAACTTCATGCGCATGACTGCATGTGCATGAGAGTTTTAAGAAATGTATATTAGTGCACAATTCGGTGTGTGTGTTTGAATGACTATTGCCTCAACCACGATTCGGTGGTCGTTTGGGAAATTTTTTGAGCTATTAAAATAAATATAATTTTTTTAATTAAAAAAATGGTTGATTAAGTGAACTAAACATAATCGATCGTCACGAAAGGTGCTGAGTTCATTTCTTAGGAACTTTCCTCGGTGAATATAGGAACCAAATCTAAATGGTTGATATTTATATAATTTACTATTGTCATAAATAGATGCATTAATTTTTTTTCTTTGATTTATTACGAGTATTTTTATTTTTATTTTTGCTGTTTTTTTCACAGGATTTTCATGGGAAATGTTTTAATAAGACTCGGGCCTTAATCAACATTTTTGTGTTTTAAAGGGTTTGTTTTAAATTTTTTGTTTTCCTTTAATGAAATTCCATTTCATCATTATTGTAATATATAAGATGCATTATATAATGTGAAAATCAATCATGGCCATCTATTTAGTCAAAATCTATGTACGATATTGATTCCCAAATCTTATACCGCTAAGGGTTCATACACATAACTCATCCCTCTTTATATATATATATATATATATAGGAATTGGTTCAATTGAGATTTATATATATTTTGAGATTTTGAGATAAATGAACATATAAGTACATTTTGATGAACTTGTCAATTAATTTTTATGAACGCGCGTTGGTCTGGGGTTCAATCCCTACAAGTGGCGTGTTTTTTAAATAAATTAAATAGATTCATATGTTCATCAGTTATATTGGTTATGTTCAAAGAATTTATTGATATGTTCATTTATCTCAAAATCTCAAAAAATTTAAAATCTCAATATAAGCTAACCCTATATATATATATATATATATATATATATATATATATACACCGTGAGAGCACATCTTAAAATAAGAAATAAGAGCAATTTTTAATGTATGAATTTTATGTACAACACGTATGAATTCGCTGTATAAATGTATGAATTGTGAAAAATTAATTTTTACTACCTTTGGGATTCGAACTCAGGACCATAAATCCATCCAACAAGATTACGAATCAACCGTAGATCTTGATGATCAAAGGGCTGAAAATGATTCTTATTTTATATCTTAAGAAATGCTCTTATTTTAGTCATTCCACACACACACACACACATATATATATATATATATATATATATATATATATATATATATATATATATAATTCAAACTCAGAATTTAAGGACATAAAATGATTTCTAAAAATTGAACCTAAGACATCTCACAAAAAAAAGTCTTTCGATGCCTTTCGATGCCTCAGTTTTGCCAATAAGCAAGACCTCATTGGCATTCAAATATATATATACCATTTAGTAGTGTTAATCTATCTTCAAGCCGCATCAAATTCTCGAGAATTCTACTCATCAGTTTTCAAGTATAAAAATTTTGTACGCATTGTTCCGTAAGTTGAGATATAATATTAATCGGTTAAAATCGATGGTGAATCATATAATAGAATTGAAAAATTATAATATACTTTGCGATATATTCCAAATTGTACTTTAGCAATACACGTTATTAATACGCATTAAAAATAACAAGATGTAATACAGTAATCAATATAAAATTTAATAAAAATAACATACAATAATTACAATAAAACTTAAATTATATCAAGTGAAAATTCCTAGTAGCTTCCAAGAAGCAAAGCTCTTTAGCATGTGAGTGGGCTTTAAACAATAATAATGCTGTCAGCCACCTGAGAACATACCAAACAGCAACTCAAATTAAATTAAATTAAATTAACGTGACAAAAAATTGGAGTTTTGATTTAGTGAAAATTAATCAAATGATTCCCTCACTTAATTTTAGCTTGTGTGCTCATTTGTGTTTACGAGGGAGGAAGCAAAGATGTACGGATAGACCCGACACTTTCCTCCTTAAACATGTTCTTCGCTACAACAATTATGATCAACAAATTCATTTAAATACTAATTATGTATTTAATAATTAAGTACATATCTTTTGTTGGTTGAGAAACAAATCAAATTATAGTATATACATTAATTTAGTTTCAAATTACGGTTATTTAAATCTTATAACTTAGGATACTCTTGTTACAAAATCAGATTTAATTTTTAAAAAGCTTGGATGATGATGTCCCAACTCCCAACTTTTCAGTTTGTAGTAAATTAATCCATCTCTCCTAATTGTTTGCACGAGTTTGGAGCTACACTTTGGACATTTATGCAGTGTCAAAACTCTAAATCGATTGAATTCTCCTTTCATATTTTCAATTTCACTATCGATTGAAGTTTTCGCGGTAAAAAAAGAGCTTCCCGATAATTCCAATTGCAATCCAGGATGTCTGATGATAAAATGGACAATATAAGGTGACAATTTATTTATATGATGGGCTTTGAAAGCTCTTTCAATTTTTAGTTTCAACATCATATGAATAATTAAATCTCAGTTTCAAACAAGTGCGAAAATGAGGAGGTACGGATTTACTATAAATCGAGAGGTTGAACATTGTTAAAACTTCTTAAAAGTAAGATACTTGCAACAAAAAGTTGAAATATTGAAATTTAAATCTATATAGTACTTTATATGAAAACATCGAACTATTCATGGTCGACATTTATTGGTTTTCAATTTAATTTAATTTAATTTAGTTTCGATTTTCGAAGTGTCGACTGAAATATGATCATCAGTAATGAAAAGGAGCTTGTCTGTTTCACCACCCTTTCTTTATGGCAACTTGTTTGAAAAAAAAATCACTTAACGCGGCATATAAGTACCAATCCTATCCTCACAGTTATATACTCGTATTTATCTCGTACTTTTTTTTCCCACTGAAATAATAATAATAATAATAATAATAATAATAATAATAATAATAATAATAATAATAATAATAATAATTTTATATATAACATATGATTTACTACTATAAATGACATAAAATATACGCGTGGAATATATAGTAACGAAAGATGCAAGATATATGTAGTAATAGATAAATCAAACCCCTGTAAAAGGATCCTCAAGCAGCTCCTTTTTTTCTTTAAAAAAAAAAAGAAAAAGAAAAATGCTTTAATTACTTCGTGTTCTTAAGGGGCGGGATATTTACTTTGCATGATTTATAAAATGGATGATTGAATATTTTTATCCTAATCCCACCCTTTTGATGGGATATGAATCAAGCAAAATTAGCTTAAATGACAAAAATAATCAAGGGCCTTGGGATATTTCGAAGTTTCGATCCAACAAAGTAAATGGATGATTTTCTATTTTTATCTATCAAGACTAATCCTTCAAAGTAAATGTCCCCTAAAGGGAGTATGGTTTACTACCATAATATGATTATTTAATTACTTATAAATATATACTCCCTTCGTCCCAACTTAAATGGTGCGTATTCCTTTTTGAGCCGTCCCAACTAAAATGATGTGTTTCTATTTTTTATAATAATTTTACATTACAAACAATGTGCCCCAAACACTTTTACACTACAATCTTATTCTCCTTAAATCCTATGCCGAAAAGAAGTGCACCATTTAAGTTGGGACGGAGGGAGTAATTTTTTAGCTAATTCATTAAATTCGAATGAATTTTAATATTTATATGATAATACATAAACTTCCAATTTATTAAGATTTTGTCATCAATCTAAAATTCTCAATTTTTCGTAAATTTTCAAACATTGTGGATCATAATATTTCATTTTTTTTAATTGTATTAGTTTGAATTTGTGCAGTATTTTAACATATTTCTTCAAACTTATTCAAAGTTAAGGATTTTAACTCGATTGACTTTTTAAATTCACGAATTTTGCCGTCATGGCAAAATCATAACAAATTGGAAATTGCACTTTATTTGATGAATTCATGGTTCTTGTAGAGGTTCAAATAGAGAACGATTATCAACCCTTGAATCATGAAAATCTACAATATTTGCATCATGTTGATGAATGAGTGCACCACCTGAGTTCAAATTATAGAGGAAACAATTTTATTTATTTTTTTTAATTTTCTTTTTACAATTTTTTCCAAGTGCAGTTAATTGCACAAGGAATGCCATAAATTTATACGCCGATGCAGTATTCTGAGTTTTCATTTTCAATTGTGACTTTCACTAGAACCAAAATAATTTATTTGAAATGTACACACACAAAATGATAACCTACATGCTAAACTTAAATATTAAAGCTCTCCCTAACTTGATGAACGAAAGGTCGTTACTATTTAAGTTCAGCATGTTGGTTATCAATTTTGTGTGTATTTAAAACAAATTATTTTGGTTCTATATCCCACACAGATCATGTAAAATAACGCTGTAAACTCCAAATACACTATATTATTAGCCTTTTTGGATATGACGGTTTAGGTAATTTGTGTGTTATCTACTAACAATAAGGCAAACATATAGACAAACGGCACCCAAATTTGTTTATTATTCCTATTCTAATTCTAATGTCACCATATACGTATGCTACTGAATTTTGCTTGTATTTTCATACTTCATCAGTTATTGATAGATAATAAAGTATTCATGATTTCATGTATACATTGCACCTGCACATTGTGCATAATGGTATGGATAAAATTTCATTAAATATTGCATCCCTGATAATGCATGTTAATCTTCAAGAACATTTATACAGTTAAATATTTAATAAGTTGTATAAGTTATCTTATTAATAATCTAATCTGTAGAGTTCTGATCTCATAAACTAAATTACACTATATAGCTTAAATGCAAATACCATTAAATTTTTCTGAAGTTTAAAATATTATGCCACCTAATACATAAGAAAAAGATCATATAAGTTAAATAAAAATATTTCCAATAATATATTTATAAATGACTGATATGCCGGACATCATTCGTGAGCATCTTTGACGAGTATAGCTTATAACATTCTGTCCTCATCAATATTTTTTTTATTAATATTATTTTTTATTTTAATACCTCATAAATTATTATTATTATATCAAAAATAAATTATATGAAAACCAAACCTCGATTTATATATCCTTTTTTTTCTCTCTATCTCTAAGCTTCAAATAGAGGAATGTAAAATAATAAATCACACTTTGTTTTATGTAAACTAGTGTATAACCCGTCGAAATTCGACGGGACTTTATATTAATTTCAATTATATTCGTCAATTAAATATTTATTTTTTGCTAGAATAATAAAAATACTCTTTAATATAAATTTTATATAATTTTTTTATATTGACGGATAAAAATTAATTTAAGATCTCATATACCATATAAGCATCATCTCATCTCAACTCTATAAGACCAGAAGATCTTCAAGAACTCGAAAGACAATAATTAACTTTTGAACGTCAAACTTTTGAGGATTATCTCGTCTGGACCCTGAAACAATATATCTGACTTTTATGCGTCAATCGTTTGAACATCACTATTTGATACTTTAAATATCATAAATTACTTCTAAACATTATTTTCATTAGGAGCTTGAAAGACCAGGACTGACTTGTGAGATTATACAATCTGAAGCTTATAAGATCATAACTAACTTTTAAATATCATTTTGTATGGAGCTTGAAAAACCATAACATGATTATGTGCATCATCTCATTTGGAGTTTAAAATACCATAACTAACTTCTAAACATCATCTTGTATGGAGCTTGAAAAACCATAACTGAGTTATGTGCATCATCTCATTTGGAGCTTAAAATAGAATAATTGAGTTTCAAGCATCATTTCATTTGGGATTTGAAAGAATAAAATTGGCTAGTAAGCATCACCTTGTTTGAAATTTGAAAGACCATAACTAAGTTTTGAAAATCATCTCGTCCAAGGCTTAAAAAATTGATACGAGATTCAAAGTATATTATATCAATTTATTTAGTATTTCAATTGGTAAATTTTCATAAAAAATTCAATGTGTAATCTAATTTTTTAGAAAAAAATTGTGCAATATATCTTATTTTATGACCAAATTAAAATGAAGAAATAATTTATTTAATTACAAGTATTTATTTTTAAAAAATTAAAATTCAATAATTTTTATTTAACCAAATAAATTTGATCAACTTAAATTGACAAAGCAATTCAAATTATTCTAATCTCAATCATTCCACCAATTAACTGTGAGTTTTTGGTTTAGAAAGTAAGAGTATCCTTTTATATAGGTTTTATTTTGGTGAAATCTCATAAAAAGTTAATGTGGGATGAGAAGATTTAGATAAATAAGAATTAATAAATGTGATTTTTTTTTTGGAGAAATAGGATAGATAAAAATGCAAAAATACGGTGATGCTACATAGGAGTATTCCATATTTTAATTATATATGTGATGATATTAATATTATTATCGTCCCAAACTCATATATATATATATATATATATATATATATATATATGTGTGTGTGTGTGTGTGTGTGTAATATCAATTAATTTCTTGAATTTATTTAAATTTATAAAATGTGTATATAAATAAATAAAATACATAAATCTATAATTGGTTAATAATCTCGACAAAATTTACACGAATAATCATCTCGTTGGTAACTCCAAAATATCTCTATCCTTAAAAACTTTTGGATTGAATGCAGTATGCAATATATATTGTAATTTTTTTCTTTTCATTATATAAATTTTTATTATTGTAATTTTTTTTATTTTTTCAATATGCATTTCAAATATATTAAGTTAAAACTATTTTTTTTAATTATATTTATAAATATGATAATTGAGTTGATATTAATTTTATATAAATATAAAAATTTAAAGTTTCCCGTGCATTGCACGGTGTGCAAATGCTAGTATTACTTTAAACCTCAAATTATTTTTACACTATCAATTATATCCTTAATTATAAATTTTTTTCAAACCTTAAATTATTAATTTTGTATCAATTGCACCACTTATCTATTTTCAAACCTTAAGATAGATAATCTAATGTATTCATGAAGATTGAGCATTTTATTTAGGTTGTGAATTGATGAAGTTTGGTAAAAATTCAATGTGGGATATGTGAAAACAAATGTAAAAATATCATAAAGTGTAGAATTGAGAGTGAAACAATACTAAATTGTGAAAGTGCCACTTGTGATAGAGAATAGTGAAGAACTATTCAATATGTAGCTTTTTATATAATCAATAGATTATTTATTTAAAATACATCTAAGCATCATTTTATTTATTTTATATGACCAAATTCGGCAATTATAATTTATTTGAATTTATTTTTATTTTTTAATGGCGAAGTTCAATAAAGATCAATGCAGAAATGACAAAATATCAATGTGGGAACAATGATAAGCTAATATATGAATAAATATTAGGCCTTTTATTAAGATATATCATTGTGAGATTAATGTGAGAATGAAGTTTATTTCAAATTATTTTACATGATCAAAATTAAATTGAAGAAATTATTAATTTCGTATATATCTTAGTATCATTTTCTTTATTTATATGATAAAATTAAATTGAATAACTTATTTATTTAATATACATTTAAGTATTATTTTTTTATACGACCAAATTCATTTGAATAACCTATTTATTTCGAGAATATCTATACTTTTATTTAGGTTTCCAAATATTGAAATCTAATTATAATTTTCTTAGACTCGAATTATGAAATTTAGTATAAATCTAATATGAAAAACTATTGCAATTATAAAAAAATATGGAATACTATTTATTTGAAATACATATCATAAATATTTCTTTATCAATGTTTTCCCATAATTAAATTATATAGAATATCAATGTGAGAAAGATAGATGGACTAATGTATTCATGGAGATTGACCCTTTTATTAAGGTTATGATTGATGAAGTTTAGTATAAATTCAATGTGGGATAGATGAAAGCAAATGTATAAATGTCTCCATGAATAATACATTCCCAATTCTACACCATATGACATTTATACATTTGTTTTCATCTATCCCACATTGAATTTATACTAAACTTCATCAATCATAACCTTAATAAAAGGGTCAATCTCCATGAATACATTAGCCCATCTATCTGTCCCACAAGTGCCACATAGGATAGAGAATAGTGGAGAGTTCTCTAATACGTAGATAATTGATATAGTACATAGATAAATAACAAAATATAAAAAATCAAATTTAATGTACATATTTGGATATTATACAATTGATTAAACCCATTTTGAATTTATAAATCCATCCCCGTATTCGTTTGAAAATTAATAAAGAATTATTTACTATACATTTTGATTGAGGACCAATTTATAGTAATACCCACTACTACTCATACTTATTTAAGTTATTGAAATATATAGATAATTAAATATAATTTGTTACCTTAACTGATCATCCGCCTCAACAAAAACTCGAAAGATGATAGGCTAATATATGAATGAAGATTATACCTTTTATTTAGATATATCTTTATGAGATTAGTGGGGGAGTGAAGTTTATGTCAAATTATTTTACTTGATCAAAATTAAATTGAAGAAATTATTTATTTTGTTTATATCTTAGTATCATTTTCTTTATTTATATGACCAAATTAAATTGAATAACTTATTTATATAAAATACATTTAAGTATTATTTTTTTTATACGATCAAATTCATTTGAATAATCTATTTATTTCGAGAATATCTATACTTTTATTTAGGTTTCCAAATATGAAATCTAATTATAATTTTCTTAGACTCGAATTATGCAGTTTAGTATAAATCTAATATGAAAAACTATTGCAACTATAAAAAAAATGGAATACTATTTATTTGAAATACATATCATAAGTATTTCTTTATCAAGGTTTTCTCATAATTAAATTTTATAGAATATCAATGTGGAAAAGATAAGATGAGCTAATATATTCAGTTTAGTATAAATTCAATGTGGGATAGATGAAAACAAATGTATAAATGTCATATGGTGTAGAATTGAGAGTGAAACAAATATAAATTGTGTGAGTGCCACATAGGATAAAGAATAGTGGAGACCTCTCAGTATGTAGATAATTGATATAGTACATAGATAATTAACAAAATATAAAAAAATCAAATTTAAGGTACATATTTGGATTATACAATTGATTAAGCTCATTTTGAATTTATAAATCCACACCTGTATGACCAAATTAAATTGAATAACCTATTTATTTAAAATATATTCAAGTATCATTTTATTATTTTATATATCCAAATTCAATTGAATGTGGAAAACTATTGCAATTATAAAAAAATACTCCCTCCGTCCCACCATTTTAGTCTCTTATTCTATTTTGAGATGTCCCAAAAAGATAGTCCACTTTACTAATTAATACTATATAAAAATATTATTTTTACTAAATTAACCTTATTTAATGCTTCACTTAAATGTGAAAAGGATGTGTGAAAATAATAAATAAGGGTATAAAAGATAAAAAATATAAAAATTAAATGCATTTTCTTAATATGTGTGAAAAATGGGAGGAGACTAAAATGGTGGGACAGAGGGAGTATATATGAAAAACTATGTGCTTGAAATAACATAATTTAAGTATTTCTTTATCTAGATCTTCAGTGATTAAGTTCAATTGAATATTAATGTGAGAATGATGAAAGCTAAAATATGAATGAAAATTAAGCTTTTTATTTAGGTTATGAGTTTAATGTGAAAATGAGGATTATTTCAAATTATATACATGATCAAATTAAATTGAAAAACTTATTTATTTAATATATATCTTACTATAATTTTCTTTATTTTATATGACCAAATTAAATTAAATTACTTATTTATTTAAAATATATCTAACGATCATTTTATTTACTTTAACCAAGTTCAGTTTAAGAACCTATTTATTTCAGAAACATCTATACTTTTATTTAGGTTTGCAAATATTGAAATTTAATTTCGACTTTTTATATTTTGAATTATGAAGTTTATTATAAATTTAATGTGAAAATATTCTATTGCAGTTATAAAAATATGTGGAAAACTATTTATTTGAAATACATATTATAAGTATTTCTTTATCTATATTTTCCAATGATTAAATATAATATCAATGTGGAAAAAATAGATGGCCTAATGTCTACATGAAGATTGAGCCTTTTATATAGATTATGAATTGATGAAGTTTATGACAATTTCAATGTGGGATGGATGAGTAAAAATGCCATATAATATAGAATTGAGAATGATCAAAATACTCACTTGTGGGAGTGCCACATAGGATAGAGAATGAAGGAGATGTCTTCAATATGTATTCTATTTAATAATAGATAGATTGTATATTTTATTATCCCGATAACAATTTGTGGGTATTGGAATAAAAATAATATTGGAAAAAATACAATGGTAACATTAACTAAATGTCAGTTGTGCTCACGAACGGTGTCCACATATGTGTGTGTATATATTGGAAAGAGTTCAGTGAGAACCCTTTTCAGAACTTGGAGAACTAATTATAATTAAGTAATTTATATCAAATAAAAAAAAAAAAAAAAACGTATACATTCCGTGAAGTAATTATACACGTTCAGAAAAATGGATATCTTAACACTTATGAAATTCGAAAGCACGTAAATTTATTCAATAAAATGATGAATTTATTGTAGATTTTCACGGTCTAAAAATTGAGGACTGTTATTATTTTATACTATGTGTGAATATTACTCAATATTGTATAGGGCCCACATGGAGAAAAGTGTATTTCGTCTCAAAGCTGCGTCTCATGCGTATTGTTTTCGTGTTTTCAGCGTATGTATTTAGTCACTCCTTGTTCTAAATTTGCTCTAATTTGGAAGGGTTGTAACGTACAACACCAGAACACACCTTTTAAAATAAAATAAAATAAAATCATTCAATATGTGTTTAATGCCATTTTCATCTAAATATACCTAATAGTATCTGAGAGAGAGTGAAAACGCGTAATAGAGTAAGATGCATGACAGAGAAGCACCAGCTGTTTTAATTTCAAAATTTGGATGTTTTTGATGATGTTTGTTTCTATGGATTTTATTCAGACATGCACACTCTCTAGTAACCATCCTCGAAGCTGCTATTTTTTCCTACCATTCTTTTTCTACTATTAATATAAATACAAACACTCTCACGCGTATATATTTATTTATTTTATCTATAATTTATGCAGCATCATTTTATTAGCAACATTCAGATGTATATCAGAATATACATATATACGATAAAATATCATGTCTAAGATATGTTTGTTTAATTCTTTATTTTATATTTTATTCAATTACTTACTGCATGTAAACATATATATGACTGCCCCGAAAAAAAAGAAAATTAAGATTTTTATTCTGAAGTTACTTTAATTATATCTTTTCCTGAGAATTGAGAACTATGGACAAATACATAAAATACACGAATAAGAGATAATCAGATCGAATAAAAGATAATCAGATCATGAATAGTTGAATATAATACATATACAGGATTCAATAATCTTTTATTCATGTATTTTATGTATTATAATTATTCACGATCTAACAATCTCGTGTTCATGTATGTGTTTGTGCATGGTTCTCAATTCTCACGAAAACATGTGACTCTTACTTTAACCTAACCCTACAATTATATTTGTACGTGCTTAAAAAATTTATCAGGTTTAAATTAAATCTATCTAATAGCAGTAATGAAATTACAAAATTGAGTTTTTTCCTAAAAAGACTTACAAAAGCTCTAGAATTTTCAGGTTATGTTGATTAAACTTTATTATGAGAATCATAACTACATTTCACTTTAGTAATATAAAGCTCAAATAAAGAATTATAGGACCATTTACTCATTAGTCACTGATAAAAAAAATTACAAATTTATATTCTATCTATATTTTCTTGACAAAGAGACAGTCAATCCAAAACCAACAATATACTATTATATATATGGTATATAGTAGTATAATATAAAACAAGAACATCAGAATAAAGTTGAAAATTTGTTACTGTGCTGATTAATAATTAAAGCGCGAATAACTCCATAATATATATATAGGCCAAAGAGGCAGCCAATATCTCAAAAGAAAATTCACAACAATAAAATATTACACATAATATATTTTTATCTAATGCAGTAATGTTAACTAAGAGACACATAAAAGTATGTCTCTCATGATTCATGACATAATATTTAGTTTCATATATGAACCAAAAAAAATGACTGGAAAACATCTGTCACCCATTTTCATCCTGGTTAATTACATATTTATTGATTGACTAAAATGTAGTAAACCCCACCCCACCCCCACACCCACCCAATCCCCTTTCTATAAATACCGTCAAGAAAGTCTCTTCTTCAACACACCAACTTCATCACTCCAAAAGGAAACTAAAACAAAAACACGCACTTAGCTACCTATCATGAAAATGGTGAAGCAAGAATCAAAGATTCCATCGAAACAAAACTCACCACCCTCATCCTCGTCGTCGTCGAAGAAGAGATTCAAGGGTGTAAGAATGAGAAGCTGGGGATCATGGGTGTCCGAAATCAGAGCTCCCAATCAAAAAACGAGAATCTGGCTGGGCTCCTATTCAACCGCCGAAGCCGCCGCAAGAGCTTACGACGCCGCTCTCCTCTGTCTCAAGGGATCAAAAGCCAATCTCAATTTCCCCAAATCCATCCAAACCCTAAATTTCTCCGACGATAGCGCCGCCGTCATGTCGCCTAAATCGATCCAAAAAATCGCCGCCGCCGCCGCCGCGGATCTTCTAGAAAGTTCCGAGGAATTCAGCCCGCTTTCGTCGTCGTCACCGTCGCCGTCGCTTTCGTCGTCGTCGAATGAGATTGGTTCTGTTCCGATTGAGAATGACCTGATTATTTTGGACGGCGGCGGAGGTGGTGAAGGGGATTTGTCGTGGTACAACTTTGAATCCCCCAAGTACTACTACGAGATGATGAATAATGGGGTTTTCTTTGATCCGACGATGGCTGCGCAGGATGATTATGCTTGCTTCGAAGACGAAGATATCAGATTATGGAGCTTCTGCTGATTCACCAATTTGTTTATTCAATTCGTTGGATGATCTTCGCATTATTTCTTGAAGACATTACTGACCGTGACAGTATTTTTTTTTTATATATTATTTTAGTATATCTGAGGTTAGTGTGAAATTCAAAGGATTTTTCACAAGTGAAATATTTTTCGTGGTGAATTAATTGATCATGTAATAACTAATAGTAAGATGTACACTCATGTGGCATGTGGTACCTATGTGTATTTTATTGGGAAAATAATGTTTTATATCCTACTATCATATTTTAGTAATTTTATTGATCGATTCATAAACCGGAAGATTGATTATTATACTTGGATTCAACTATTAGTATAAGAGGCAATTTTTTATAATAGCCATTTTGATATATAATAAAAATTAATTACTCGTTGAAGCGCAACTTTGTTGGTAAAGACGTTTCTTATGTAATAGTCGAGTAATGCGCGAGTAATTTTTTTTTTTTGAATTAAAATTACAATAGGTATTTAAATATAATCAATTATGCAACTCGCACGCAGGCGAAAAATTACAAGAGGTATCTAGATATAATCAATTATGCAACTCACACACCAACACCACCTAAAAGTGGAAAAAAGAACTCAAGATCTCTTACAAATGAGAGTTTTGGGGTGCTTCAACTTTGCCACTAGAGCAAGGCCTCGTCGGTCCGAATGCGTGAGTAATTAAGGGTTAATTTCCCTTAATTCAACTAAAAAATATTATTATTTGATTTGATACATTAAATTATTGACAATTTGAGTTATTTGCTTTGTGTTCTTTTTTTATTAATAAGAAATTGAATAAAAAATATTATTTTACCAACTAATTATCACGCAAGAATAAATACGCCACGTAAAAATTGGCACACCATATTATATATTAGCTTGGTATTTGGCCAGAATTTAGATTAGTAGCAAAATCAGATAAAATCAAAAGTTTAGTAATTATCACGCCACAATTCAAAGTTTGTTTGCAAAACCAGAATTAGATGAAAGTTCAGTATTTTATGGGCAATTAACCCTAATAATAAAAGGGGTGATAGCACTAAAATAAGGGGTTATTGCCGGGCAATACATATAGTTTGTCAATTTTATGGTTTATAACATGACTTTATAATTTGACCAGAAAATACATCAATTTTCAATTTAATCGC
Organism: Salvia miltiorrhiza; assembly: GCF_028751815.1. Taxonomy (NCBI): domain Eukaryota; kingdom Viridiplantae; phylum Streptophyta; class Magnoliopsida; order Lamiales; family Lamiaceae; genus Salvia; species Salvia miltiorrhiza. Next base: position 37,912,219 of record NC_080387.1, read on the forward strand.
AATTTTCTGGTCAAATTATAAAGTCATGTTATAAATCAGAAAATTGACAAACTACATGTATTTTCCGGCAATAACCCCCTAAAATAAACGTACTTGTACGTATTTTTTTTGGAGGGATTGTACGTATTTATTTCTTTACATGCATTAGAAATATTGACTCAGTACATTTTTTTTTTGCACGTGATGAACATTTTGAGCGAATGATTCGTCAAAGTATTTTCGTATTCTTATAGTAAAATCTACCTAATATCTTAACTACATTAATTATGAAGACTTTCGTTTAAGTCAGGTACATAATTCCGATTTCTATCTCAACATTTATTCATTGAAAATGTTTTCCGTGTGCAAAATTATAAAGAAATTAAAGTTAACGTATTCGAATGAAGGATTTTAAGTTTATGTGCAAAATCAAAAATGTGTCAAAACTCGTATAGTTTGGCGTTATAATAATAATAATAATAACAATAATAATAATAATAATAATAATAATAATAATAATAATATCCAATCACGTAATCGATAATTTATTGTAATTTTCAAAGTCATATTTTGCCGTGCGATTAGTCGTTTTCATATATGGATTGATGTAACTTCATTGATAATTGATTTTAGAATTGGAAGTGCTAAAGATTCTTTTTTATGATGATCGAAATAAGCGCTCTATTCAGATCATTTTAAATCTAGTCGTTCCCCCCCCCCCCCCCCCCTTATTTCATGATTTGTTATTTTCTAAAATAAATTTATTGCCACAATATTACATATTTTAATTTCTTGTATATATGAAGTTCCGCCGAAAATGATATGTGAAGTAGAAAACTACAATTTTTATTAGATAATGCCTATACTATACTCCATAAACAAACGAGTAACAAGTTAAAATTTATGATTGGTAAACAAATTGATTGAATTTGAAATTAATGTAGGGTACCATTTCATTTCTAGTTGTACCCATTCTAACATTGTACTTGGCCTTTTTAAGGCTATATTGTGGGCCAGTCCCCTAGTTTTGGATTTGATAGTTGTAATTTTTCGAAGACGAGAAGAACTCAAGAGAAACAAAAATGCAGATATTAGAGTAAAAATTAAAAATGCCTATTTTTGTTAAATTATAGTGAAAAATATTCATTTTTATGAAATTATTGTGTTTATGCCCACTGTGATTAAATTACTTTTAATGTCTTAATCAATTTATTTGCAGAGATAAAAATAACTTGCTGTCACAAAAGCAGGTTGCCGTCCCAATGACAACCTATTTTTTTTCGACAGCAAGCTATTTTTTCTTACACAATTGTACTTATGTCAAAAAAGTGTAAGATTTTACATTAAAAAAAATAATGTAAAATCATAAACATCTAAGGATAATTTCGACAATTAACTTTAATTTGGACATATAATCAAGTCTTTTTATAAAGATAGCATTTTTAATTAGAAATGATAGACGTGGCCATTTTTACTCGTTAACACCAGATTTATTTGATAAAGTATGCATTTTTACAAAATACAGCTAGAGACGTGTAAAATTTTCTAAATATTTATTTATTTATTAATAATTGAAACAGTAGTTCGTTTTAATTACCATTCAAATGAAACCCTTGGAAAGCCTATTTGATAAGTAGATTCTAAATTTTGGAACTAATCGGGTCTATAAATTTTGATTAAATGGATGATCATAATTAATTTTCATTTTCAATAATATACATATATATAGAACTAACTAAAATGTATGAATTCTATGTAAAACACACGTATGAATTTGTTTTTGCTTTGTAAATATACGAATTGTGAAAAATAAAATTTCGCTACCTATGAGATTCGAACTCAGTACCATGAATTCCCAACAAGGTGATGAATGAACCGTAGATCTTGATAATCTAAGGGTTGAAAATGGTTCTTATTTTATATTTTAAGAGGTATTTTTATTTTAGCCTCCTCATATATATATATATATATATATATATATATATATATATAATATAGAGAATAGTTCAATGGAGACCACTCCCCTATATAGAGAATGAAGACCAAATCAGAACCATTGATCTCACCAAAATCAATGAATCAGATTCATCTGAATTCTTCAAGTTTAGGAAATTCCGTAAATTCCTCGTTTTTCAATTTTGTGAACCAACGAACATTATTATGAACTTACGAACATAAGTATATTTATTTGTATGTTCATTTGTTTTTATACGAACATATCGACGAACATTAGTATGTTCATTTGCTTTTTATACGAACACATCCACGAACATTAGTATGTTCGTAAGTTTATAATAATGTTCGTTGGTTCCCAGAATTGAAAAATGAGGAATTTACGAGATTTCCTAAACTTGAAGAATTCGAATTAATCTGATTCATTGATTTTGATGAGATCAATGACTGTGATTTGGTCTCTATTCTCTATACAGGGAAGTGGTTTCTATTGAAACTGACCATATATATATATATATATATATATATATATATATAGGGGGCCGCTCCAATGAGACCCCCTAATTTTAGTGAGATATAGGGCACGATCTGGTGCGTTTATTTTATCAATCATATGGCTGATATTGTATTTGGAGGGAGATTTTTTTTTGCAGGGTTCGAATACTGGAGGGAGCAGAATATTTTAAATTTTGTTATTCATCAGTATATACTACCTTGTTCATCAGTATATATGTCTTATTTATTACCAAATTTTTAAATTTTGTTTTTCATCAATATATACATCTTGTTCGTTAGATATACGCCTTGTTCATTAGTATTATATGTCTAATTCATTGTCATCATGTTACACGAAAAATAGGGGGTCTCACTGGAGCGTGCCCCTATACACACACACACACACGCGCGTTTCAATGAGATCCCCTATATGTGGTGTAGATTGATTTGTAAGTGTTAATTTAATGTATCCATGACTGATATTTATCTAAAGGAGAATTTTTTTTACTTGAATTCAAATTATGGACAGAGCGAAAATTTTACTAATTTTTTAAATATCGTTATTCGACACTATATACTATCTTATTCAATAATATATGTTGTCTTATTCATAAGTCTCACAATCTCATAAAAAAAAGTAGTAATCCCACTGCATCGGCCGCCTCACTAGCCAACCATGTGTGGAATGATATCGATTGTTATAATAATATTCTTTAATATGGAAACATGTATTTTGATCAACATTACAAACACATTATCGGTTGCCGAAAATTCAACAAGTCATGTGGGATTAGGGCATAAAATTCCATCAACATAAATTGATTAATTTCGTTACTGTCACTATCTAATGAACTAGGCTTGTGATATCACATGAAAACTTTTGTCTTTTAGGAATCATATATATGTAGACATGAGTGGCATGTGAAATGAGATTATTATTATTATTATTGCCTTTTTTTTTAATCTTAAAAAAAATACATTGAGACGATTTTTACATAATATGGCAAAAGAAATAATAACTTAATAATGATATGCGATGCGTTGCAGATTGTTCGATCTAGAAACGTGTATTTTACACCCGATTGCTGAGGGTTCATATCTTTGGCGTTATGAGACACCCCCGCCAATGGTATATATTTGGATTAAGAAGGTTTAAGAAGGCCCGCATAAAACCTCTTAACAGCCCAATCCATATTTAATGGGCCTACTCTCTCCATTATTGGGCCCAATTAGCCAGCCCGATTTGGGTGGAAGTTTGATTTCAGAAGCTTTGATAAGTTCCAATTATGTCATTATTAATTTATTAAGCCCAAATATTTTTGTGGAAAATTTTCTCTCTAAAATATTATTAATGGTTCGTCACCAACGTTTTTATCGCAATAACGGCCCGCATTAATCAAGAACCAATCATCAGCTTATTTGTTTAGTCCAAAAGGGCCGAAAACGTTGTAACCAAAGATAAAATTAGGATGTGGCGCATAAAAAAAAGTAGATGCGATATGTATTTTGACATTGCTTGGCAATTACTTCCTTCATCCCACTAAAATAGGTATGTATTTTATTTTGAGTTGTTCCACTATAAGTGGTACGTTTCCATAAATTGAATTTTAACCTATAAAAAAGTGTAGATTCTACCACTTTCAACCTATTTATACATTCTTCTTAATTTTCGTGTCGAAAAGTTTTGAGCCACTTATAGTGAAACGTAGGGAATATAATTTATTTTCCATTTAATTGTACAACTGAAATTTGCATGATTTATCTCAAAAGAGTGTTGTGATCCCAGTGGCTCATATGTGAAGACAATAATCTTTTCTTAGTTTGTGTTATCTTTAATGGAAATAAAAGGGATAAAAAAAAAAATCTCCTTTTAAATCTTTTTATTTTTCCCTTCATTTTCTAAAAAAGAAAATTCCATTCCTCCTTTTTACTCCAAGAAGGGATTATCACACTAAAAATAGATAATGAGGGGGAAAAATAGATATTTAAAAGGAATTTTTTTTTATTATCTCTTTATTTTTCATGATAAATTTATTAACTGAAGAGAACACCCCCTAAATAATGATTTATAAAAAGAGGAGGTTTAGTAGGCTAAGCGGAGGAAAATTATTTTTCACGAGAATTATTAAATTGCGTTAATATAAAAGGAGAAAAAAGAAGAAAACCTAAGAACCCTTGAAAGCACAAGGAAGGAGACTAAGAGTCGAGCCTCATTAAAACTTCTTTAAGCAAAACCCGAAGGGAAAACACTTAAAGAGGAAAAAGAGTACTCGTCTACAAAAACAAGAAAAAGAAAGAAATGGCAGGAGAGCGGAAACTAACCATCACCCCCAAGCAACCCCGACTCTCACCAACCAAAAAGGAAAACGAAAAGCAACCCACCAAAACAAAAAAGAGAAGCTGAAATCGCGAGGAGACTTTCGACGCCGACTGATGGGAAGAAAAACCCCACCAATTGCGGAGCAACCATTAGAGCCCGACATCCTGAACCCCAGCTACGAGCGCACCCAAAAGCTGCAAAAAAGTCCAAGAGACGCTCCATCTCAAAACACCAAAAAACCCACCCAAACACCGAAAGCATGCGCACGAGAGACACATGCATGTTAAAAAACCTTTCCAGAAGAAGGAAAAAACAAAGAAACCCACCAAAAGATAACGCAACTGGCAGGACGCGGCAAAAGGCCACCACCTAAACGAATTAGCGAATCCGGCGAACTAGCTGTAAGAGCAAAAATACGGCTCACCGCAACCGCAATATCAGGAATAGAGTGAGGCCACCAACTTTGCATGCGATCCGGGTTAGCCATGATATCCGCGGCGGCGTTACCTTCCCGGAAAATATGAAACTCACATCTAAAATTTATGAAGAAGATGCAACGTGTGACACCACAAAGCAATGAACCTCCAAGGCACATGAAGAGACCTTTCCTCGAGAAAATGGACAACATATGTGGAATCTACATCAATCCAAAGATTGTGTCATCCCCTAGAGTCAGCGATACCAATAGTCGTGATCATGTTGTTATGTTTTGAATCTCCCGCTTCGCACTCCGGGGGTCTCACCAAATTGGTGAACTATGTAAATCTATGTCTTCTTTACGTTTTCTGTTTGATTGTGCTCTTTAATCCTATTCTGTCACAATAGGTCACCACAAGAAGCTCGCTTCAAACGCGAAGCCTTGACCCCTTAACGTGGAAACAACCACAGACCCCAGCTATGACAGTCGCGGAAAACTCCCCCCGCTACGATAAGCCCAAGACAAGTCGTCGTAGAGCCATCAGTGTTGGCTTTAATCCAAGAAGAAGTAGGCGACCACCAATAAACATTAGTATAAACCGGGGGCGGAGCCGTAAGCGTTTGAACCCCAATCTTACGGATGATGGTGTAGTCGCTCCAAGTGTTAGACATGTGACCCAAGCGATTTCCAATAGAATCCGCCTATTTGAAAGAAGTACAACGAAGAGAAGCACCTTTTCTTTAATGAATCTGACCCCTTCAAAATGGCTTAAGTTTCGAAAGTGCCAAATGGCCTAAATGAAGCTAATAATGCCAAGTTTCCAGAACGTGTGTACTTGAGAACTCAGATCGTTCCAAGCAAACACAATATTTTTCACGAGAATAAGATAATATATTTATTAATCGGAATTCTCGAAAGTTGTCTTAAAATTCTTTTTAAAGCTAAGTAAAATTCATGATAGAATTAAGTTCTTTATTATTATTATTATTATTATTATTATTATTATTATTATTATTATTATTATTATTATTATTATTATTATTATTACTCGCTCGACTACTAAAAATAGAGCACAACTATTATTTTTGGCGTATAAAAAGTGAGGCAATTTTTCTTTTAATACATGATTTCATATATTTTTCTTATTGTGTATCCTTACAAAAGGAGGTGTTTACTATGAAAGATTAGGTATGATAGATAAAAATAGTAAGGCTAATCACTTCTTACTTTGATGGATTGAAACTTTGGGATATTTTAAAGTTCTTAATTAGTTCTATCATGTAAATTAGTTTTGCTTGATTCTTATCCCATTAAAAAAGTGGAATTGGAGAAATCATACCCTTGAAGATAAAAATACTTAGCTATGCATCTTATCAATTATGCAAAATAAACACCTCCTAATTTGTTAAAAAAAAAATCACTCATAATTTAATCTCAACCACTCATTTCATATAATAATGGGATTATTTATCCACTACAAAAAAATCACCAACCATTTTATTAAGGGATCGTGGCCAAAAAAATCACGAACTTTGATGAAAATTGTTATTTTCACTTGAACTTTCAATTAAACCAAAAAAAATAAATGAACTTATATTTTAGTTGCAATTTTCACATGAGTTTGACTTCGGGGAAAATTAGAGCTTAGCTTGATAGTAGAAATTAAATCAAATATACTCCTTTCGTCCTGCCGAAGATGAGGCATTTCTCAACCCTTTCTTTTCGGCACGTGATTTAAGGAGTTAGTGTTTAGTAGTTTAAATATGTTTAATAGATTTGTGATTAAGTCATTACCTATATAATGAATAATTATGAATTATTTTTAACTCAAGAATCTAAAAATTATAATCTGGTTATTTTTAATTTTTTATTTAATGAAGTATTCTATATCCTGAATAATCATTATAAATTTTTTAAAATTTTTTGGTCGCATAAATTAAATAAGGGCCATACAATCAAACATATTTAAAAGGAACAAACTGAAACTAAATTTAAAAGAAGCAAACAAACACAATAATTTTGCCTTCTTAAAATATATACCCATAAACTGTGCATTACTTTCGGACGGAGGGAATATTAAATTTTAAGAGAACCAAGTCCATTGTGAGACAACAAAATAAGTACCATAAGTGTGTGTTGGTCGTGCGACAAAGAGTTAATGCTCGAGTCTAAATGTCTTGGTTCGAGTCTCCTGTGACGCGGTCTTTAAATTTCTTTATTTAATACTGTTAATTTATATAAAAAAAAAGTACCATAAATTCATATAATATGAAAACTAATACTCCATTTGTTCCATTTATAATGTCCAAATTTTCTTTTTGGGATGTTCCATCTATAAAATAAAAATAAAAAATCTATTCTATCTATATCTCTTATTTTTACACTACTCTCTATTTCTCACCTCATTTACTTTATCAAATTTTTTTAATTTACGTGTCTCATTTTTTTTCGGGATGTGATAGAGTAATATTTCTAATGCAATAACTTTTATTTATTTAAATTTATTACTCCCTCCGTCTCACGAATTTTGACACGTTTGGTTTTGGAATGAGAGTTAAGAAATTATAGATTAGTGTTTTAAGTGTCTAGGTAATAAAGTATAAAAATAATAAAGTATGAGAGAGAAAGTAATAAAATGATAAAGTAAGAAAGAAAATGTAATTAAGACCCCTTATTTTTGGACTAATTATTACTTTATTTAGAAATGTGTCAAGATTTGTGTGACGGCTCAAAAAGAAATACGTGTCAAGATTCGTGAGATGAAGAGAGTATCAATTTCGTGCATAGATGTAAGAATAGTTGATAGTAACAGCATATTAATTGTTACTAATCAAATTGAAAGTTTTTTGATTCATTTGAACTTTTTGGTTCAAAATAAAAAAGAACTTAATTAATTTTAGTGTGTTGTGTGTGTGTGTGTGTGTATATATATATATATATATATATTGTAGCTATCTTTTTATTTTATAATTTTTTTTATTTTTTATAGTTCAAAAAGAATTACGAATGTATACGAAACACTAAATTACTAAAACTAGTTTAAATCTAGTAGATGTTTATTGGAATTAAATATGCATGGTCAATGACAATTTCCAGTTACTGATGATTTAATTTATTGCACATCATTATTGAAACTTCTCTTATATTCTAGATTCTAGCAGGTACCGTTGTTGCAATAATATTAGTTCAGCTAATAAATCATCTATATGCGTATTGTTTGATTAGGTGTTAGGTGTTAGGATATATATATATATAGGGAGAGGTTCTAATAAAAACCTCTATTAAAATGAAAACTAGGAACCTAATCTTGGCCTTTTAAATTTTAGATCTAGTGGTTAGGATTTATTCTAAAAAAAACCGCCTAACTAATTTTGATTAGTTTAATTTTACCGTGTTTTGGTCTTTTTAATTAGTAGAAGGTTAATTATGTCTTTTACAATTGTTCTTTCTCCCTCCATTTTAAAACCAACGCCTTTTTTTTTCTTTTGGTATTCATTAAATGATAGTGTTGTAATTAATTTAACTTATTTTTAATTATACTAGTGTGAGATTTTAAAGGGATTTCTGATGTCATCTACGTTTGGCTATTTTACTCTTTAATATTTTATGTTAGATTTTCAATTTCTTCTTAAACAAATTGTGCGTAAAGTTTATGTTAATTTCATAGGTATTCACATCATTGGATTCAACTTGCATAATTAACACCTTCGTGTTGCACACCCAAATGTATATGTTTTTGTTTGTCGCATTATATAGTTATCTGAGTTGCACATAACAATTATTTAAGTATTTTAATGATATTGTCTTGTACATTACTAATAGTAAATATATGAAAAATGAGATCATATAGCACGTAGTATTGGGAAAAAAAAATCATGCTGCACGGTATGTTGAATTTTAATGCATTCCACTTATTTGTAAGTTGCATAGAAAAATTGAAATAAATTTATTATGTTGCACAGTGTGTTGAATTTTCATGCATTATTTTTATTGATGAGTTGCATGTGCTACACAAAATTATATTAGAATTATATTGCACAATATGTTTAACTATCATTGTTTTCAACTTGTCGTATTGAAAATATTGCCCGGTATGTTAGGCTATCATGCATTCTACTGGTTATTAAGTTGCACATGATATTTTTTACAAAATTATATTAAGATTGATAATCTTCAAAAGTCTTTAATTTTTCAATACTACTTGCTATATGATCTCATTTTTCATATGTTTATTAGTAATACTTTACAAGACAATATCATTAAAATATTGAAATAGTGCAAGTCAGATAACTATATATATAATGCAACAAACAAATACATTCGGATGTGCAATACAAATGTGGTAATTATGCAAGTTCATTCAGTTGCAGATCCAAGAGATGACCAAACTCAATTCCTCTAGCAACTTCTTTATGGGCATCATTCAGGCTGGTGATTAATTTGTGCAAATAAGAAGGGTTCCCCCGTGATCTAAGCACTTGAAATTTTTTGCCTTCACTCGTATTAATTTCAGCCTCTTGTGTAGCAACCTTCTTTTTATTTCTCTTCAATTGATCATCCGCTAAATCATCATCAGAATCACCCAACGCACAAGTATCCTTGAAGCACTCCTCATTATAGTTTTTTTTTTTAATCTAAAAATCAAACAAATTTATAATATCAAGATCAATATTTGCATAAATCATGTTTATTTTACATAACACACTTATTTGGTTTAAAAACTTAGCTTCAGTTTCTACTTCTGATTTGCATGCTTTGTCTTTTCCTTTTTCATTAACAGTAACATGTTCAATATCTATTTCAATTGTTTTACCTATATTACATTATATAATTTCAAACAAGAACACCATTTTGTGCAAACAAAACTACTATTATGTGTAAATGAGAACTCCATTCGTGGCCTCTTATGATGTAACAAACAAGAACAATATTATTAGCAAATAAGAACACTATTCATTCATCGATTTCCAATCTTAATAAGATGCTCTTATATAATGTTTTTAGTAAATGAACATCATTCTAATTTATTATTAAAAATAACTAATTTCTAAACAACAACTTAGAGTACACTATTTCGTGCAACTAGTAACCTCCAGAAATGCAACAAGAATTTTACTTTCATATTTAGGAAATTGAATGTCATTTTTCGCATACGTTACCATCTGTGCAACTAAGAAATTTTTGTGCAAACATAAACACTAACACGTATTTCCCGCATCAACAAACTTACATTCAAAATCCTAACAAAACTAATATATATATATTTCCCACGCATCTAAATTGTGCACACACTACCACATCTATGTGCATATTCAAACTCATATTTAAATTCAAATAAAAAGTATAACATTTTCCACACAAAATACAATAAATGAGCAACACAATACTCACATCTATGCAACAACAAAGAATTTTATTCCACACAAAACACAATATCGAACAACACAATACTCTCATCTATGCAACAACAAATTTCAACTGTGCAACAACAGATTTCGATTGTGCAAGTAGCAATTTCCAATGCATCAATTCACAAGTGAGGCGTCGGAAAAGTGCAGGACAACCTAACAGTTGCTAGTTAGCTAACAAATCTCATCTAACTATGCATCTATGCAACTACTCAACTATGCATCTAAAAAAATTGAATCATTCAACTATGCAACTATGCACCCTCAGAAATATCAAACTTATTAAAAAATTTATGTGACATCCGCTTCTATTCATGTATCATGGACTTCGATTCACCCAACTATGCAACTATGTATCATGGACTTCGATTCACAAACAAAATTAACATTATGCAACTGCTTCACTCAACTATGCATTTAAAAAAATTGCAGTTCACTAATATTGAAACACAGTGTATATTCAACAAATTCCAACAACTATGCAACTTCACATTTTATTAAACAAATTTCGAAACACATGGTATATTGATCAAAATCCAACAATTTTCTGTGCTAATAATATCAAATTTGAAGTTATATTCAACAAGTCCTAACATTAACCTACGAAAAAAAAAAACTCAACAAAGTGTGCACCTAAATCCAACAACTGTGCAATTTAAATTTGAAAGGGTGAAGAGCTGTCGCAAAATTGAAATACCGGACTCCGTCGAAGCCGGTAGTGAAACTTAGAGATGCACGTCGTCGCCTTGTGTTGAGTCGCCGGAAAAAAACACGTTAACTAAATCGCTCCGCCGCCGCCTTCCACAGACCGGCGACCAAATCTCCCACACACGCCGGAAACACCTTCGACTTGCACAGTTCCCCGTCGCCAAGCACAGGTCGGCGCTCAAAACGCCTGCAACTTCCGGAAACTTGGTTGCACAGAGGTTGCCGGCGGCGAAAAATCCCTCACCCACGTCGCCTCCTTTTCCAGATAAACCACCCGCCCCTTTTCTATTAAACCCTAGGTGAAAGCGAAAATAACAGAGATACACCGGGAGTTCAATTTCTCCTCCGACTCCGTCCAATTTTTTGCAGATCGACAGATTTGATAGCAAGGAAGTCGGCTGCTCTCTATTTCCAAGCCCTAGGTGAAAGTCACAAATGAAACTGAAATTAGAAGCGTGAGAATAAATAATTACTGTATTACATTTTTACCCTTTCAAATTTAATTACATTAAAAATATTAATTTAATTGTGCATCTCTAATTTAATCTCAGTCATCTATTTTTTCTAAATGAATGGTTTAGATTAGGTTCCTAGTTCTCATCTTAAGGGGGGTTTCTATATTAACCCCACCCTATATATATATATATATATATATATATATATATATATATATATATAGGGGAGGGCTATTCAGAAAACTCCTCTTAGACTATAAACTATAAACTAATTAAAATGTATGAATTATATGTAGAACACCCATGAATCCGCTGTATAAATGTATGAATTACGAAAATTAATTTTTTTTGCTACCTATGGGATTCGAACTCAGGACCATGAATTATTCCAACAAGGTGATGAATTAACCGTAGATCTTGATGATCCAAGGGTTGAAAATGGTTCCTATTTTGTAGTCTAACTTTGATTTTTATTTTAGCCTTCCCCTATATATATATATATATATATATATATATATATATATTATCCACAACTTCTAAATTTGTATAAAACGGAAGAATAAAAAAAAATATAATTGTGAAAAATTTGAATTTGCAATGTTATAAATGTAGAGAAAATTTCAATGTTGAGTTAAGGAGTAATGAATGACTAGCTTGAATATTTGAACATAGGGTGTGTCTCAATTTATAGGTTACAAATTAAACTTAACTTCGAAACCCATTAATTAACTTATCATTAAGGGTGCGTTTTCTTTGATTGTAAAATTATCATGGAAAAAGGAGGAATAAACAAAATGTCACCTTTTAAATCCTTCATTTCTTTTCCCTCATTTCTTACAAAATAGAATTTGACTCTTACTCATTCTTCTTTTTCACTACAAATGAGGGATAATATTATCACACCAATAATGGAAGGATAATATTATCCCTCTTTTGTAGTGAAAATGAGAAATAAGTAAGGTCAAATTCTATTTTGTAGGAAAGAATGGAAAAGAAAGGAAGAGTTTAAAAGGTGAAATTTTGTTTATCCCTCATTTTCCCATGATAAATTTACAACCAAAGAGAACGCATCCTAAAGCGTTTCCTATTTTTCAGGGTTGGCGGAGCTAATTCTCTGAGGCTGATGTGGACCTGAGTTTTAAAGTTAGCGAACTGAAACTTTTTGTTTAAATGTGAATTAAACTTTTTATAAAATCAAAAGTTTTTTCTTAAAATTAAATAAAAAAATTCTTAATAATAAATAAAACTTTTATTAAGACTATTAACTTTATTCGAAAGTAAACGACTATATTCGAAAGTAAATAATACTTTAAGACTTTTTTTTTATATATAAATAAGAACTTTGCTTAAATGTCAATAATATTTTTCATTAAATAAAATAAGACTTTTCTTAAAACAAAGTAATTTTTAAGATTTTTTTTTTCATAGATGAATCTTTTGCTTGAATGTAAATAATATTTTTCATAAAATCAAATAAGTTTTTTCTTGAAAACAAATAAATTTTATATGAAAATGTGATTTTTTTATATAATAAAGTTTATAAATAGTCAATAAAGGTTACTTGGTACAATGGCTAATTTTAGCCTGTCTAACAAGAGATTTAGTGATAAAAATATCCATTTAAGTATTTTTTTTTAACCAAAGTTACCAAACTGGGCTGGTCTCATATATGAGATTGATTTCATGTAAGTGTGCTTCTAAGATAAAATATCTAATAATAATTGTTTTCGTTATATAACAATATTTTGAATTCCAATCTTCATGAATTGGTTCAAAAAATAGGCAGAAATAAAAATAATAATTTGCAACTGAACTCCGGGGCAGTCAAACCAAGTATTCTATGGTGCAATGTCGAACCTCTAATTAAAATAAAATTAGGAATGTAAAAAATTATTTAAAGGATTTAGGTGATATTCTTGAGTGTGACATCATCCGTTTATATTTCTTTTTTATATTTGCGGAGAGTCAAAATCATGGGCTTAATTAGGTGACTTACCACACTCATAAGTCGCAACAAGCTCTAATCTAACTTTTGCAACAGGATAAAAGTTACAAACCGAAAATAGTTACTTATAGCTAAAAGGACCATTATTATATTATTATTATGGTCATAAGGTACATCTATATATTAGTGTTGTCGACAATTGATTGATGAGTGATGATCGACATCATCTTCAAATTATAATAATATTGAATAAGAATGAAATATATATATAATATTGAATAAGAATGAAACATATACAGTAAGAATTACAAAATTGGTAAGAATGTCAAAAACTATTAAATTATTATATTTGACGTAAAAAAATTATGCATTCGCTGCTAAATTTATTGTACTGAAAAAATATATTCACTTCCTTTAGGATTCGAACCCATGTACTGCATTCATCGTAGATTTTAATGATCGAAGGGTTGAAAATAGTTCTCTGTTCTTATTTTATTTAGTGGTATATATATATATATATATGTGTGTGTGTGTGTGTGTGTGTGTGTGTGGGGTGTAGTTCTAGAGAGAACTACATTATTTGTGAGAACGTGAGAACCATCAAATCTAATGCATTCACTGTAATAATTAATGCATTCGCTGTTAAAATTAATGCACTCAAAAAAATAAAAAAAATTCTCCCTTTAGGATTCGAACCCAGGATCTGCATTCATCCAACAAGATAATACATCCACCGTAGATCTTGATAATCGAATGGCTGAAAATGGTTCTCCGTTTTTTTTTTATGGTCTCCATAGAACTCTATCTTTTATATATATATATATATATAAGATAGAGTTCTATGGAGACCATAAAAAATTCGAAGAACGAAGACTAAATCATGTGCGTCGATCTTGGTATATCCAAGGGTGATTCATCTGGTGAATATTTGATATTTTCGTTAATTGTCATAGATATAAGCAATCAAATCTTTTATTTATAGAATATTAATTTGATGAAGAGTCTGTACGTGAATAATGCATCCACAGAACCTAGTGTTCGTAGAACATACTAATGAATATAATAATGTTCGTTGATATGTTCGTAAAAAAACAAATGTACATATTAATTTTCGTTGATATGTTCGTAAAAAATAAATGAACATACTAATGTTCATCGATATTTTCGTAAAAAAAATAAATGAACACACTAATGAACATACTAATGTTCGTCGATATTTTCGTAGGAAAACAAATGAACATAATAATGTTCACATATTATTTTCATTGACGGATCAGGTCCCAGAACAGGAAGTTTCGGAATTTCCGGGGTTTATTCAACGTGATCCCAGATTTCAGTGGATTTAATCAACCAATATTTAATTACATGAAAAATCAAATCAGGAAATTATATGAACCGTTAGATTAAGCAAGATTGACGCACATGATTTGGACTTTGTTCTCTATGTAGGGGAGTGGTCTCCATAGAAGCTAACCCTACATATATATATATATATATATATATATATATATATATATATATATATATATATATATATGGTGTGGTTTTAGAGAGAACTACATTATTTGTGAGAACGGGAGAACCATCAAATCTAATGCATTCACTGTAAAAATTAATGCATTCGCTGTTAAAATTAATGCACTAATTTTTTTTTTTTTAAAAATGCTCCCTACAGGATTCGAACCCAGGTCTTATATTCATACAACAAGATGATGCATCCACCGTAGATCTTGATGATCGAATGGCTGAAATTGGTTCTCCGTTCTTTTTTTATTTATGGTTTTTTCTTGAACCTCTCCCTATATATATATATATATATATATGCACCCTCGCCCACAAAGTCTTAGGTAGTATGTAATACTACTTCTAAACCCTCGCCCTAATCTGGTCTCTATGGACGTCTCTTGGATGCTGCCCCCACCACGTTGGCTAAAGGCGAATATTGATGGCTCTTTGCGGGGTGGGCCGGCTATGATGCATGCTGGTGGGGGCGTGCGGAACGCTTTTAACACGGTGATAGCTTGTTTCCATTTTTCGGCCAGGACGGGCTTCGCCTTTGAGGCGGAGCTGTTCGCTCTTCTCGTTATCCTTGAGCGAGCAACGATTCACCATTGGGATAACTTGTGGGTGGAATCGGATTCCAAGTTTGTGGTGAATGCTTTCAACAACCGGTCGGCGTTGGTTCCATGGCGTTTCCGAAGCCAGTGGCACGCCGTGCTTCGAGGAGTAGCTCATTAAAATATTCGGTGCTCTCACATTTATTGCGAGGGGAATAGAGTTGCCAATTATCTTGCTTCCAATCTACCCCAGGAAGGTTTCTGGACTCATTCTATTCCTGAGATATATCAGCTGATTCACGATGACGTTCATACTCCCTCGTTTGTCCGTGTGATTCGTTAGATAGTTTTGTGGTTTCGGGTTCCCTCTTGGAACGAAACTCCTACTTTCTGTTTTGTGGTTTTTTGCTTACTGTTTTTGAGGGTTGGCGAGAGCCGGGATGACTTGGGGGCAATGGTCCGACCGGAACTCCCGAGGTCGCCTCAACTCAGCTCTTCCTCCTTCGTTTTGTCGTTCTTTCTGTTTTTCTCGCCGTATTCTCCTTTCTTGCAAGTCTTGTTTTTTTTTTTTTGGCTTGTTTTTGTTTTCCTCTTGTTTCTTAATAAAAGTCGTAATTCAGCAATATTACTTCTAAACCATACATTTTATTTCTGTGGCGCACTAAGAGCACGACATGTGGAAGATGTATTTCAAAGAAAAATACATGCAGGGGTAAAATGTGAATAAAAAATTTAAATTTTAAAAAAAAATTACTCAGTGGCCGCCTTTATTATGTATATAATGCATATAATTAAATACAAATATGTATTCTCCCGTCCTCAAAGATTGTGTGTTTTCCTTTTTAATAAATATCCTTTATACTTTAAACCTCTTTCACACTCAATATTTACAAAATATTCACCATTTACTTTTACAATTTGGTGGGCCTAATACTACTCTTTAACACTAAAATCACATCTTTCAACTTTTTTATTAAAACTCGTGCCCTCCACTCCACCACACACTCTTTGTGGACGGAGGGAGTATATAGTTAAACATAAATATGCATAACATTGCACTAAGCGACCCCCTAGGTACCTCTCGCCGCCTTAATTATGAATATAATTGAACAGAATTATGCATAACATTCAAACAAAAATACATATATATAAACACAAATATGCATAACTTTGCATACAAAAATGCATTGCATATTTTATGGCAACATCATATTGTATACAAATATGCATAACTTTGCACAGTAAAATATGCATGATGTTGCCATAAAATATGCAATGCATTTTTGTATGCAAAGTTATGCATATTTGTGTTTATATATATGTATTTTTGTGTTCAATGCATTATATGCATACTTAATACGGTGAACGGTGTAAAGAAAAATTTAAAAACTATTACAATTTTTTTAATATACAAAATTTTTATTCTCATTTTACCCCTACATATATTTTACCTTGAAAAGTCTTTGAAGTCCTCTGTCACATGTCACATTCTTAGTGCACCACATATACATGTATGGTCCATATTTGATACTATAGATATATAATATCGATGTGAATACTTATTGATATAATACTTGTATTCCTTTAAATTTAGTTATGTCTCAGAATTTAATCTTGTTTTTAGATATAAATAGTAAGAGTCAGAATTTTTGTTTGATATATATAAGAATTCAGAAGATTTAAGTTAAACAAAAGATGGAGTATATGATATAAATAACAATGGAGTTGGTCTTGCATGCGGTTGACCGCATAGTTTGCGGACGGTTACTTTTAATAAGCATAAGATATATATTTGTTCGCACAAATGTATACTTATGTAATAGTACAAGTTATCATGAATAAAAGTAACACTTATCGTGAATAAATATAATAGTTTAGAAATATTACATTTCATTTTAATAATAATAATTACTTTTTTATTACGACAATTATTACTTGACCAAATAGTTAAGAAAAAAGGTAATAATGAGTGAAAATAACTAAAAGTAAAAAAAAATTATGAATAAAAGTAAACATTGTTGTGAAAAAATGTAAACTTTCAAACCGTCCGCATACTATGCGGTTAACCGCACCCAATAATTTGCCATTACAATGATAGACATGCTTAATTTCAAATGAAAAGAAATCATTTCTCGAAAATCATTAATTTATGTGAAGTTCAATACTCTAACCAATGATTACTTCACGTATTCATCTTTGTTTTCTTTTCCTTTAGGTGTTTGCCAAAGTTTAGTACTCCTATTTGTTTGAATTTTAAACATCCAACAATATTGGGTGGTCATTACTTATAATACAAATCTTTATTTAATTGGATATTATTTAATTATGAAAATTATGTATTCTTAATTTTTTTTCCACATAGTAAATATCATCATAATATTATCACTAATTATAAATATATAGTAATGTTACTATTGTGAGGCATCCATGGAAAAATTATAAAGAATGCAAAAGTGGATTCCGTTTTTGACATAATTTATTTTTTAATTTTCGAACTACTTTCATAATTCGATTAGTGCAATAAATTTATTTATTTTTAAATGAAAAGCAACATATCTTGGTGTATCCATGGAATTACAAGCAGCAAACTCAATATGTCTTCATTTAAATCTCTTAATAAACACTCAATGAAAAAAAAATTGAATAAAAAAAAGTAAAAAACGTACTCAGCTGATGTACAATACAAATACATATCTGAACGAGCGAATGGACCCCACGCACTAGTTATTTGCGATTTTTCCATTTTATGTGACAAATTTTATTTATTATTTATTTTGAGGCGTGATAACACTCATTTTTCCATGGTTTTTAGTGTTCATATAATGTCATTTTTATAAGGAATTGAGTGTTGGATGATTGTTTTGTGCTTTTATTGCTTTATCTTGTGAACTATGTTACTTGCTCGAACTTTGATGGATTTTACAGGATTTTCGAGATGGAATTTGGAAATATTGTCAGAAATCGAAGTTGTAGCTCGTCTCGAGAGGAGTTCGTGAGCGCAAACGGATCGTAAATCGGAGTTCGGACGAGAAAGTTATGGCCAAAACAAGAAAGCCGCGCGCAGCAGTAAATAGTGTTGACGGAAATTTCCGAATTTTCGGGAATTTTCGGGTTTTTTTATATTTTCTCAGTATTTTCGAGTTCTACACTGTATTTATCTCCTGTGCCTATATATAGGTCCTTTCCCTGACCTATTAGACACATCTTTTCACATCTTTTTACCTCTTTTCATATTTTTCAGTTTTAGACTTAGGATTTTAATGCTTTCATAGATTAGATTTCTTTTCCTGCAAGATTCAAGATTCAAGCTGTTCATCCAGAATTTTTTCCGGGTTTTATCTATTTTATTTATTTCAATTGCTTTCTTTTATTTATGCTTTTATTTTATTTTATGATATCCAACTAGTTCTTTCATCTGAACCTAGGGTTTGTACATAGCTGATTAATTATGTGTGTATGATTTATTGATATCAATTTGCCCTCCAACTTGTGATTCATGATTCCTGGTGCTTAATTTCTTGTGATTTATTTGGCCAATAATTTACATGTCTAGCTGTTCAGTTTGAGTCTTGAATGCGATAATTGTTCAGCCGATTCAGGAATGCATGTTATAGAATTAGCCTTGACACTTGAATGGGATAGGTGAAACTATAGGGAGCTATTCTTTGTGTACGCTTGGGAGTTAATTTATTCCTTGGAGTCTTGAATGTGAAGGGGGTAAATTAATCTACTTTCATAGGTGTTCGTTAGAGAAGCTTGTGAATAGTTTTGTGATCTCTCATCAGGGTTGGATTAAATTGGTAATTGAATCAATAGGTTAAATGCATGTAGTTAATTAGTAAAAGTACATCCTTAGGGCCAGAGTCTTTTATTATTTGAATTTCCTAAGTGTTTTTATTTGTTATTCGCGTTTTAGTAAATCAATCTTTATTTTCGTTTGCCTGTCTACTATTTTAGTTTGTTTAGGAGATAGCTAGAGTGATTTCGATTTTTCAGTCCCTGTGGATACGATACTCGGTTACTTTTTACTTGCTACAATTGCCTGTGTTAGTTGCAGTATTTGTTGCTAAGAAATTAGTGATCAACTTTTTGGCGCCGTTGCCGGGGACTGTGTAGAATTTACTTTAATATTCCTGATAGGACTTAGGCATTATTTCAGGCTTTTCTTTTCTTTAATTTTTTTTTCATGGCTCCTGATGTTTGACTGATGTGTCCCTTAGAGTATAGGCGTATAGTGGAAGATCTGGAAAGACTGCTCGAAGAATCGGACAGGCGTGCACAACATCAGTCTTATTCAAAGCTGCAGGATGCCGAGGAGAAAGATGAGGAGATTGAGAAAATAGCAGCTGATGAGCCCCCTACTCCTAAGGAGGATTTTAGCATCCCTCATATTTCTGCTGCTATAGAGCATGTTTCTATTCCTGCTCCTCCCAGGCCCGAGTACAAGCTTGCTGCTCCAATCCCCCGCTGCTTGGCCAAGCCAAATTCAGATGAAAAGATAGTCAAGTTCTTGGAGATATCTTTGAAGCATAATGATCTCGATTGCTTTATCGTTGCTTGTGTGATTGCTTGGCTTACCTTTTTGGAGGTGTTATGGGATTTAGACGTTTATATTCTTTTGATGCCTCTATTTGTTTTCCACCGTGTGGGGATAGGATGAGTCATGAGGTATCGTCGAGCTCTAGACGTTAAATTAAGCACTTGTTGGGAGGTAACCCAACCGTTTTCTTTGTTTTATTTTCTTTCTTTTAGTTTCTTTGTTTTCTTCGTTTTGGGGTTTTAGTGCTGTGTTGAGCTTGGAAGATGTTGAACTCGCGCCTTGTCCATACTACCACCATGGAGCATGTTTTTCTGTGAGTAGTGACACACATATCATCATCCCTCCAAACTTATTTTTGAACTTATGTTCTGTAATAAGTTTGGGGGAGGGGGGTGAGAGTAGATATGTGTATCACTTTTATTACTTTTGTTGGCTTTATTGCTTTTTCCTGCTTGATTGGTGGTGTGTGATTGTTAGCTCCATTAGATTTCTGGTAAGATGACAATGATGATTTATGTGAAAAAAAATTGGAATTTGTTTTTCTTTGATGATTTGAGCATAATTGGAACTAATTTGCATAATTCTAAAGTAATTTTAACCTTGACTTTTGGACGTTGAATAAACCTGTGAGATTTTGAGCCATAATTGTTTATCATACACAGTTTATTCTTTATTGTGAGTTTTGTCATGCATGTGGTGATCTTCTAGAACTTGCCATGGTTTCTGTGTTGAGGTCGCTGTTGTGCCCAGGATTAGGAGATGATTTTAGGCCATCTTTTGTTAGCCACATTTTTTTTCCCAAACACTGTCCTTGAAAATTTTATCATTTGTTATCCACTTTGAGCATTTTTAGCTTTTATTCTTTAGCCGGATGATAGGGGGTGATGTAGTATATGGGGATCTCTGTGTGGTGAATATCATAGTGGGTTGTGAAAAAGAAGGGATGATATTGTGCTACTATTTACTCTTATAAGCTCTAGAAAGTTGTGAAAAGAGAAAAAAAAATTGTTGAAAAAAAAAGAAGAAAAAAAAGAAAAAGAAAAAGAAAAAAGTGTGAAGTCGAGTGTATATTGAGAAATTTGTTAGAAAATCGACTTTGTGTTTGTTGGAAATAAATGGAGAGTATAAAAGAGTATTTAGTTCTGTTTTGTGATGATTAAAACCCTTGAGTTGTGTTGATTATGGTGATATAGTTGGGTGGAAGATGGAATTTATTCCATGCTTGATTAGTGAAGTCATAAGGTTGGTGTTCTTGATTTATTTGAGTCACTTAGCCTATATTTCCCTACCTTAACCAATGTCCCTACATTATAACCCAAAGAAAAGACCTTTTTGATCTTAGTCCTGGCACACTTTTAGCGATGGAGATTGTAGACGATTGGCAAGCCTATGGCAAGTGATCTACATTGTATTGAATTCGATGAGAGCATACACGTCCTATATATTCCATCAAATTGAGAGTTGAGTGATACACATGCCTTGTGAGATTCAATTGTTTGGAATGTCAAGGTTGATTTTGCTATAGATTGTGTTTATTGGTGAATTTTATGCTTAATTATTGAGGATTTGAGAATTCCATTATCATTCTTTATCTTTCGAAGGCATCGATGAGCTAGATTTCCTACCCATTCGTGTTATTGATTGTCTTCTTCTCATTATTCGAGGACGAACAATGGCTTAAGTTTGGGGGAGTTGATAACACTCATTTTTCCATGGTTTTTAGTGTTCATATAATGTCATTTTTATAAGGAATTGAGTGTTGGATGATTGTTTTGTGCTTTTATTGCTTTATCTTGTGAACTATGTTACTTGCTCGAACTTTGATGGATTTTACAGGATTTTCGAGATGGAATTTGGAAATATTTTCAGAAATCGAAGTTGTAGTTCGTCTCGAGAGGAGTTCGTGAGCACAAACGGATCGTAAATCGGAGTTCGGACGAGAAAGTTATGGCCAAAACAAGAAAGCCGCGCGCAGCAGTAAATAGTGTTGACGGAAATTTCCGAATTTTCGGGAATTTTCGGGTTTTTTTATATTTTCTCAGTATTTTCGAGTTCTACACTGTATTTATCTCCTGTGCCTATATATAGGTCCTTTCCCTGACCTATTAGACACATCTTTTCACATCTTTTTACCTCTTTTCATATTTTTCAGTTTTAGACTTAGGATTTTAATGCTTTGATAGATTAGATTTCTTTTCCTGCAAGATTCAAGATTCAAGCTGTTCATCCAGAATTTCTTCCGGGTTTTATCTATTTTATTTATTTCAATTGCTTTCTTTTATTTATGCTTTTATTTTATTTTATGATGTCCAGCTAGTTCTTTCATCTGAACCTAGGGTTTGTACATAACTGATTAATTATGTGTGTATGATTTATTGATATCAATTTGCCTTCCAACTTGTGATTCATGATTCCTGGTGCTTAATTTCTTGTGATTTATTTGGCCAATAATTTACATGTCTAGCTGTTCAGTTTGAGTCTTGAATGCGATAATTGTTCAGCCGATTCAGGAATGCATGTTATAGAAGTAGCCTTGACACTTGAATGAGATAGGTGAAACTATAGGGAGCTATTCTTTGTGTACGCTTGGGAGTTAATTTATTGCTTGGAGTCTTGAATGTGAAGGGGGTAAATTAATCTACTTTCATAGGTGTTCGTTAGAGAAGCTTGTGAATAGTTTTGTGATCTCTCATCAGGGTTTGATTAAATTGGTAATTGAATCAATAGGTTAAATGCATGTAGTTAATTAGTAAAAGTACATCCTTAGGGTCAGAGTCTTTTATTATTTGAATTTCCTAAGTGTTTTTATTTGTTATTTGCGTTTTAGTAAATCAATCTTTTTTTTCGTTTGCCTGTCTACTATTTTAGTTTGTTTAGGAGATAGCTAGAGTGATTTCGATTTTTCAGTCCCTGTGGATACAATACTCGGTTACTTTTTACTTGCTACAATTACATGTGTTAGTTGCAGTATTTGTTGCTAAGAAATTAGTGATCAAGGCGGAAGACAAGTAATTTTATTACTCAATGCCTTTTTGTACAATGTCCCTAAGCCATCGAGAAAATGTGTGAGTCCACATCATTGGATGCTCAACATTGCGCGCAAATTACGCAAGACTATGGGCGGCATTATTAGTCGAACGATACATATGATAAACTCCTGTAAGAATACTATCTCGAGCTGTCGCAAGAATGTCACGAATATCTTGAGGTAAGAAGTCAGCTTCCTTGGATGGATTCGCCATCACCCATGCCACTAACATGGAATCCGTATAAATGCTGATAGGTTGAAGCTTACGTTCCACGCTCAAGACAATCCCATCCACCACCGCCATGACCTCTGCTACCATCGTATTTGACGTGGGCCGCGTTCGCTTAGCCAGTGCCACACAGATGTCGCCGCGCTCATCCCATGCACTTACTCCAACGCCAAAAGTACGTGTAACTTCATCATATAATATATCCACGTCCACCCGATACTCCCCTCATTTCGACCTCTTCCAATTCTTATCCCCAAACTCCAAGCCCATAATACTATTCAATGAGAAGGTAGGTTTGGCTTGTTGGAAACTCTCCCACAGCAGCATGCACGTGTACTTAGTCACTACATTATAATTTCTCACTTCATCATGCTTGCTTCTACCGGAACATGACGCCCACGTAAGTTCAGGCTTGTGGGAATAATATTTAGAAATGCCCGCCAGAGGAAGACATGTGCCTTCGGCGGAATAGACAAATTCCACACAAGTTTGCTCCACCATTTCATATCACGGGAGCTAGTAGATTGGTGTTGCTCATAGAAACCAATAGCCAACAAATATGCTGACTTGATCGAGAAATGAATAGGGTCGAACCTCCATCCAATCTCATCTACAGTACCGTGTTCAACAATAAGTGTTATGAGGACCCTATCTCGATCATGAGGCCAAAGAAGCCGATCAAGACCCTCTCGATCCCATTGACCATCGGCTGTAATAAGCTCCATCACCCTTGGGGTTGTACCCCTGCTGGAATCCTTTCCCAAAAGTCAGCCCCCATGCAAGTTCTTGACCCAAGAATCCTCAAACACCCTAATATGTTATCCATTCCCCACCTTCCAGTATTTACCTTTCTCGATCAGCTCCCGACTCCAGGCTAGAGAGCGCCAAATATAAGAAGCTCTCGGCTTCACCAGAGCTTGCATAATATCCATATTGTGATAATACCGGGCCTGAAAAACACGAGTCACAAGTGACGCGGGGTTCTTGATCATACGCCACACTTGCTTAGCAAGGAAGGCTTGATTAAGTTTTTTCAAGCTCCAAAACCCCATTCTACCCTATTCCTTCGGTCGGCACAAATCGCTTCCAATGGATTTTGCGCTTATCAACCTTGTCTCCCCACCAAAACCCCGCACATAGCTTGTATATATCATCACAAATCGAGTCCGGCAATTTAAAGCATTACATAGCATGCATACGTAGGGATAGATTGGATTGCCGCTTTAATCAATACTTCTTTCTCACCTCCTGAGAACTCCCTCTGCCCCCAACTCAACAGCTTCTTCTGTGCCTTCTTCACCAAATAACCAAACTGGAACCTCTTTTGGCGAAGTAAGAACGCAGGTAAACCCAAGTAGCGTTGTATACCTTCGCTTGTTTTTACTCCGAGTACCCCTAGCACCGCTTCCTAGCAATCTCTCTGTGTATTGGGGCTAACACTAACCAACGATTTTTCAAAGTTAATACGTTGTCCCGACGTCAGCTCGTAGGCGTGCAAAATATCTTTGATAGCCATAGCCTCATCTTGTTTCGCCTTAAAGAATACCAACGAATCATCCGCGAAAAAAGAGGTGGGTAATCTCTAGCTCCCGGGGAATAATGGGAACCCCATGAAGCTGCCTCATCCTCAGAGCTTGGTGAAATAATGATGATAGGCCCTGCGCACAAAAAACAAATAGAAAAGGTAACAGAGGGTCACCTTGGTGGAGACCCCGATTCGGTCTCAACTCCCCATAGACACTCCTGTTCAGCAAGAAATTAAAGGATATTGAGCGAACACATTTCATAATTAAGCGGCGCAATCTGTTCGGAAAACCAAGCCTCTGAAGAACAGCATCCAAATAATCCCATTCAACCCGATCATAGGCCTTGCTCATGTCGAGCTTAAGCGCCACAGTCCCCTCGTGCCCTTATCTCTTATTCCGAATCCAGTGCTGGCACTCGAAACTAATGAGAATATTATCAGTAATTTGTCTCCCCTTAATAAAAAGCACTTTGGTTCTGATCCACCAATCGACCCAATACATTGCGCAATCTGTTCATGACTGCCTTAGAGATGGTCTTGTAGCCCGTGTTACACATGCTGATGGGCCTAAGATCAGCAACCCCTTTAGGATTATCCTTCTTCGGGATAAGGCTAATAAGAGTTTGGTTCCACAGTTGGAAGTCCATATCTCCATTAAGCACCTGAAGCACTTCACGGGTGATGAAAGGCCCCATAGTCGGCCAAAACCGTTGGAAGAATCGAGCGTTGAACTCGTCTGGTCCTAGGGCTTTGGACATGTGCATGTCAAAAACAACACGTTTAACTTCATCAGCTTCAAAAGGCCTGTTCAGAAAATCCACATCTTCACTCGAGAGCCTCTCTTCAATAGTATCAACAACCCTCGCTATGTCATCACGTAAGGGCTTGCTCGAAGTAAAAAGATTATCAAAGTAGCTGTGAATCACTCTTGCTTTGTCATGTTCCTCTTCATGCCATATTCCCTGATCATCTATAAGTTTTTTAATAGTATATTTCTTCCGACGTTTAGACGCTTGGGTATGGAATGCCCATGTATTTCTATCCCCATTCGCCATCCAGTTAACACAAGCCCTCTACTTCTAGTGGCAGGCTTTCGCCTCAACCGCCTGCTCAATCTGTCGTGACGGCTCCAGAATTTCCGCATCAGAATTTTTGGATCCCACAACCTTCAAAAGTATATTCCTTTCCTCACGAAGCTACTTCACTTTTTTAGCCAAACTATCAATTTTTTTACCAGACTACTTTTTAAGGAACACCTCACATCTACGTAGCTTCGACGACAGGTTAGTTTCGAATTGGAGTGATGACCACTCGCATATAAAATCTGGAACGAACTCACGCTCCATGAACCACTTATCCTCGCAATGAAATCGGCCTTTGCCTTTACACGCAATCTGCATCTCCTCAACACCAAAGCTACAAAGAACATGCCTGTGATTCGACCCAAAAAAGTCAAGAACCTTAGTCTCGGTTCTTGGGTAGGCGAGTTTCCAATCTTTATTCGCAACAAAACGGTCCAAACGTTCAAATATAATGCTCTTCTTTCGCTTATTACACTATATGAATTCTTTGTTGGGGGGCTCGAACTCATCCAACCTGCTGTAAATAAGTGCATCACGAAACGCTTGTATTTATCTTGGGGGTCTACCACGGCCTTCTAGCTTTTCCGACTCAGCCACAATCTCATTATAGTTACCCGCCACTAGCCATGGTACACTCTCCATAGTCACATTATCACTCAGACATTTGAGAAATGTCTAAGAGAAATGCCTCTGTTCAGTTATTGGGTTCCCGTAGAACCCAGTAAAGTGGAACTAGGATCCATCGCCAGTTACCACTCCGTCAATATGGCACATGGAGAAGGATAGTATTTGTACCACCACCGGTTGCCTCCACAGTAAGATCAACCCTCCGCTCTTTCCTCTCGCATCCACAACAAGCATTCCGTCAAAACCAAGAATCGCTTTCCAGTACGTGCATTTAGCATTAACAAACCTTGTCTCGCACAGAAAAATAAGGCTCGAGGAAGATGCGATGATAAGACACCGGAGCTCATGGGATGCGTAGGGGCTTCCCATCCCCCGCGCATTCCAAACGGGGCAATTCATTGAGCTCGGCGGGGCTGCTCCGCAGCCTCCACCATTAGAATCTTGGTATTGCTCTCATCACCTTCGAGACGTGGAACCTTTTAACTCGGAACCTCCTCCACCGTCTCAAGAATAAGGTCCCCTTTCATTTTCTTACTCGAAACCACAACACCAACTGCACCCGTCGTCTTCTCTTGTTCTCCAATCGAACTCCCTCGTTTACCCCCTACCACTTCCTATTCCCTCCATATTTGGGCAGATGCCCCTTCCTCCCCGACCTCCCATCCCAGCAGAGATGGGATTCTTCTCCCGAGCCCTTCTTTTCCATCCACTCCCTTGCTTCTTCAAAACTCTCTCGTTTCCCCACTAACCCCTCCGACAACCACTTCCTTCCCCTTAACTCCCATACTCTCTTGTCTACCATTACCCTTCTCTTGTATAACCCCTCTTTCTCTACCCTTTGTCCAGCTCTCTCTCCTCTCCACTTGACACCCCTAATTCTCTTATTGGGATCCCAGTAGTGACACCTTCTTTCCCTCCCTTCAAACTACTATTAAAGGTAGTAGTCTCCTTCGTGGCCATTGGACTTGAGCTATCCTTACCAGCGAGGCCAGTAGGACATGCGGAGTTGACAATGTGCGTGATAGTCTCCCTCTCCTTAGTCTGCTTGATCCCACCTACAATACGGCCTGGAGTAATTCTAGATGATCCACCACTCTCCTCCTGGACCAGTGTCGAATAAGAAGAATCTCCCGTGGAATGAGCATATATATGGGGGGAGTAGTTCTTCTTCTGGGTTGAAAATCTTTTGGGGCCATAAGCCACAGGCCATACTTAAGCTCTTTATCTCCTTCACTTGGCACTTCACATAAACGCATAAGATGTTCTATTTTTTCACACCGAAAATAAAAATTCGGTAACTTCTCATACAATATAAGTATTATTGCTCCCTCCATCTTGCCATCCAGGAGCAAATCTCACACATCTCTTAAGAAGACAATTAATATTCCATCGAACCCTAACGCGAACGAAGTGACCCATGCAAAAACCTCTGACTCCCATGTCAATTTCGATGACGGTCCCAATCTGCTCGCCTATCTTTCTCACCACATCAGGATGCATACAAGTCAAGGGTGAGCTATGGCACTGGATCCAGCCAGTAAATTCATCGAAGATGATCTCAGAAGGGTTTTGAAAACCCTTAATTTCAGCAAACAATAGTAGGTTTTGAAAGAAATGGCATGGTCCATCATGTAGTGCGTGTTTTTTATCCATTGTTGACGTAAAGTGAGCAATAAATAGATTTGGCCACATCACTTCTACGTCAACGCGTTGATGCGTTTGAAGAATGATTGGGAGTTGTGAAAGCAATAACTCCCGATTAATTTGTTTACAAGCAAAAGCCTTGCCCGCCAAGCAAAGCTTCATGTTGCGGCGTAGATTGTCAGTTAGCGACACGGCAAGCGCCACCGTCGAGTCATCTGCCTCCTCAGTTAACTTCATCTGGTCCACCAAGCGCTGTATTTCATCGGGATCCATGGTCGAAACCCAACAAAACAGACTTCTCTCCCTTTGGAACAAGGGAAAACTCTCGCTCAAAGAGGCGAAAAACTCTTTTCTCATAATCCTAAATTGAAAACCCTAGTGGCGGCTGGAAAAATTGATAAATTTTTATGGTTGAATTATTTTATTTTTATTTTTTTGAGTTGCCATTTTATATGAGAATTTATTAGCTAGATTCTTAGTATGCCAACCTAAATATTAACATAATTATAACATGAAGAATAAATATTCCACGTCATGGATAAGATAGGAAGCGCTTGAACTATCAGAAAATGATAAGGAAAGAATTAATGTGCAGCAGCAATCCATTGCATTAATAATGTCCTCTCAAATTGAAGGATTTGGATTTATTTAAATCTGTAAATGTCAATGAATTGCGTAGATAATGATACAATATTAATCCCAAAAAAATGTGTTTATTATTACGCTGAAAACGACACTTCCTTAAATTATTAGAGATGAATCATTAACATGAAAATTTTCGAATATAATAAAGGGAACTGAATTATTCTTTCGCTTTATATAATTATTTCAGTCAGATATGTAGTGTAGCCACATAATTTGACTATTTCTATGATAGCGATTTGATTATTAATTTTCGATGCGTTGATTCATGTATAATTACTTTAAGACAAAGTTGAAGCTATTGTTTTTGGATGTGTTGACGCAGTTGAAAAACTTCAGTTTTTCGAGAGTTCAAATTCTAATAAGGCAATT
Source organism: Salvia miltiorrhiza (assembly GCF_028751815.1). Classification (NCBI taxonomy): domain Eukaryota; kingdom Viridiplantae; phylum Streptophyta; class Magnoliopsida; order Lamiales; family Lamiaceae; genus Salvia; species Salvia miltiorrhiza. Next base: position 37,941,646 of record NC_080387.1, read on the forward strand.
CAGAAAATAATAATCAAATTAAAGCCCTCAATTAATTTTAATTTCAAACTCGTGCACATAAATAACTAACAAAAATTACTATTAATTGAAAAGTTGAGATGTTATTGAAATACTTGATATGAATTTAATTTATAATAATAAAGTTCAAAATTTAAATTTTAAATTATAATTATCTCTAAATAAAAGAATTACTATCATAAAAAGATCGAGTTAACCTCTAAAGTAAATCGAGCACATTCAAGAAATTATTAAAGAGAGGGAAAAAAATGTCCTCAGACATGGAACCAGATCAGGGATCAAGAAATGCATCAAACTTCAATAAATTTAAAATAATACTATATGAGAAAGGCAGCTAGGGTAATGTGATTTTTCAGAATTTGAACCCCCAACGGGTAACCAAAGGTAGCACTATTCTTTTATTTTAATCCTATGATTTCATTAATTTCAGAACCAGATATATTTAATAGTGCCGAAATGGAGGGAACGTGCTACACGACATTGCACTCAATCATCCAGACCCTAAATATAATAATACACGATATTAATATATATTAAATTTGATTGAATAATTTTTTTATATTAGAGATTAGATAATTTGTTGTTTTACAAGGTTTAAATGTTTCAAGGATAAAAATGACAAGTTCAAGTACAATTGCATGTACATCAGATGTCATTAAAATATAATTTTCTTAATCTATTTTACAATTTGAATTATACTTATAAAAGCAAAAGGTATCCAATTTTCAATTTTTTTGCAATTAATTTTTCTCAATTTTTTGGAGATCCCAAATTTCAAAATTTCCATCATTTGAGACTTCAATGAGCTCCACGAGAGGATATCATGATACATGAGATAACGTTTAATACTTGCTGGCGATTGTAAACTTTTTTTTGTAATAATTTAATAATTTCTGTTAAATATATTGTACATTGAAATTTATTATCGTTGAAAGTAATGAACGCTAACTCACGTCAAAATGTTCCTCCCCTCAAGTTCATTTGTCAACAATCAAAGGAACATTTTTTTTTTTTTTTTTTTTTTTTGTGGTTGAACAACCAAAATTTGATAGTTTTAAAACTTTGGAGATTTGTACGAGGAGGGTAGATACTTGTTTGTTAGGGTTTCAAAGAGAAGTGAAATTTATAAATGAAGTCAAATTTTGTGACCTGAATGATAATAAGGTCTAAAAGAGACCATTTTGACCGAAAGGTTATATTCAAACTAACAACATATATTTATCTATTTTTGAATTAAGTAATAAAGGATTGAGATTGGTAATGATCCTCAGCCACCATTCCTTACAAAAACAAGAAAAGCCGCTATGCTACATCTCAAAGACTATGGAAATTATGTAGGTAGGCTCTCAATTTGCAATATCAATTCGGACAATACATAATACTATAAGAGAGTAATCTAACAAAATTATATTGTCACCTCGTCATAAAAAGAATGGTGCAATTAATGGATATATACAACGAATTTTTTCCTCTAAAAGGACTTCGGTTTAGTGTTGAAAAAAATAGGATGTCTTTTGCTCAAATAGAATTGTGGCGATATTATTGAAATAATTTTAAAATCGTATCTGCGAATTGAAATGTAACTGTACACAATTTAATTTAGAGAAATTAAAAAGGAAAAAACAGTCAAAAGAAGAGTAATGACTACTCAATAAGAAAAAGATTTGTAAACAATAATAATCCAATGGATAAACTTTATTTGCATGTGGGGAGTGGTTGAGTAAATTTGAAAGAAAATAAAAAAGAAAGAAAAGAATTGCAAGAGATTTGAATGAGGGGTGGTGAGTAAAGCAAAGAAGAATCTAAACAGGCTTTGATTTCAAAAATTGGAAAGAGGCAAAAGTAGTTGCCTTTTTCCTACTAAAATATTACACAAAAACACAGATTGCGGATCAAGCATGCATCAAACTACAAAAAGTTACACATTTTTCACCAAAATACCCCACTCTACCACTTCTATACCATGTGCCTCTCTCTCTCTCTATATATATATATACAAAAATCACAATATATATATCATGTGTGTGTCTATTTGATCAAGTTGATGTAATGAGTAGCGAGTTCATGAATGATATGTCATTGATTTGAGTTTTGATTTAGACAAGTGCTTTAATTGTTTAGTTTAATGGTGATGCCACATTAAATTATGGGTTTTTTTTGTTGGGTTCATCATGTTTTTCTTTTTATTAGAAGAATTATGATGAGTTAGAGTGAGATAATGTTTTTTACGAATTATTATAAAAAAAAAAAGACTAGAACTAGAAAGCATGGGATCATGTGTTTTGATCAAACGTAAAAGCTTTTTGACAAAAAACCATGTTGCAGTTACGTGAGAAATATCGATCAATCGAATCCGACAAAGAACTTGCTTGGTTAGAATCTTCCAATTTGGATGAAAGACAAATCTATATCAAGAAGTTCGCAAAGGATAAGACCAAATAACTTGGCCAGAATTTTAATAATTTCTTCTATTACAAGACTTTATAAATTTCCCAAAGAAAAAAAAACCTTTGTTTGTAGGTCTCGATTTCCCCATATCTTTGTGTTCTCAAATAAAAAACTTCAATATCTGTGAATTTGTTTCTTGCAAGAAATGGATAACATGGTTTATTATGCAAGATTCTGACAAATAGATTTGATTTAAATCTTTGCTGGTTTTCGAAGCATGAAGAAAACCAGGAAACAAGAACTGACATTAAAGATAAGATACTCATCCAATAATAATAATAATAGTAGAAATTATAATAATAAGAAGAAATGATGCTGTAAGAGACAAACTTGGTCATGAATTTTGGTCTCAAACACAACAAATCATGGAGCTTCATCCTTTGAATTTGACCCCACTAAAAAGATGAGAGGATTGGAGCAAAAAAAAAAAAAAGATTTGATCTTTCATGAAAAATGATTCATCTTTTTCTTTTCTTTTCTCCATAGAAGGATGTATACATGGATTTGTATGTACAGATTAGTATATGGGTCGAGTGAGTAACTCAGACCTCCCTCCGACTTGATCGGGGTGGCGATTCCCGTCCCTTTTATACAAAAGCCACGGTAAATAAATTTATATTTACCGCGGCCCATTTCAGCTGTTAGTGTTGCAAAACTTCCGATGGATCCTATTCTGAACTGCTTTCACAGCAGCAACTCTCGCAGCCGTGGCCGCCTTGTTTGCGGCAGCCACGGCCCTCTCCACCTTCTCGTCCACGCACCGGAGGTGGATTGCGTTTTCTGCTGTCTTTCTCGCAGCCTGCATTCGTACGACAAGAGGGTAAAAACATTAACATTATATACCATCAAACAAGCTCAAAAGCAAATGTAAACCCTAAATCCCGATTCTTGATATATACCTGAACGGCACGGAGGACTGCATCCGTTAGAGGTGGGAGGGGCGTCGTTAGGTTGCCACAATCCCACTCACCGGACCTGTTCAATCCGCTTCTGAACGTGTACATTCCGTAGCCTTGCTTGCGCCCCTCGTGCCACGACCCCTCGTAGCAGTGGCCGTTGGCGAAGTGGTACGCCCCGAAGCCATGGATTTTGTCCCCAAAATACTCCCCACCATATCTATCTCCATTCCTATCATTTATCAAAACCATGAGCTTGTTTTAGATTCAATCAAGCTTCAACCAAAGTGACGGTTTGGTTGATTTCTGGTGGAAATTTCCCTCAACTAATTGACTGGTAAAGACAGAGACATCAAATCTGTATAACTTGTGCAATTATTCAACATCCATTAGTCACAAGCTAGAATCTAATTATTGCATCTGCCAACCATAATTTGCAACACAAATTTTAGGAGTAAAATTCAAAATCTAGATTACCTACTTCCCAATAAATCATCCAAAATCCAACTAATTCTGTACAATTGGAATCATGAGACCAAAACTTGCAATTTTCATAATACTACTATTATACAAGAATTTGCTGAACAACAGATGCAAATGATTTTATAAGGTAAACACACACACACACACACACATATGCAGAACTATTCTTTTTCCATTTTGGGAAACAACAGATAATTTATCTCTTTTAATCCTGTCTCATTCAAGCAACACAAAACCATCAAATTCCCACGCATTAAAGCCTGCAAACAAATTCAAGAACTGAGAATAATAACAAGTGATAATAAAAATAAAATCTTTAACACAGACACATCAAACACAGCCATTCCTTTTTCCATTTTGGGAAACAACATATCATTATCTCATCTAATCCTGTCCCATTCAAGCAATGCAAAAGCATCAAATCCTGCAAACAAATTCAAGAACTGAAAAAAAAAACACAATAAAAATCAAAACTTGAACCTGAAATGGTAACATCCAAGGCCATGTTTGACACCATATTTGAACTCCCCAATGTAACAGCTCCCATCTGCGCAAGTCTGCACTCCAACGCCATGGCTCTGCCCGTTATACCATTCCCCCGCATACGAATCCCCCGTGTAAAACTTGTACACGCCATATCCATGGCGTAGGCCTTGCTTATACTGCCCTTTATACTTACTCCCTCTTGCCCAGCTCTCAATCCCATACCCTTCATACCTCCCATCAATCCAATCCCCTTCATATCTACCATTCACAACGAAGCTATACACTCCACTTCCATTGCATTTCCCATTGTGAAACTCGCCCTCGTAGATATCTCCATTTGTGTAAAACTCCACACCTTCTCTCACAACATTTTCTTGATTCAATTCCAGTTCCAATTCTTCCAATTCCTCCGGATTGGGGTCACCGATGAACCACTGCACCGGTTTTGTTTGATTCTTGGAGTAAAAACAGCAAGGGTTCAAATTTAATCTTCTGCCGCAGTCATCACACAGCTGCTTGCAAAAGACGACGCTTTTCCCGATTAAAGCCTTGTTTTTCGACACGAGGAAAAGCAGGACCGCGACGAAGATTAAGGCGAGGAGAAGACTCTCCGAGGTGGAGGCGCCGTCCCAGTTGAGGAGGGCGTAGGCGGAGAGGAGGAGAAAGGCGAGAATTGAAGCGGCGAAGCGCGGGGAAATAGGTCGAACAGGTGGTGGGCATGGCTTTCTGTGAGGCTTCTGCTCCTCGAGGTCTGAATTTTCCTGATCGGATGCGATCTCGCTCACCGAGGAGAGGCTTTGAATCGAGGAGCGGACGGTGGGGGATGACCGGAGCAACGAGGAGTTGGTCCTAGTGAGCTTTTGCTGGCTTTTCTGATTTTCCATTATTTCACGCCAACCTCCGCCGTTGGATTCGTATCTCTCCGAACATGGACTCCGGCGCCGGTATCATCTCCGGCGAGAGCGGGGAGTTTAGCGTAGAAGAGAGAAGTGTGTGGGTGGCGTGGGTGAGAGAGGAAGAGTGTGTCTGAAATTTGAGAGAGAGAGAGAGAGAGAAGGGAGCAGAGTTTCAGCTGTGGAAATGATCAGACTGGACCGGGTTTAATGTAGGAGGAGGAATATGGTGGGGGCCACCTACATTTGATCATGACCGTTCATGGAAGATCTACGGTTGATATTGGTTCTAGATTCTACGCCGTTGGATTGGAAGGGATCAGCGATTTTACCTTTGTGTGTATCTTGTTTTCCCGCCGGCACGTGGCGGTGAGAAACCAGATATTTTTACCGAATACTTAATTCATTTATTTTTACCTTTTTCATGATTTTTTTTCCTGTTCTTTTTTTATTCTTCTTCTTTAAATTTGTGGCTGCGATCTACTAAGACCTTTGTGAGACATAAGTTGTAGAAAGGAAATATTTGTGAATTTTGAATCTACGGAACGATAATAGAGTTTACGTATTAGTGTCACAATTTGAAATTTGAATCAAACAAAACTTGTGTGATTTTTTTTTCTTTTTGGAGCGGTATGTGCACTTATAATAACAATTGAATGTACCTAAAAAAGCAATTATTATTATATGTGAACCAAATATAATAAGTGTTCTTTTTTTTTAGAAGGATCCAAATTGAATGGTTACCTTATTTTATAAAGTTAACATGTTATAATGCATTTAATGTGCAACATACATACATATTTATAAATGATGATAAAATGCAACGCCGTGAAGTATATACTACTTTATACAATTGAGAAAAAATAATTAATAGCATATAATGTAAAGTACATTATATTAGAAATAAAATGATTTTATATAAATGAAAATAATACTCTATATATCTCATTAGTCATTACGAGTGTCTTGTTATTTTTTTTGTGCACATTTATTTTAAAAAAATTAATTGGATTATTAAATAGTGTGGTATAAAATTAAAAGAAGATATGGATCCCAAATATTACCACTTTTGAATCTAGTTTTTTTCATAAAAAGAAATACGACATTTAAAGTGGAACAAATTAAAAAAACATGACATTTTTTTGATAAATTACATAAGTAAATAAATAAATTTAAAGACCGCGCAACGGAGGACTCGAACCCAGAATCTCAGGTCTTGGACATTAATTTTTTACCGCTACATCAACACCAAAAAAGAATAAAAAAAAAACATGACAGTTGAAATGAGATAGAGTGAGTATATTTTATCCTTTTGTAATTGATGAACAATGAATTACTTATGTATTCTTTTCTCAAGTATAATAAAATTATGATACTTTTTTTTTCCTATACATTAAATATAACTACCATAATTAAATTACACATCGAAGTTTATAAGTGCTCATAGTTGGTAATAAAGCGTTTACCAACTATGGTAAATTCATTTGGGAGGAAACACTATTTTAATGACAATTACTCCTTTAGATGGCTCATTGGTAGTAATTATCTAATATATAATCAAATAATTAATTCGTGTGTGCGTGCGAAATCAAGAAAGATTGCATTCAAAATTTCTCACAAAAAAGAGTCTTTAGGTATAACAGTCTGACTCTAAATTTGAAGGCTATCCCCACAAACCAACGCGAGTCTTTTCTAGCGTATTTTGTCTTCACTCGCACGCTCCCTGAGAAACTTTCGAGGGGGTCATCCATCTTGTAATTGCTCCAAGCCAAGCACGCTTAACCTTGGAGTTTATTCTATGTGGGCACCAGAAAAAAAGATATTAAATCCTTTAAGCTCTCCTTGAATATGTCGTCTCATTCCAACATATTCTCGAAATCCCTCTCGTTCCAATGTGTTTCGGTTCAACCCTACGCCCTCCGCTTGGAAGTCTTAATCAAAGCCGCTCTTTGTCCGTGCCTCTTTTGCACCGACGATCACTCCGCACTTCGTCCCAGGGCGTCACAGGCCCACCAGCTTTTGCTTGGTTCGACCCTGAACCAACACCGTATTGGGAGGGGTTCGGCTCTGATACCACCTGTAACAGCCCGACTCCAGACTTGACGGCTGTCCCCACAAACCAACATGAGTCTTTTCTAGCTTGTTTTGTCATCACTCGCACGCTCCCTGATAAACTTCCCAAAGGATCACCCATCCTGGAATTGCTCTAAGCCAAACATTCTTAACCTTGAAGTTTCTTCCATGTGGCAACCAAAAAAGAAGATGCTTCTTGTTGGTATGAGTAATCCAATTAAATTCTTTAAGCCCTCATTGAATATGTCGTCCCATTCCAACATATTCTCGGAATCCCCCTCGTTCAGTGTGTTCTGGTTCATCCCTACACCCCTCCGCTTGGAAGTCTTAATCGGAGCCACTCTTTGTCCGTGCCTCTTTTGCACTGGCGATCACTCCGTAGTTCGCCCTCGGGCGTCACATTGAGTGCTTCAGTTTTGCCATTTGAGCTAGGGTTCATTGACTCATTGGTAGTAATTATAAGGGTTAATTGCATGTATACATTAATTTTGGTCAAAATATATTTTTAACGTGTACTTAGAAAAGTTCAATAAATTAAATACACAAACTTTATTATTTGTTCAATTTTGATTCCGATGAGCCACAGACGATATCTAGACGCCACGTAGATGTCATGTAGATGTCATGTTATTTTTGATGAGCCACATATACACCATGTCATTTTTTAACTTGGAAAAAATGAAATCGGAGTCAAAATTGAACAATTAATAAAGTTCGTGTAGTTTATTGAACTTTTCTAAGTACGTGTCAAAAATGAATTTTGGCCAAATTGGTGTATTTATATGCAATTATTTCTACTTATAAAATGTGTTCTTTTTTGTTACAAATTTATTTTAAAAAATGAAGGATAAGAAAAAATGAGAAAATATAAAGTTTATTTTACTGTATAATTTATATATTTGGAGGGATGTAACAAAAAGAAAATAAATGCATAATTTTAATGAACGAATGAAGTATAAAATTGTATTTTACTCAATTGAATCATGGTTTCTTCTTATTTTTGTAGATGTAATTGAATCGATGCCAACAAAATACCGTTGTGCTCAAGCTTGGTCAGTGTACTATCGTGCAGAGTCTCAAATTTTATTATAAATTATTTAGAAGATCACGAGCTTATGTAATCCCCAACGAACTTTCTAAATTTCTATTTATGTTTAGAATATTAGTTTTAAAAAAATAGATTATATTATTGAAAATAGCATAATATATTCACTATTTTCTTATAGCAAATACAATTGTTTAGAGACTTAATACAATTATTATTAATACAATTATTACTCAGTATAGTATAACTCAAGCTTGGTAAATGAACTGAAAATCAATTTTAATTTTATCGAATCCAAATAATACAATTACTAGGAAGTATAGTATAAGTTGTATAACTCAAGCTTTGTTCATTCAACTAACTAATTAACTTTATTAAATGAACTGAAAATCAATCTTTTCAACTAACTAATTAACTTTATTAAATGAACTGAAAATCAATTTTTATCGAATCCAAGTAGCTCACGAGCGACTCAATTCATTTACAGCACTTGACACACATGAGTGTACAGATTTTAAGAATTATGAATGAGTTTTGAGAAAGAAAAAAATAAATGAGATTAATTCTTAGTTAGAAACAAAATTTCGATATAAATAAAGATTCAATGGACAAACAGCTTCAAAAAATTCAATTTATTCCAGAACTACAATGAAAATTGTGGATGGTTGCCTCCGACAACAATACATTACAAATTCAAATGCCTAATATATATGTCAATAGCTATATCTCCTTACAAATTGATCACAAATTTTGCAAAAATGGAAATAAGATTAATGAAAAACACAAAGCATTATTATCATTTCTTCAAGAGCAGCTTCTCCTTCATCCTCTCCACTGCGCTTCGAAGAGTGACTTCATCTTTGCAGAAGGTAAACCTCACAAGATTCTTCCCCTCCTCCGGATCGAGGTAGAAGACGCTCGTGGGGATGGCGACAACACCGACTTCCTTGATCAGATACTCGCAGAAGGCGACATCATTTTCCAGCCCGAACGGGGTGTGGTCCACCACGACGAAGTAGGTCCCGCTCGACGGGAAGACAGTGAAGCCCACAGCCTTCAGGCCCTCCACCAGGATTCTCTTCTTCACCGCGTAGTCACGCCTGAGCTCCTCGTAGTACGACTCGGGCGCCCGGAGGGCCACCGCCGCAGCGTGCTGCATCGGGGTGGACGTTGCGAACGTGAGGAAGGCGTGCGCCTGCCGCACCCCCCACGTCAGGTGCGGGGGGGCAATTGCCCACCCGATCTTCCACCCGGTCAGTGAGAACGTCTTCCCAAGTGAGTTCAGGGTCACGGTCCACTCGTACATCCCTGGGAGTGAGGCGATGGAGACGTGGTCCATCTCGAAGGCCAGCTTGTCATAAACTTCGTCGGAGAACACCAACACGTCATGCTCCGTGCACAACGAGGAAATGATCTCAAGCTCCTTTGTTGTGAACATTTTACCGGTAGGGTTGTGCGGAGTGTTCATCAGGATGGCGCGGGTGTTCTTCGTGACAGCGGACTTCAGCTCATCAATCGGGACGGAGAAGTCCGGGGGCTTTAGGGTGATGGACTTTATTTTAGCGCCAGCCATGGACAGAGTGGCTTCATATGAGTCGTAGAACGGAGCAAAGACGACGACTTCATCACCGGGGTTTATAAGGCCTAGAATCGTCGCAGCTATTGCTTCCGTGCATCCGGAGGCGACCGTAACTTCCTTCTCTGGATCGACCACGAGCCCGGTGTCGATCCTAAAACGGTCAGCAACGGCTGAGTTCAAGTCGGGGACTCCATATCCACGAGCATACTGATTCTTACCGTCTCGAATGGCCTCAATAGCAGCTTCTTTCACAAACTCCGGACCATCAAAATTGGGGAAGCCCTGTCCAAGATTGATAGCGCCGTGCTTGATTGCGAGGCTGCTCATTTGTGTGAAAATTGTCGTTTTAAACTTCTCCAACCGCTTCGCAATCTGAATAAGTCAAATAATCCAATATGTGTTGAGGACAATCGAGAGCGACACCATGAGATAAATCAAATAATTTCCTAGATGTATTGTACAAATAATGAAGCCTTCAAACACATAAAACCAAAGCAGAAATAAACATTTGTGACATTTCTCTTCTCCAACTCAAAACACAATTAAGCTTTCACCAATCATCATTCACAAGATAACTGTTTTATGTGATTACAATCCATTTAAAGGGTGATCTAGTTGGTGGAAAGGGCGTTAGCGACTGACAAGTTATGAATTTGAATCTTCACTGGAATCTCCTAGCCTGGGTCAAGCCCATCGTATAGAGCTTGCTTAGTGCAACTTACATCTCCCTAAGGATTGTCTGGTTGGTGGAAAAGGGTGTTTACGGCTGAAAGGTCATAAATTTGAATCTCACTAAGGCATTCTAGGTCAAGCCCATCGTATAGTTGCCCAATGCAGCTTCTTACATCCGCTAAGGGTGGTCTAATTGGTGGAAAGGGCGTCTATGGCTGAAATGTCATAAATTTGAACACTAACATACGTTCTAAGTCAAGCCCCGTCACTTAAAGCTAGCCCGTGCATCGTACATCTCTCTTGCACGACGGTTGCAGGTTTCCCTCGTCGCCAAGAAAAACACACACATGCTCACTGAGAATTGAGAATTATGCTCACTAAGAATAACATATTTCTTTGATTGGTCAAGCTCAACAAAATCAAAACATACACAATTTGAGACAAAAACAATACTATCTCTTAATATGTCAGTACAAAACTCATCCTAACTTCATATTCTTTTTCACGTTTTCCTTATTTATAAGAAAAAGAAAAGAAACAATACAATCTGTTGATATATAACTGCAAATCTGGTAAATGTACTTGGAAAAATTAGTTAATTACAAACCAACCGATTCATAAAAGCAACAGAAATTCTCACTTTTCCTCGGATTTTCCAAAGTCGGATTCCAAGATTCAATTCAAACCAAAAACTCCAACAATTTGGGAGATTCCCAATCAACATATAAAAATGCTCAATTCCAAACCAAGAAGGAACGGGAGAGACCTGGAGAGGCCGAGTCGCAGAGTTCGGAGACGACTCGCTCTGAGTTGAAACGTGCTGCTGCTGAGTCGTGGCGGCAGTGGAAATTGAAGTAGCCATGATTGGTGGAATCCTCAAGCTGCAGCGGAAGCTGTGACCTGCAGAAATTCCTAACTTTATGCCTATGTTATTGGAAAATATTTGGGAAAATTTGATGGGTTTAACCATGTGTGGTCTAAACATTTGATGAGAAGAAGTGGAGTGGAGCATGAGCTTGAATGCTGTTCTTTGATTTAGGGATTTGATGAATCAATTTGGGATTTCATTACCAAATTGCCATATAAAGACGAGTCCACGAGCAGACATTTGCCATATTAAAACGTTTATTTATTTTTTTCGATCTGTATTTGTAGTGAATTTGTCCTCCATTAATTGCCACGTCAATTAAAAATTTGGATTTCTTTTTAATACATATCAAAAGATTATAATTTAATTAGCACGTTTTAAGCATTGAGCCTAGTATATACAACTATACTGGAAGAATGAGATTTAATTAGAAATTAACCGTTAACGGGAACATAAACAAGTTCACCGGTAGATATCAAGATTTTTATTTTTTAACTTCGATATATTTAGAAAATTAGTTCTATAATTATTTTATTAACATAATGTCCTTTACATTTTTTAAATATTGAGAAGCTATATCCAATATATACACAAATTTACTAATGATGGGTCCAAGCCAATCCATAAAATTTTAGACAGAATTTATGATAATACACAAACACTCGTATATGTTCATCGCATGACATGACATCCATCAAGTATAGCAAAGCAATGCAATGCATCTACAATCAACGACAAAGTGGACAAGAAAGAAAGTTTATGTTGGTATATTAGTCTAAAAAAAAAGCATTGCAATAAATAGAACATAGAGTTCCCAAAAACCAAGGATTTAGACATCTATGGCTTCAACTCAAAACTTCCGACTTCGATCACATACCAGAATCAGCTGAGTTAATTTGGGACAACCGGTCGAAACAAAAAAGATAAGACCGCCTCCCCCACTGCTCCGGCGACACCCTAGTGGCTCATAACTAAAACAGAGCCACGAGATGAACACCAGATTAGAGGTTAAACCACCCCCTTATATACACCTCCTCGTCGACCACCACCGGCTGCCCTCCTCTCCAGCTGAACCTGGCCTTATATCTGCACTTCTTTCAGGGTGCATGTGGGAATAGGGGGACGAGGCCGTGGTGATGCAGTTAGTGAAAATATGAACTAACGTACATCCTTGCCACGATGTCAAGGGGCCCGTCATCCCCACCAACAGCATGCAAAGCAACAGGAATTGTTGACAGGATATGCAGAGTGAGAGGAAAGAAAACAGGTTCACAATCCATTCTCTCGGTAACGTCTCCAAATGTTTGTGACTCGCCGATCTCTCCCTCAACGGGGTTCACTAACAGAGCAACTTCGTCAACTGTCTTGCTAATTTTTCCAGGACTACTTTTCTTGCTTGAACGTTTATGCGACTGACTGAGCACCAGGGTTGATGTCGTGTCCAGCCACTCTGCTGTTAACCCGTCAACTTCATCGTAGTATATGCGTCGCTCAATCTGACAGAAAGTAGTAGGTGAAGATGAGCAAAGACATTTTACCCAGATCGACAAATATCTCATGCAGCTATCATATCAACTCAAGATCAAGACAAGGAAAAATGCCAAGAACTCACAGCCAGCTTTGTAATGTATATAGACATAAATCTTGGTCCAAGCCCCAAAACTCTGGCTTCGGAAATTAGTATCTGCCAAGAAGCAAGAAGGAGAAGGGTTCAAGCGGTCAAACTCGTACACTAAAATGATCAGGAAAGTAAAAACAGCTTGTGAACTACAACGTATGCTAGACTGCCAATAATTGTTGATATTGTGTGCAGTCAAACGAGTACTCGTTTGACAGCAAACGTACTACAACCTGTCAATCACAAATCACGATCTAACATCAAACATGCCTTATTCAGGATATAATATAATAACTAAAAAGAAAGGGAAAAATCAAAAAGACAAACAAAATTATAAGCAGCAAAACATATAATTTAAAATGGCCCATGTAAGAACCATCCCAAGTTCGTAACATAATTTTGGTTACAAAACTATGTAGACAAATGGGAAGAAAGAAAGTTAAAAAGTCACTCAAGTTCAAAATATGATGGAAGATATACCTGCTTCTTTCTAAGAAGAAGCCACATGTAGAGCTTGTCAGTAGCATCCTTCACGTGTCTGGCAGCCCGCTTTCTCTCATTACAATGAGCAGCCACATCAGAAAGATTTTCAGTCTGTGGAACCCTATATCTTAATGCTCCAGCAGACAAAGCTTGTTGAGCTTCAACTGTTTCTATTTCATCTTTGTCAAAGTGTACACCAGTAAAGCATCTCTCCAACGTTTCCTCCATGGATATGTTTTTCAACATTCTTATCCTATTTAAGTAAACATCTTCAGCTTCTAGAGCTGCAGCCAATGTTCGGTGTACCACAATATCAGGGTATCGCCGCAGAGGAGAAGTGAAGTGTGTGTACAAAGGAACTGCAAGTGCGTAGTGACCATGATCACTACTGTCCTTGAGTTCTCCACTGCAGAAGTACGAAGCCAGCTGCATTGGCCTTGCAGCATAAGACATTAGGATATCAAACAAAACAGTGTCATCCCCAACTTCCCCCCTGATGTGCTCCAACGAGCTATGGAGGCGAGCAGATGAATAAATATCCAATGTTAGACCATGTTTGTTACAGAAAGCCTGGAAGTCTCTAAGTTTCCGCGGATTAGGTTCAGGGTGCCTTCTCAGTAGAGCACAGGATGGATAAGTTCTAGTAATCACTTCCGCAGCTGTCCTATTGGCCAAGTGCATTAACTCTTCGACAAGACTGTTTGAGTCATTGCGCTCAGAAAACACAGTATCATATGGTACGCCTTCTTCGTCAAACAAATAAACAACTTTTGGGCTTTCAAGTGACAAAGCCCCACCTTCAAACCTATTCCTCCTTAAAAGCCTCGCGATCTCGTGAAGACTTTTCACAGATTCGATGACGTTAGACCATTCGAATTGGCCATATAAATTAGGCCAAGGTTTCGCTGTTTGATTACGATCCTGAAAATCAAACAAACCATTGATAATGTCTTGAGCATGCTCATACGAGAGCTTGCAACAAGACCTTATGATGGTGCGGCCAATCCAACGCTCTAGAACTTCACCAGCAGAATTCATGTCCCAAATAATAGAAAAGGCAAGTCTATCCACTCCAGGGTTGAGGGATGCTAAATCATCTGAGAGCATAGGGGGCAGCATTGGCAATTTACGCAGCAATAAGTACACACTGGTAGATCGAATTAGGGCATCAATGTCTAGAGCTGTATCAGGTAGAACAAAATAGGAAACATCAGCTATGTGAACCCCCACCCGAAAATTACCATCGGGCAGCATTTCTACCGATAATGCATCATCAAGCTCAGTAGCAGTTGAAGGATCTATAGTGAAAATGCACAAATTTCTTAAGTCTCTTCTACTTTCTAACTCTTCCTGGGGTATTTCCCAAGGGGTGCGGGGCAGACAAGAAAGTACTTCAGAAGAAAATTCAGAAGCATCAATTGCATTTTCAAACAAAATTGCAGCAATCTGAGCTTCCGCATCACTGCCTCTTCCAAAAACTTGAATAACACGTGCATCCGGGATATAACTTTCTTCAGCCCAATCAACCACTTTTGCAGCCACTAAATCTGACTCAATTGTTAAATCACCAACTTCCAAACGTTTTTTGATGCTTGTTGGCAGGTTTCTGAGGGAGACCATCATTTTGGTGAATCTCGGGTCATTTGGAGTCAATAAAACATATCCCTGATTGAGATCTTGTTGATGTTTATTCTTCCTGGAGTTCTTTTTTTTGCTCTCTCTACTGTAAATCCATTGCTTCACACTCAAGAAACCAACAATATAGTCCCTTCGAATAGACCTTCCAATGATACCAACAACTGAACCAGTTGGTCTTTTTGATGGATATAAACCTGTTAAGGCACACAACTTCTCCAATGAAATCCTTGTGTCATGAGCATCACCAAGACAAGAGTGCATGGAAGAATCAGATGTAGATAGTTGACAGCCACCGACATAGCCATCACCCAACACTTCATTTTTATTGCTATAATGTGAGACTTCACCAGGACAAGACTCACTATCCTGATAGGCACCACCTTTAGCAACAACTACATTGTTTTTGGAAAAGCCATTCTCGGCCTCCACATCTAAATTACATTTTCCACTCAAACAATCTTGAGCATGTCTGCGACCATCATGCAAATTGTTGCCGGATTCAGTATTATTCATAGTTTCATTTGACCCCTTCATTCTCGGCCACAATGATGGTGAATCAATGACAATAGCAACAGTATCTCCATCAATCTACAACACGCTTATGTCAGGAAATTGAAAATACAGCTGAAGTTAAGAAAATCTTAGAGTAATCTAGCAACAACAAGTAACACTTTAGCATGTTTCAATACAAAAGGTACATGCAATAATCAATGCTAACGAAATATAACAAATGCACATCAGAATTGCAGCATAATGACCGCAAAATAAGGAAGAGAACTTCTGTCATAGATAACTTCAATATGATTTTCATGAAATACAGAATCTCAGTCACAAGACCAGCACTAGCCCAGTAAGATTTTTGTGGAGACTACAAGCTTCCTCTTCGCAAAGAGTAGTAATCAGTATAGTTAAGTTCACATCCAAAAGATCTAACAGATTGCACCACCATTCATCAAATAGAGAAGGTAAGGAAGGAGTGTCTGAGGTGCCAAAAGTAAAGATGCCCACAAAACTTACATTTCAAATTATAGACATACAAGTTTCTGTATCGAAAGAGAGACAGGCAGCATCACCATTCATTAAAAAGACTCTACTCTGTTTATAAATAAACTATGAAGCAGAAGAAGAATAACATGTTAATCAAGAAGTAAAATTTACATTCATATAGAACAAGTTACATTTAGAACTTGATTTGTGATGAAATGCAAGTTCTTGACAGAAGATGGAGAAAAGGGCAACGGAAATAAAAGATATACATGCTAGCAGGCAGTATAAAGTGTTGACCAAAATAGGAAAACACTTACAGCTCTGTTTTGAGCGACCACACTGCTAAGGAGAATATCAGTTTGGACCCCATCGATCTTGCAGTATGCCTAAAAATAAAATTAAAATTAAAAAAATATATATAAAATATCGATGCCTCACATTTCATGATCAACTGCAGAAAGCCACAACTATTAAGAACATAGTAAGTTTTAGGACGAACCTCAAGTCTATTATGAGCATTGACACGAAACACAGCCCTCAATAATTCTCCGTTCTGCATAAAGAGAAGTAACACCATTATGACAAAGAAGAGACAATGATGCTGTTCTAAAAAAAACTGATATGCATTGCACTTAAGAAACCTCTAGCGCTCTATTCATAGCATCCGTAGACCAATGAGGAGGAAAATATGTTCGGCGCGCCAGAGAATCAATCGGTCGTGCAATCAATACAGGTCCAACAGGCTCTTCACTAGAAGCAGGCCCAGGTACTGAACTTAGAGATAATGGTCGTGCAATCAACACAGGTCCAACAGGCTCTTCACTAGAAGCAGACCCAGGTACTGAACTTAGAGATAATGGTTCCTCACAATCTTGAGGAACTGATTGCTGATTCAGCAGGTTCCCGTCCGTAACTAGTTCCTCTACATGTTTTGAGGACATTAATCCGATGCCTACATTACTTTCTTTTGGCAGTTGATGATGCTCATGTGACATCATATGCTGCGATGAAGCGTTACCAATCTGTGAGCTAGACGCATCCAGGACAGTTTCGCTTACTGTGTAAAATCGAGGAGTATCATAAACATCAAAAGTCTGTCCAGAAAAGAGAAAACAGTAGACTACCTTTCTCAAATCAACCAAACAAATTAAAGGGGCATACAAATATGCATACCAAAGCAATATGAACATAACACAAAGTACTAAATAACAATGCACAGTGGCTTCCTATATAACTGTTTCATACAATTTCACACCCTACAGATAAAATTTGCAAGAGCTGATATCTGAGCATCAACTAAGTGGCTCTAAACCGAATATTCCCAGCTAATTTTCTTGTTAAATCCCAGAAAAAATAAAATCTTCAAAATTTAGCAACGAACATTTCATATAGACTGCACTATTTCTACTGAACAAAAAGCAGTTAAACAACCACACACAAATAGAACAAATTATTAAACCCAGATTACCTGACGTAGTTTGCTTCGACTTTTTCGCTCGACGCTTCTTCTTCTTGCTATCTTTCAAATCACTCTCAACAAAAATTCCTTCGGTGTGAGTAGAAACCGCACTTGATTCCACAATCAAACTCCCCATAATTCCCGATCAAACAAAATAATAAATGAAAACCAACTAATACTAGACTAATTCTAGGAAAGAAACTGCGCAGAGGGAATTTTCCGCTTTAATAAAAAAATCAGCGGATGAACCCTAGCGAAAGGCAGAATTGTATTGGAAAAAGGTTAAGGAAAATAATGAGGGTTAGGTATCAGTAACGTATATACTCACTCGTATTGATTTGAAAAGCCAGGGTAGAGGGGATAGATATATGTTTGTTGTATGTAAAAATTGTAGAGAGAGAAATGAAGGTGGGTGACGTGAGAGAGAGAGAGAGGTGATGATTGGTCGGTGAAGCAAGGCGCCGACTTTTCTTCTGCTTTTAGGATCCTCTTCTCTTCCTTTCTTCTTCTTTTTTCCTTTTTTTTTTTTCCTTTTTGTCATTGAGTTTATTTTTCTTTTCAATAACATAACTTAAATTAAATTGCGATAAAAAAAAATTGACAAATTAAATTGCAATATTAATTAGCTCCTCGATTGACCTTTTTTCTCCTATTGATCAAAGTTGATTTGAGTCTAAGCTTTATTGCTCAATCGGATTTTAAATCAACAACAAATTTTGAATGACTCAAAAAAAAAAAATTTGAAAAAGAATTTTTGGGAAAAGCTTGTTGGAAAAGATAGCACTTAGAGCCTCTATCTCTAAAAAAAATGACTTGTTTTTCACATTTGAGCTTTAGAGCCTCTATCTCTAAATATATACATATCCTATATATTAGGATTCATGTTTATAGCTTATTATTTAAATACAATACCAATACCCATTTGACTTATTTTTCATTACTAGTCATGTCTAATCGACTTTAAAGTATGTTAAGTGTCTTTTTTCAATTTGATTTTTGTCTTCAGATCTGACTCATTTATCCACTTTTTATCTCTAAATTTGAATTCTTTGTTGTAGCTCTTCAGTTCGTATTATATTGCTAAATTGTGAGTATGTAAAGTAAGTTTGAATTTAAAAAGCTTGTGGGTGGAGAGTGATTCAAATAAAAATCTCATTTAACGTTCATTTTTAAAATTATGAATAGATAAAATATTTATCACATAAAAAGTGAAATTATAGTTCCCAAGGGACACCAAGCAATGCGATCTCATGTGTGTGAACAGTGAGGTTCCGGGTTCAAACCTCAGTGCTCCCCCTCCCCAACTTCCCCAAGTAAAAAAAGAAGAAGAAGTGAAATTATAGTGCATTTTAGCATAATTATAATGCATTTATATTAAATGTAGTTAATTTATATGTTAAGTGCAAACTTTTAGCATAATTATAATGGATTTATATTAAATGCAGTTAATTTATAGGTTAAGTGTAAACTTCATAATTTTTTTACGTTTAATAATTTTTTTACCGTAACTCAACCCTTGGCTAAAACAATTGAGGGATCTAAAATTTATTCCTAGATGGCTAGATTTATTCTTTCCGAAAAAAATTCAATAAGCACAACACATAAATTTGTTACTATTATTATTAGTAGTAGTATTATTGAAACTCTGGATCAATGCGTTAGGTTATCTTTATCTAAAACCAGTGCAAGCAATGGGATTTCCATGATAAAATCGGCTAGGAATAATAATAATAATAATAATAATAATAATAATAATAATAATAATAATAATAATAATAATAATAATAATAATAATAATAATAATAATAATAAGGGGTTAATGCCCATAAATCCTGTAACTATTAGGGATCTCGCGTTTTGCATCACGTACAGAATTTCAGCCACATTATATCACAACTAAACACCCGATCGCGTTTTGCATTCGGCGAAGAATTCCGGCGACATAACTTAGCTTACATGTCCAATTTTTTTATGACAGAGCATACTAAAGCCTACATGGCAATGACATGGTAATTTTTTTTTAATAATTGACGATTAATGAAACGACGTCGTTTTGCCTAGTACTAAACGACGTCGTTTCGTTTGGGCGGTAATATTACTCGATAATTAGGGTTAATCCCCAACAGTATTCACTTTTCACCACTGCATTTCACCTTTTTCTTCATCTGGTCCCCCCTTCATTGAATCACCATTGACTTCGACTGTTGCTGGCCCTACAACATCCGCAAATCTTTGTCGCATTCCCTGGATTTGGTGTTTTCAATGGCGCCTCAGTGGTAGGTCATCTCTTAACTTTACTAGAAATGTCAGTGCATGTGGTAGAGTATAGGGTTTTGTGTATGTATAGTTTATTGTGGGTGGTAGGACCTCTTGTCATGTTATTATCATTTTCGAAATGTTGGTTTGTGCACTGTATAATATATTTGTATTGTGCGCCATTAGTTTATTGTTGGTGTCAGTTGTTTATTGCTTTTTCATTTGTTTATTTTGCAGTACAAAATTCGCCATTAATATCAGTTAGGGTGGCAAATTTGTGACAAAACCAAATGGTAGATATTTGTATAGTGGAGGTGGGTTTAATCTTAGGATGCCCCTAGATTCAGATAGGTTTGGCTACTTTGACTTAGAGCATGAGATTAACAGCTTGGGGATACACAAATGGAGTAGAATAACGTATAGAATCCCAGAGACTGATGTGTACATGGACATAAATGGAGATAGGGAAGTGATGGCAATGTTAGATATGTTGCATCATAAATTGAGGGTGTTATTCATTTATGTGGAAGGGTCTTTGACATTAGATCAGCTTACAGAAGCTGATGTGTTGGGCAGGGGAGATGAGGCTGGGGCAGGGGTAGTTGATATTGATGGCGGTGCTGTGGATAATGAGGTTGAGGCAGGGGCAGTGGATAATGAGGCTGAGGCAGGGGATAATGCGGCAAGGGCAGGGGATAATGCGGCAAGGGCAGGGGATAATGTGGACTCTGATGATACTGAATGGATTCCAGAAGCTGAGGGATGTGTGGACTCTGATGTAAGCATAGATAACTTAGATTACATATCAAATGAGGAATTCATCCAATTAAGAGTTAATCTAGCAGATTTAGGGAATTTGTTTGATCTTGCTGATACTGCAGAGGCCATAGAAGACTTTGACACTGGAGTAGACAAGGTTTCTGAATATGAGGGCAGTGATGATGATGTTCAATCATCTGAAACTGATGAGGATGAAGAGGGTGAGAGGCACAGGAAGAAGAGGGTTATCTATGACCCTAAGTGTGTGCATGCTGACCTTCAGATAGTGCTAGGTATGCAATTTGAAGATGATCTTCAATGTAGGAGCGCATTGACCACTATGGCCATAGAAACAGGAAGGTTTATTCACTTTAGAAAGGTTAGTAAAAAGTGTTGCCTAGCTAAGTGTACTCCTCCTTGTCCATGGAGGGTGTTAGGTAGTCTTTGGAGGAAAGAAAAAATCTTTATCATTACAAAATATGATGGTGATCATACATGTAACAGACAAACAAAGAACAAGATGATTTCAAGCAACTGGATTGCACAAAGGTACCTAAATGTGTTTAGGGTAAGGTATGATATGAGCATAAAGGAGTTGAGAGATGATATTTTGGTGAGATTCAAAACCGAGGTGACTAGAGATAGGTTGTATAAAGCTAAGAGGAAGGCTCATGAACTGGTGAGGGGATCTGTGGATGTACACTATGGGAGTATTAGAAGGTATCTTGCTGAGCTTCAAAGAGTAGATGTTGAGGGTAGGTTTCAGTTGATTTTGAAAGAGGGTAATGTGTTCAAAGGGCTGTATATTGGGTTTTCTTCTTTAAGAATGGGGTTCAGGAGGAGCTGTAGGCCAGTTGTGGGGTTAGATGGGTGTTTCCTCAAGACATATTTGGGAGGAATCTTGTTATGTGCCACAGGAAAGGATGGAAACAATCAAATGTTTCCTGTGGCATGGGTTGTAGTTGAAATAGAGAACGAAGCATGTTGGACATGGTTTTTCAAGCTGTTGTGTGAGGATCTTGAAGTTGGAGATGGTGCAGGTTGGAGCTTTATATCTGACCAGCAAAAGGTAAGAAGCTATTATTGGTTTTGAAATTTCAGTTCATTATACATGATATGACACTAATGTTAAGCTTTTTTTATTATAGGGACTTGAGAATGCAGTGCATTCTATTGCACCTCGTGCTGAGCACAGAAATTGTGCGAGGCATGTATATATGAACTGGAAGAAGCTGTACAAAGGGATCACACTGAAGAACTTGTTTTGGAAGGCTGCTAGGTGCACCAATGATGCTGACTTCAAGTTGGCAGTCCAAGATCTTAAGAGTGAAAATCAGGCTGCATTTGATGATTTCATGGCAAGAGACTATAAAAGGTTTTGCAAAGCCTTCATCTCTACACAAGTTTGCAGTGATTCCATTGACAACAATATCAGCGAGACATTCAATGGCTACATCCTTGCAGCAAGAGGTAAGCATAACATTCATATGCTTGAAGATATTAGAACTAGCTTGATGGTTAGGCAGGTGGGAAAATATGATAAATTTCGACAATGTGAAGATAGAATATGTCCTGCCATTAGGAATATTGTTGAAAGAAGGAAGGATGGTGCTAGCCAATGTGTTGTTTATCCTGCTTTAGGAGAGAAGTTTGAGGTGCACCATTTTGCTGACAAATTTGTTGTTAGTCTTAATGATAGAAGTTGCACCTATAGAGTTTGGAATTTGTTTGGTATTCCATGTATTCATGTTTTAGCTGTGGTTCATTACATGAACCTGGATGTATGTGACTATGTCAACGATTACTACTCTTTGGGGAGATACCTACTGGCATATGAAGAAGGTCTGCAGCCCATTAGAAGGCCACAGATGTGGCCTGATGTAGATGGTGAAAAAGTGAAGCCTCCAAGTTTCAGAGAGAGCTGGCAGACCAAAGAAGAAGTGGGTCAGGGCAATGGAAGAGAGGGAAGGCAAGCGGCTCAGCAAGCATGGTGTGGCCATGCATTGTGGGAGATGCAAGCAAGAAGGCCATAATACAAGGAATTGCCAAAATATGACTATGCCATCTGCTGAGCAAACCACTGAGCCACAAAAGGTAAGGGCTGTTACATTCTACTTATTTAATTACAAAACACTATCTTAAATCTACTAAGCACTTTGATTTTCAGAAGCTCCGAGGTAGGCCAAAGAAAGCAAGGGGTGAATCAAGTGGGGTAACAAAGAAATCTACTGCCTCTGTCTCTACCATGTCTGAAGCAAGAAGGGCTGCATTGAGGAGTGGAGTCTACACAGCAGAGAAAGGCACTTATGGCAGTGCAAGAAGACGTGGAGGTGCAAGAAGTGGGGCTACAAATGAGGCAATAAGTGATGTAGTGCAAGATGTGGGAAACACTCAAGAATCAGCCAACACTTAGATGTAGGCTTGAAAAAAATTTGAACTTATTTTGTAATGTTTGGTACAATAGGACCTGGTTGTGGTTTTCAACGATTACAATCTGTTAGTTTTTTTTATGCTAAAACTGCCATTATGTTGGACTAAATTGCAGTACATGAATGCAGTTCATATATGAAGAAAATCGTTTTGTTCATCCACAATATCTTGTTCATTGAAAAATTTGTTCATTCATAAGTACATAGATCATTCATTACATACTACTTGAAATTGAAATGCTTCTAACCTACTACATTTACTAATACTACATGACCCTACTACTTGAAATGCTTAAAACCCACTATTTGTTCATAGATAAATCCACACACCCAACAATAACAAGAACAACAAGAAAATCTTATTCTTCCTGTGCAATTTGGCCATCATCACCTCCATTGCAGCATTCTGCTTCTTGAGCTCTCTAAAGGCTTCAATTTGAAGGGCAAGTTCTTCCTTCAACGCAGAAGCTTCCAACGTCAATGATTCCACTTGTGCCCTCATGCCATTTATGTCAAGAAGCTGACGGGCTCTGTTCCTTTGAACCTGCAAATTGTGGAAACAGCCCTTGTAGTGCGAAGTGAGCTCTGGATCTATCCAGTGCCAAACACCACAATCTTCAATATCACGAATTCGGCAGCAGTAGAACCTCTGAAAAGGGTTCAACTCGGTCTTGGATGTGAAATGCTCCACTGGAAGATCGTGGTCGCACCTCAACTCACCTTGGGGGTTATTGGTGTTTCCGGGTTTACAACGCACCTTGGGGGACGATTGCGAGGAGGCCGATGAATTCTCCATTGATGATTTTCACTGGGGCTCTTCGGAAATGTTTAATAAAACACAAAGGAGCAGCCCTAGTTAAAAAATTAGGGTTCTTATTTTGAATTACAGGAAAACGACGTCGTTTGGTTATTACTAATATCAATTCGACATGAGGCAAAACGATGTCGCTTTAATTATCGGAAATAAATGACACGTAGATATGTCCGGCTGCCAACTCAGCTTGAATTTCGCCGGATAATTAAATAGGGTGCAAAACGCGATCGGGTGTTTAGTTGTGATATACTATGGCTGAAATTCTGTACGTAATGCAAAACGCGAAATCCCTAATAGTTAAAGGATTTATGGGCATTAGCCCCTAATAATAATAATAATAATAATAATAATAAATAAATAAATAAATAAATATCTCTGAAATAATTCTTCAAAAAGATTTCAAGAATTAGAGTATAAAAACAAGAGAAATGAGTCAATCGACTAGGTACATTTTATTATAGATGCTATATTTGATGTAAATATTCAGCAATTATTTTCCGTTACAACTTCGTAATACGACCTATGCTAATAATTCAACGAGCACTCGAGAATGCAAAATAAAGAAACTCGACGCAACTCTACGACCAGAGTCGCCATTGATGAACAGTTTGAGCTTCTGCAAAAACTGGGCAGCTCTCACAAGAAGAAGAAAAGTGGATTTGGCACAAAATCTAACTACAAAATCCAGATTGAAGAAGCACATTATAGAAGCTAATCTGATGTAACAACTAATGTTTGAAATATTTTCTAAGAGAAGTTTCATATAAAAGCAAAAAGACTTATGATATGGAGCACCTGATCTTCAAGCATCCGCTCCTTCCTCGACAAAAGTGTGATCATACGAGGGCTCGAATTCAAAATCACGATCCATGGCTTCCATTGTATCCCCGTATTTGAATTGTTTTGTTCCCATTGTGGTGAAAGGCATCAAGCCAAATGCACGAGCAGTCTTGATCTCACGGGCAACTTTCCTCTGAGCCTTGGCACTGATTCCAGTCTGCTCAACACACAATCAACGACTAAGAAACGAGCAGGTATCATATGTCACTTACCAACAAAGGATCGTTAAGAGTTGTTGAGTTTCTTACCTTACTCCTCTTGTCGATGATGCCAGCCTCAGTGATGAACTTTGCTAGGAATTTGACATTCTGGCCAGAGAAATTAAGCAAGCAATGAGTAACTAAGTTGGAGTCTGTTTTTCTTTTGAAATGTAAACAAGAATATCAGCAAGAAGTATTTCCTTCCCCCATTTATCAGATGCGTGCAAAGTAGCACAATCATAAAGAGTAAAGCCAAATTCGAAGTTGACAAATAGTGAATGGCAATCATCTGCTAGGTTAAAAAAATAGTGAATTAACAGAACTATCCTTTATCAACAGGATTAGCTTTTCTTGGCTTTTCTACAAATACACTTAGGCAGTAGCTAAAAAATGGACTATATCACCTTTAGAGCGGAATACTAGGGCAAATGCTTCGGGTTATTGACAGAGATGAAAGAAGGGTGAGCGATATGCATACTTTGAGAAGTGGTGCCCCGTGGATCTTGTCAGAAGTTATTCCAAATTAAAACCAAAATCATAGTTTCAAAATTTGATAATAAGCTAACAAATGGAAGTAGCACGAAGAAAAACTTTGGAGATTTGAGATTCAGATTCCATAAACAGCATAAAATAAAAATTATATGCAACAAATCTTTGAAATATTTGATATGGCAAAGAACTTTCTTTGCTTGGAAAAAACTAATTTTATGCATTTCAGAAGAATTAAGATAATTTATGAAATACAAAGCGACCAGGTTGCAGAATGAACCTCGTAAATGCCACTGTGGAAAGAACCCCCTTCCACTGCCCAAACAGTTCGTTCTAGTGCCTTGCCCAGAAATGTGCTCCACAAGCACATTCTAGAACATAGAATTCTAGTTCCTATCCGATTGTGGGACTAAGTCAGCAGATAGAAGTTTGCAGAGATTTAAACAAAAATTCTAGTTCCTATCTGATTGTGGGACTAAGTCAGCAAATAGAATTTTGCAGAGCACAACCAGCATCAGATGGAAGACATTATACAGTGTGATAGAATGTGAACAAGGAATATGATCATGGCACTAAGATATAACTGAAAGTAGAGACACTGGCCATCAACGGCAAAGATATCCATGCAAACCCTTACTTTGCCAAAGATTTTCAGTAGCAGCATTAAAGAATTCCAATATTAAGAGTTTTCACCACCTACAGTCATCCCCCTCTACTTCCTTCCCCTACCCAGCATTAAAGGTACTGCTAGACAAATCCACATGCATCTATCCAAAATTTTCATAAGAATAACATTTAACTTTTTAATCATATACACACCCTGAAATCAGCTTCTCGTAATACTTCCTTTGTTGTTGTTACAAACTCCATCCTTTTGCTAGGCTTACGCACTCCAGGCTTTCTCAGATCAAGATCCTGTATATATCAATGCAAGGTGGTTAGAGAATCAGGAAAGAGTTGTAACTCAATATTTCAAGAAGCTGCAGATCAAATTGTTTCAAACGAGGTCAGATGAGTGTTCGAACTAACATAGAGCTCAACACCAAAAACTAAAATACTATTGTACAGATTTATACACAATCATAGCAACAATCATACAATTATACAAAAGAGTAAATCTGGAGAATAAAGTGGTGTTGTTGTATTAAACCTTGTCTACAATATGCAGTCTTCAGGAATCGGGTTGACAATATTACTGTGGTATTTGCCCTCATTTCAAGTAGGGATGTTAGACATATAAGTTAGGGAGCCCTAACTTAACCCGAAACCATGGTCAAGGGTAGAGGGTTGACCCCCTCTTATATACCATTCCACACTTTCCTGTGGAACCGATGTGGGATATCGTAATAATCCATCCCCCATTAAGACCGAATGTCCACGGACGGCTCTCACTCTGGGGAGCCTTCGAGCCCCTGAAGTCGTGTGGCACTCTCCCCAGGTAGCCCTCTCCCATAAACTTCCGGATCCGGCAGGTCAAACCAAATTGTTAGACATATAAGTTAGGGAACCCTAACTTAACCCAAAACCATGGTCAATGGTAAAGGGTTGACCCCCTCTTATATACCATTCCACACTTTCCTGTGGAACCGATGTGGGATATCGTAACAAGGGATTTTATAGAGGCAGCTACTCGAGTGATGTCATAATTATTAGTTGACACAAATACATAGAGTCTAGCAATGGGGTTTCTAGCACAGAAAAAATTACTAAAACATAAACTGATCTTCTCTAGAATATGAAGCAGACAATCAAACACAAGTAAGAACCTTACTAACTAATGCTGCAAAAGCTGTACTTTGTAGTTATACCTTGGTTTCATAAGACATCCCACTCTGGAAATTAACATCAGGCCTGAAAGTATAATCATCTCTAGTCACTTCGAATGGATCAAACTCAAAGTAGGTGGCAGCTTTCTTTAATTTATAGTCCATCCCGTCTGCCAATGAATTCATATTATCACCGAAAACTCCTCCCATCCCATATGCATCATGTGCCGCCTTCTCAAGCTTTCCAAGCTTGCCGTAAAAGGAAGTCATTCTAGAGGAATTCACATCGCCAGAATTGCCTTGCTGAGAATCCCCAAAGAAATCAGACGAGTTGACTCTGTCCCAATCATCACTAACTGATAAAAGCATTAAAGCAGGCATCAACAATGATCAACGGATTGAAATATACCATACACCAACAAATCAATTCAACACCTATAGAAAACTTAAAAATATATGTAACTGAACAAAAATGGTGAAAAAAGAAAATCATCCAAGAGGCACGAGTTTCTGAGGCTCTAATTGGATCTTGAATCATATAAATGAAAATAGTTGACACAAGATTGTACTTAAAATGATGCATTAGCAATCACTAATCCTTAATCAAGATATTCTACACGACATACAATATATTCAGCAACTCGTACTTCAAACAAAATCCGTGTTGCTTTCTTCATTTTGTTTTTATCTTCTTTTTTCTCTCCCTTACTGATTTTCAATCCAAAGTAACAGCAAACATACTGACTGCAGCAAACAACAAATGGTGCATTCACAAACAATCGAACTGCTCTTATTTTCCACATATATCACCAAAATCAGAAATACAACTCAACTTCCACAACCAAAAATCAAATAGACAAAAACGCGTTGGAATTGATATTTACCAGGAGACGCGCTAGCTGAAAATGCTCGAACAACACGAGGGCTCTGAAACTGATGAGACAAAACGGCGTTGGCAGACCACAGGGCGCTTCGGACGAGTTTCATTTTCCCTGCACTTCCTCAAGAAATCAACAATATAAAAGAACTAAAAAATTGTTACTAAAAAATGCATAATTAGTACTACCTGAAATTGATGGACGAAGAAGAGGGGAAATTATTAGGGTTTAAGGATTGAGTGAGAAAGAATTAAAGATTAGCTCTTCAGCTCTCAACAGCAGCTGAAACTGCGAAAATGGATTTAGAACCGACCCGTTGGTCATCGTGATCCGGATGGATACGGGCCACAAATGACCCATTCATAATATTTTCGCTTTAGGGTTGGTCCAAAATGGGCCCTGCCTCGAATTAGCCCAACTTTATAGTATTTTTTTATAAATACTTTTTTTTTTGATCGGGCAAAGTCATGTTAAATGTTAGTAATTAGTTCCCCATACAAATACTTTTATAAATACTACTCCTTTTAAAATATAAATGTGAAAATTCAAGGGGTATTCGCGTATAAATACACGACCTTTCAATATTTTCTTATTTTTTCATGAATTTTATTTTTGAATCTAAATACACGAATTTTGTGCTCGTCTGATTTTTCCCATGAAACCTATTTTTTTCTTAAATTGATGATAACATGTCTGCCGCAGGCCCGCAGCTACCAACGTCCATTCAGTGAATTTAATTATTTTTTTGAGTCATTTGGATGTAAATACACGAAACTTTTAGTAGTATATAGTTTCCCCCCAAATTCCATGATTTTAAAAAAAAAAAATCCACTAAATTCATTTTTTTCACAAGAAATTCATTCTCTCACATATTTCTCACTCAATAATAGAATTTTTTGATCAAAAAATCATATTAAAGCTTTTCAATTTCCCGACACAATATAAATTGAATTAACATTTTAACCGTAACCAATCGCATCACAAATTAGTTGAGAAATATGAAAAAAATGATTGTTGTGGGCAAAAATGAATTTCGTGGGAAAAATAAGTTCGTGGAAAAAATTATAAATGCTGAAAGTTCGTATAGTTACAAGCAAATGACTCTAAAAAATAATTAAGACCGTCGATTTGTCATTGCACGTTGGCAACTTATGGGGAAAAATACGTTTCATGAGAAAAATCAGGTAAGCAAAAAGTTCGTCTATTTAAATTTTTAAAAAAATCATGGGAAAAAAAAACCAAAAAATGCAAAGTTCATATATGTACGTGTAAATAACCTAAAATTTTAAATGTCCACTTTGTTGTTGTATGTGAGAATTTTCCACTTTTATAAAAACTAGTACGCTCGCCTATGCGATGCACAACGAGCATCGAAATTGAATGATATTATTTGTAAAAATGATGTAAAATTGTCAAAAATATCATCATTCATGATTTAGATCAATTCATAATGAAAAATATTTTTTGTTAATTTAAATATTATTTATTTGAAGTAATGTATAATAATATTATTATTATTTTTAAGCAATAGTAACAATATTGTTGTATAAATTCAATGAATCTAATATTAATTATAAGCTATGTTGCAAAGGTACGGGAGTGCGGATGCGGGGGCGATACGATACGAGTACGGGGATACGGGTTTTTAAAAATTATAGGGTGCGATTCGGCAAGGATACATCTAATTATTAAAATTTTATGATATATAATGCTTATAAAATATATAGTGCAATTTAAATTTTCTTAAATTAATTATATGTAATTTACATTTTATTTTACCCAAAAGTTAAGCATTTTCAATTATATAAGTTAATTGGGCAATAATATAACGATTCAAATATTATTAGTCCAATATATAAGTTATAATTGGAAATAAAATTATCAAAATAACCTTGTATAGGTCTTTCGTGTACGAGATGTGTGAATTTCGCCTATGGAATTTGCGAATCTGGTTTGTTTTTATAAATTGTTTTAAAAGATACGCCACGTGGCAAATCGGGTGCGAATCCGACGAGAATCCGAGAGAATCGCACCCTAAAAGAATCCGATTCGCCATACATGCTAATTTTTGAAGAATCCGTGCATCATAGATTATAAGGGTAATTGGTGTATAAATACATGAACTTTACTAACTTTTTGGTATTTAACTTGAACTTTAAAACCTAGTTATAAATACATGAACTTTAAACTTATTCAATTTTTAACACATTTTTATATTTGATGAAATTATTGCTGACATGTCAAAATTAAAATTGAGTTGGCAAAATTAATCATCCAACTGGCATCCGACTAATAAATTTCACTTATGAAGGCAGGCATTAAACATCCCAAATCAAGAATTTGAATATTGAACAAATATAAACCTAAAATTTTAAAACCTAAAATCCTACACGTCAACTTTCCCCTTCCCCCTCCCACACCCCCTCAGACCGTCCCCCCTCCCTCTTCGGCCACGCCACCGCCACCACTTCCCCACCTCCGTTGTCGGCACTTCTCCAGCACGGTGGACCACCCCCCCTTCCCCCACCCCGCCGTCGTCCCCTACCCTCATTGAACATGGTGAATTCGAAAGAGAGAAGAGAGGAAGCGGAGGAGATGAGCGAGAGAGAGGCGGAGGCTACCTTCCCCCATCTGCACACCTCCGCCGGACCCTCACCCTTCCCCTACCTCGGCGCCGCCACTTCCCCCTCCTCCTCCCCAGACCCCCGTCAAGCCTTCCCCCACCCCCGTAGACCTGAAATCAAGGCGGCAAATTTCACGTATTTTCTGGAAAATTGATGAATGAATTTGGTGTTGTCGAATGAGCATCGCCGCGGCAGGCGGAGACCTCGCGGGCGGAGCACGAGGCGGCATAGGAGACAGGGCGGTAGGTGGCGGTTGGTCTGGTTTGTAGCAGCAGAGAGTGAGGCGGCAGAGGCTATGGAGGAAGGAGAAGGGGTTCCTGGCGGAGGTCGTAGAGGAGAAGGGTTCGTGGCGGAGGTTTGCGGCTGGAGAATAGGCCCTATGGAAGGGTGTGACGTCTAGAGGTTCACGGTTGGAGAAGGGCTTGAGCTTCGCCTCGCCGGAGAGGGTCTGTCGGGTAGGGGAGGGTCTGTCGAGGGTGGGGGGGAGGGGGGCGTGGGGTGAGAGAGAGTCTGCCTTCATAAGTGAATTTATTAGTTGGATGCCAATTGGATGACTAATTTTGCCACTCAATTTTAATTTTGACATGTCAGTAATAATTTCATCAAATAGAAAAAATGTGTTAAAAATTGAATAAGTTTAAAGTTTATGTATTTATAACTAAATTTTAAAGTTCATGTTAAATACCAAAAAAGTAGTAAAGTTCATGTATTTATACACCAATTACCCTAATTATAATGAATATTGTATAATAATAATAATAATTATATTATAAAGAAAGTAGAAATATAATAACAAACGCAAATTCAATTTCCAGTATCTATCACGTCAAATAATAATCTTACTCAATTTCCATTTTTCCTGAATAGTAAAACTCAAATATGAATCTGTCGTCCACCATACCACAAGAACAACTGTAGAGATGGGTTTTTGGTAGCGGTTAGAGCAAAAATTCTACTCTATTTTTTATTTTGGTTCTCGATTGGAGATATTATTTCTTTTGATTTGCCTTTTCTTTTGTTCCTCTACTTTGATTTCTGGCTAATCAGAAAAAGAATCGGAAGAATAGGGAGATGGGTTAAACGATTTTGGATTTTCTTTTGCAGAGATGATGGGTTTGGTTTTGAATAATTGAAAGAAAATTGTTGTTGTTTCCCATCAGTTCTTCGATTGAATCGACAGATAATCATCCCCATTGAAGTAATATTTTGAAAACCATTGATGTAATTAGGGTAGAGAAAAGAAAATCGTTCGTATTTTGCACATTAAGAGCAAGAGAAAGTTTGAGACAAAGTGAAGAGAGTCTATTTTGCACATGAGGAGAAAAAGGAAAGTTTTGAGATTAAGCAAAGAGAAATGTAGGAGAGAGAAAATATCACGCTAAAAAGTTATCGTTAAAACTCTGCTTCAATAGTAATATATAGATATTGTGTTTATGTCTAAATTAATTAAATTACTCACGCAATCGCAATTACTTGTAAAGAAAAGTCTTCTTCTTACACTTTTGTACTTTTTCACCAAATCAAATTCATTGTTGTTAATCAATAATCATGAAGATTCTTCTTTTTTGAATTTAATGCCCACAAGGTGATAAATGTACAACTCGTACTCGAAGGTAATCGTATCCGTAGTGGAGAGCCCATACAAGCTCATAAAAGTGGTCCCCACCTCAAAAGAACCTCTTCCTCATAGTGGAGAGCCCATAGAGGCTGTTAAAAAATATGTCGAGTTCTTCAAAAATCTGTCAGTTCCAGTTTTTAATTATATATATATATATAGGGGTGAGCTAAAATAAGAACACTTTTAAGTGTATAAAATATGAACAAAACCTGATCATTAGATCTCGGTTGATCTTGTGGCTTGAAATTTGCCTAATCAGAACATAATTCGTAATAAAAGAACTTCATATTCGTGCATAGAATATAATTCGTACGTAAACAAAAGTATTTTCAATTCGTAATAAGAAAAACGTATGAATTACAAGGGAAACAGTTACGAATTTCGTATCTATATATAATTTGATTTGGGCCATTAATTTACTATGATCTAATGGACATGATTTGTTCCTAGTTTATACACCTAAAAATGTTTTCATGGTAGTCCACCATATATATATATATATATATATATATATATATATATATATATATATAGGGGTGGACTAGAATAAAAACACTCTTAAGTGTATAAAATATAAATGTTTCTTAATGTACGAATTTTATGTAGAACACGTATGAATTTATCTAACAGAGTTACGAATTGCGAAAAATAAATTTTTGTTATCTTTGGGATTCGAACTCAGGACCATGAATTCATCCAACAGGGTTACGAATCAACCGTAGATCTTGATGATCTAAGGCTGAAAATCATTTATATTTTATACACTTAAGAGTGTTTTTATTCTAGCCCTCCCCTATATATATATATATATATATATATATATATATATATATATATTTCCTACTTAATTTTTATTGCGCGGTGCTATGCACGCGCTCCTTTCTCTATCCTCCCGAGTCGGACGTGGAGCTGGGAGCCTGAAGCGCGCCTGTGAGACACCGTATTTGGGTGGGCGGGGGGTCGACCGAGCCCGATGTGCACAGATTGGCAAGCTCCCCACTACGGATGCTCTAAGAGCACTCCCAGCAGATCACCTAAATGTATCACTAACTCTAAATTTAGGCTAAAACAATTGAAAATGAGATAAAAAAATGCATCCAACAGATCCCCTAAATTAGATGGGGCCCACAAAAATTTTTACACCTACCTAAATTCAATCTTAAATTAAACCCACCCTAAATTTATTTTAAGCTTATAATTAGTAGGGCCCACACATAATTATTGTTTTTAGGGTTAAGGTGCAGATAGGCCCCTCAAGTGAAGGCCCTTAGAGCATTTCAGTCCTCTTACTAACTGTGTGTGCAGATTGGCCCTCGAACTCAAAAAAATGGTGCAGATCGCCCCCTCTGACTTAACACCGTTACGGGCCGTTAGTTAGAGGGGGCGATCTGCACCGTTTTTTTGGAGTTCAGGGGCTAATCTGCACCTTTTCCCTTTTTGGAGTTCGGGGGCTAATCTGCACACCGTTCATTAAAAAAAATCACATCTCATCTTCTCCGACCAACTTTTCCGGTGTCAATCGCCGTCAGATGAGGAAAATCACGAAATCAAGTTCCCAAGCCCCAAATCGGGAATTCCAAATCGGCATCATTGTTCCCAAAAATCACATAATCGAAATGGAAACTCGAATTCTCCTCGAACGTCACTGCCCCCAATTGCAGAATCACCCCCAACGAATCGAACTTCGCCTCGTCGTAGGCAGTGATCGTGACCCCAATCGAGATCGAGATCATGTTGGCCATGGTCTCTGATTTGAAGGCGTCCTTCTTCAACAGCACGCCGATAGTGTAGATGGCGACGGGCATCGTCGGCCTTTATCACCGGATTTCGCCGGATTTGAGAGAAAGAGGCGACTCCTTATCGAGAAAAGCTAGGCGACTCCTCATCGAGAAAAGCCAGGCAGCGGGTTCACCGAATATTGCGGCGGCAATTTCCGATGGAATGGGAGAATTAGGGCTCGTCCTTGACGCTAAGCGTGTGCAATCGAGCGAGCTTCGAGGTTTAGGGCCCAAGAGAGAAAGAAAAGGGGCGGCGCCCTCCGCCGGCCTCGCCGGAGCTTGAATCAGCGACAACGACGATCAAATTTTGAGCGAGAGAGATGAATTAATTAAAAAGTTAAAAGGTGCAGATTAGCCCCTGAACTCCGAAAAAACGGTGCAGATCGCCCCCTTGACTAACGGCCCATAACGGTGTTAAGTCAGAGGGGCCGATCTGCACCGTTTTTTTTAGTTCGGGGGCCAATTTGCACACACAGTTAGTAAGGGGACTGAAACACTCTAAGGGCCTCCACTTGAGGGGCCTATCTGCACCTTAACCCTTGTTTTTATGTAGAAAAATAGGAGATCTGGTGTATGATCGAGATCCTAAAATTAAATAGGGAAGCTTTAGGAAGAAATATAGGAGCATGATTTTGGGATTTCTGCTGGGAGTACTCTTAGAGACAACTCACATTTGAATGGGCTACCATCTCACAATTCGCATCTAATTGATTAGATTCAATTAGTTTTCGACGGTAAGTTAAATTTCATTGTAAGACAATCAACTTGTAAATATTTATTTTCATTATGAATTACTTCGACATTTTAATAAATGGCATATATATTATTTTATAATTAAATTAAAATTAATTTTACAATTCTCAATAATCATCTATCTAAAGTGCATAAATTTTGCCATTACTACACCTTTTTCTTACACAATTACAATTGTGCAAGAAAGTATAACAAAAATGTAAGGCTTTTAGCAAATAACAAAGTCAAGTCATCAATATTCAACAATATATTTTTACCACTTATACTTATTAAAAAATGGGCATTTTTGTCTATTAACACTAAATATAAGTATAATATATAATTCTCCCTTCCCCACAAAAGAAAAGATGTTAGTTATTTTGAATATCAACTTTATATAAATTTGAGTGAACTCATAGCCATAAAAGTCCATTTTATTTCGACTATTGTTTAGTAAATCACACTCAATAATAAATAAGCGGGCTAAAACTTTCATGTATTTAAGTTTGATTAATTCTTTTTATTATACTTCATAACAAAACATAACATGTAATCACTTATAAAAAAGATTATAGATGTGAATTCAAAGTATTGTACATTGATCTAGATTTTGAAAATGCTTGATAAAGATAATAACAAAAATACAAATTACTCCCTCCGTCTCACTATAAGTGTAGTGGATAAAATCCGACTGACCAGAAGTCAGCGGAACCCTCGCTAGAGGGACTAGCGAATTCTCTGCTCGGGGTGACTTCCCTGCTCGCCGCGATTCCTCTGCTCGGGGCGACCTCCCTGCTCGCCGCGATTCCTCTGGCGCCTCGCCAGAGGAATCAGCGAAGTCCTCGCCAGAGGGATCAGCGAATTCTCTGCTCGGGGCGACTTTCCTGCTCGCCGCGATTCCTCTGCTCGGGGCGACTTCCCTGCTCGCCGCGATTCCTCTGGCGCCTCGCCAGAGGAATCAGCGAAGTCCTCGCCAGAGAAGTCAGCGGAACCCTCGCTGGAGGGACTAGAATTCTCTGCTCGGGGTGACTTCCCTGCTCGCCGCGATTCCTCTGCTCGGGGCGACCTCCCTGCTCGTTGCGATTCCTCT
The DNA here is from genome assembly GCF_028751815.1 of Salvia miltiorrhiza. Taxonomy (NCBI): domain Eukaryota; kingdom Viridiplantae; phylum Streptophyta; class Magnoliopsida; order Lamiales; family Lamiaceae; genus Salvia; species Salvia miltiorrhiza. The sequence goes on from NC_080387.1 coordinate 37,977,565, forward strand.
GGCGCCTCGCCAGAGGAATCAGCGAAGTCCTCGCCAGAGGAATCAGCGATTCCTCTGCTCTGACAGCGGCATGATCTCTCTGCTCGGGCAGAGGCGTGACCCCTCCGTCCTGGCAGCGGCGCCATAGTAAACATCTCAACACGAAAGCAAACAAATAGAATTATACGTTTACGAAAACTTAGTCAAACGTGGGTGACTAGGTCAAACGAAAGTCGCGGAAGATCATTTCCTAAAAATTCGGAGCCGCTAGGGTTTCAAAGAACATTCCAACAAACCTTAGAAGGGCAGCGACTTGGAGAGAAAGAAAGGAACGAGGTCAGGGATACAATCCCCCAAATATCGGAACGACCAGGGTTTAAGGGGACGTGCCAGCAAAACCCTAGCCGTCAGGCCCATACCTATATATACTACTTCATTAACACAATGTAGGGGGACGCCGTCATTTACATTCATACTGATACTTACGATCATTCCCATTCTAAACACATTGTCTAGCACTCTTCTGCCTCCACGCTTCCAGCCTTAGGTTCTCTGGTGATCAGATCAACCGGGACGACCCAACGGCCCTCGCTCATTGCTCAATCATCTCCAACTCCGTCAACCAAATCGATTCGATTCACTATTTCATTTACTTTCAATTGCTTTCAATACGATTTTTATTATTATTGTTTACTGACTTGAGCGTCGGAGGCCCTTCCATCGACACCCCCACCGGTGCTCTTCGGAGGGCTTTAACGTTACTTGTGGTCTCAGGTTGCTAGTGCCCGTCGATCCTGACGTGACTGACGTCACTTCCGTGATTGTTGGATTCATCCCCCACAATTTGGCGCCCACCGTGGGGCCCTAGCAATCAAAAGCTACACCATGAGTGCTCCGAACAACGCCCACGACCCGAAGAACGCCTCAGACCAATTGGGTTCAACCCAATCGGAACTGCTAGCCCAGGTGGAGATGAACGCGAAGCTCAATGCTTTGATAGACCAGATGGCCCAGGAAAAGGAGAGTAGGCTGATGTTGGAGAAGCAAAACCTAGAGTTTCTAGCCCGACTGAACACTCTCACCCAGATCCAAACTCCTCCGACAATTCGAACACACCATCTGGACCGGTTCCGAATCCCCGTCAATTCCATGGTGGACATCGAGGACATCCCTCTCACCCCTCACGGAACTGAGATCATCCCAGACGATCCATCATCTTCGGTAAGAAACACTGGATCTGGGGTAATTCATCATAACACGAGTGTTACTCTTGTGACTGCAGGTGAAACACAAGTCCTAGATCAGACACCTGGGATACCTAAGACAACTGGAACATCCGGGGCGACCGGGATGACCGGGATAGCTGGGACAACCGTAATGGGAACCCCAACCCAGATCAACTCAATGTCAGGAGAGGTGGGTCGATCTCTTCCGACAGGACAAACCGACACTACCCAGGTGCAAATAGTACTACCAGGGCAACTGGAAGGAGATCACGTGCGCAACACCCTGACGTGTCAGTCGGACGGAATCTCAAGGCAAATGACTATAGCTGGTCAAGATAACAATGCGCCCGATCAACCATTCCATATCAACTCAAGCAAACAAGGCACGACCAGTACCCATCCAAACATGGACCCGGCCCTGGCCGTGAGATTGGCCGAAATGGAGGCATTGATCCAGCGAATTCCCGGTGTCCCGGCACCTATCCACAAGAGCTCGGAGAACTGCTATGCCGACTCCCCCTTTGTGGATGAGATTGCCTTGGTGGAGATGCCCATCAAGTTTAATTTCCCGAGCATGCAAATATTCGACGGCACGACGGATCCGACTGACCATATCGCTCAATACAAGCAAAGGATGTTCACTACCGCAATTCCTCGTGAATTGAGGCAGGCTTGCATGTGTAAGGGGTTCGGTTCTAGTCTGACAGGACCGGCCCTCCAGTGGTACACTAACCTTCCAAATTATTCTATCTCAAGTTTTGCTCAACTAACAGATATATTTGTGCAGCAATATGCTAGTAGCAGGAAACTTGAAAAGATATCGGAGGATCTCTACGCCATGGTGCAACAGCGTGGCGAGCCTCTTCGAGACTACATCAGCCGATTCAACAAAGAGAAGGTGCCCATCACCAGTTGCAACACCCAAACGGCGGTCACCGCCTTCCGGAAGGGTCTTTTGCCCGACTCAGACCTCTACAAAGATCTCACCAAATACCCTTGTAGAACAATGGAGGACGTCCTTGCCAAGGCATGGGCACAAATCAAATGGGAGGAAGATCAATACAGCCACCACCGATCTTCACCAAACGGAAACACTAGAAGAGACTCCAGGGTAGATAGAAGGACAAATGATAGGCGGTCTAAGCCTTACCCATCTTCACGACACGAATACAGAAGGAGACAGTATGACCAACCTTACGAGACGCGACCACGTGAAAGGGCCAAGATCCCAAAGTACAACTTATCTATCTCGCCAGCTGAGGCGGTCTTAGCTCTCAAGAATCTAGGCAACAAAGTCAAATGGCCAGAAAGGATGAGGGCCCCAGCTGACCAGAGGGACAGATCCAAATGGTGTGAGTTCCATGCAGATCATGGGCATCGGACAGAGGATTGCATCGCCCTCAGATTAAAAGTGGCCCACCTACTAAATCAAGGCCACCTCACCGATTACCTGACCGAAAAGGGCAAGCTTACCCTACAACAAGGAAGGGATAAGCAAGAGAAACACAGAGACGACAGCCCGCCAGACCCACCACATCATGAGAGAACTGTGAACGTGATATCCGGAGGCTCCGAAGTCAGCGGAATCACCCACTCAGCCGCCAAGAGACACGCCAGACAGGCTAGATCAAGCAAAACAGGGGCTCTGCCTTCTGTCAAAGCTGGACCAACGGATCCAACCCTGACAATCAGCTTTGCAACATCCGAATCAGACAAGCTTCTACACCCTCATCATGATGCTTTAGTTATTTCCATTTATATTGCTAATTGTTTAACAAAGCGCGTGCTAATAGACAATGGTAGCTCTGCCAATATTTTGTTTTTCAGTGCATACAGGGAGATGGGTTTGGACGAGTCCAAACTAATCAAGAAAGCGGCCGTACTCGTTGGCTTCAGTGGCGAGAGTACGACTACTGTAGGGGAGATCGATCTTCCCGTTTACACAGAGGGAGTCAACCTTTCCACTAGGTTTCTCGTGGTTGACGCCCCATCAGCATACAACATCATCCTAGGCCGTCCATGGATCCACGAAATGGAAGCAGTACCATCTACCTATCATCAAGTCATACGATTCCCAACCAAGTGGGGAGTTAAGGAGATCAAGGGAGAGCAGAAGGACTCCAGGGCGTGCTACCAAACCACTATGAAGGCGAAAAACCCATCCTTATAGCAATTACAGCAAGAAGCCCCGCCCCATTCAAAGCACATGGGAGAACAGGAACACCCACATCATACCTCGCGGTGCACTCAAGACATAAGTCAGCACACGGAGCTACAGAGAAGTCGAAGCTGCCAGAGCAGCGAAGTCGACAACGGCCAGAGCAGCGAAGTCGGCGAGCTGCCAGAGCAGAGGAGTCGAAGTTGCCAGAGCAGCGAAATCGACAAAGGACAGAGCAGCGAAGCCGACAACGGCCAGAGCAGCGAAGTCGGCGAGCTGCCAGAGCAGAGGAGTCGAAGCTGCCAGAGCAGCGAAATCAACAAAGGCCAGCGCAGTGAAGTCACCGAGGTGCCAGAGAGAAAGTCTAAATCGATGAGGTGCCAGAGCAGAGAAGTCGAAATCTGCAGAGCAGAGAAGTCAGAGTTTGCAGAGAAGAGAAATCAAACGAAGAGACCACGCAGCCTGATCGAGGAGGAGATGGTGGAGACTGATGAAATTCAAATTAATGCGAGCTTTGCGAGCTTTCCGGACCACAAAGGTCGGATTGGAGCACAACTCGAACCAGAGCTCAGAGAGAAACTTATCAATTTCCTATCTGATTACTACGATTGTTTCGCTTGGTCCCATGAGGACATGACAGGGATTGACCCTAATATTATTGTTCACAGGTTACAGGTCACCCCGGGCTACCCACCGAGGAAACAGAAACGTAGAAAGTTTGCACCGGAGAGAAACCAAGTAGTAAATGATGAAGTCGCGAAGCTTCTCAAGAATGGACTCATTCGAGAGGTCCACTATCCCGAATGGCTCGCAAACGTGGCGGTGGTCAAGAAAAAGAACGACAAATGGCGAGTCTGCATCGACTTCACGGACCTCAATAAGGCATGCCCGAAAGATTCGTTCCCACTTCCACACATCGACATGCTAGTGGACGCAACAACAGGCCATGAATTGATGAGTTTCATGGACGCATACTCGGGATACCATCAAATCCGGATGCACCCTGATGACGAGGAGAAAACGGCCTTCATGACCAGCGTAGCATTATTCTGCTACAAGTATATGCCATTCGGATTGAAGAACGCAGGAGCCACATATCAACGCCTGGTCAATCGGATGTTTGCAAGCTTGCTGGGCCAAACAATGGAAGTCTACATCGACGACATGTTGGTCAAATCTATCCGCGCGAGGGACCACATTGATCATTTGAGGGAGATATTTGAGATTCTGAGAAAATACAATATGAAGCTAAATCCTACTAAATGTTCTTTTGGTGTCAGTGCAGGGAAATTCTTAGGTTATATGGTCACCCAAAGGGGCATAGAGGCCAACCCGGCCCAAATCGACTCCATCATAAAGATCCAATCCCCAACATGCGTCAAGGACGTACAAAAATTAACAGGGAGGATAGCCGCGTTGGGCCGATTCATCTCAAAATCCTCAGAGCGATATCATCCATTCTTCAACACTCTTAGGAAATCAAAAACCTTTGAGTGGACAAAGGAGTGTGAGGAGGCATTACAACAACTCAAGCAATACCTGACCAACCCGCCCCTTCTGGCCAAACCAAAAGACCATGAAGTCCTATTGGTTTATTTGGTCGTGTCCGAGACAGCTGTCAATGCCATGTTGGTCAGGGAAGACGAAGGGAGGCAAGCACCGATATACTATGTGAGCAAGTCCCTCCTAGATGCGGAGACCCGATACAGCCAATTGGAGAAACTAGCTCTCGCATTGGTCCACGCAGTAAGAAAACTTCGACCCTACTTCCAATGTCACCCGATCTCAGTGGTGACCACATACCCCCTCAAAGCCATACTCCACAAGCCGGAACTATCTGGTCGATTGACAAAGTGGGCAGTGGAGTTGAGTGAATACGACATCACATATAAACCACGGACCGCACTTAAATCTCAGGTATTAGCCGATTTTGTTGTCGACTTTGCACCTAACCTTACTATACAAGCCAACAAAGAGTTATGCTGTCTGGTGAAAGAACCAGACCAGAATGGAACTTGGAAACTATATGTCGATGGATCCAGCAACGTACGAGGGAGCGGACTTGGAATCGTCCTTTCATCACCACGAGGAGACAACATCGAGCGGTCAATCCGATGTGATTTCAAAACAACCAACAATGAGGCTGAATACGAAGCCATGATAGCTAGACTCGGATTAGCTAAAGAAATTGGGGTAAAACGCATTAATGTATTTAGTGATTCTCAACTCGTAGTTAACCAGATGCAGGGTACATTTCAAGCCAAAGATGCGAAAATGACGGCTTACCTGGACAAGACGAAAGAACTCCAATTGTGCTTTGAAGAATTTACCATCAAGCAAGTGCCGAGGGTGGAAAATGGCCACGCTGACGCCTTGGCCAACCTAGGGTCAGCAATACAGACTGCACAACCTAAGACCATAACTATCACTTGCCTTCAATATCCAGCAATACAAAGAGATGAGGCCGAGGAACACGTGACTGCAGTATCAGTCGGACAAACATGGATGACCCCAATAATGGAATATCTCGAAAGAGATATGATCCCAGAGGATCGGAACGACGCTCGTCGAATTAAAGCTCAGGCCGCACAGTTCTACATCATCCGAGGTAAACTGTATAAACGTTCATTTACCGGTCCATATTTGAAATGCATTAACCCTGTAGAAGCAAGATACGTCTTGTCCGAATTACACGAAGGAGAATGTGGCAACCACTAGGGAGGCAGAAGCCTCGCTCACTGCGCCTGAACCAACGGTTACTACTGGCCAACAATGAAGGCAGACGCAGCTGATTACGCCAAAAAATGCGATAAGTGCCAACGATTCGCCCAAATATCACATTTGCCCCCGGAACCCCTGACTGCTATCACTTCGCCATGGTCGTTCATGAAATGGGGGATGTACATTGTAGGCAAATTGCCCATGGCGCCTGGACAGAAGGTATACATGTTGGCAGTGACCGATTATTTCAGCAAATGGATAGAAGCAGAGTCTTTCCACCAAATTCGTGACAAAGAAGTCAAGGGGTTCATATGGAAGAACGTGATCTGCCGGTATGGGGTGCCCAAGGAGATCGTCACGGACAACGGGTCCCAATTCATAAGCGCAGACTTTCAAGATTTTTGCAAGTTTTGGAACATCAAGCTAAGCTTCTCAACGCCAAGGTACCCCCAAGCCAACGGGCAAGCGGAATCCTCCAACAAAACCATCATGAACACCTTGAAGAAACGACTAGAGAAGGCCAAGGGAAGGTGGGCAGATGAGTTACCAGGCGTGCTATGGTCCTACCGAACAACTACAAGAACAGCAACAGGGGAAACACCATTCTCCCTCGCCTATGGGATGGAGGCAGTAATCCCAACAGAAAGCGAAGTACCCACCGCCAGACATGAGCTCACGACAGACGACGGGAATCATGAGGCCATGTGCCACGAATGAGATCTCCTCGACGAGAAACAGAACAAAGCAAACATCAGACTAGCTTCCTACCAACAAAGCATCGCCGGACACTACAACAAACATATCCGCACTCGCACATTTAAGCCGGGCGATTGGGTGTTGCGAAAAGTGTTCCAGAACACCAAGGAAACAAGTGCGGGTAAATTAGCCCCGAATTGGGAAGGACCATATCTGATCACCAAAGTGGTTGGACGTGGAGCATACAAGTTACGATCGACAGACGGACGTGAAATCAACAACAGTTGGAACGCCCTACATCTCAAGCAATACCACGCTTGATCCTAAACTCTACAAATTTTACTTTATTTCAATAAGGTCTTCCGAGACCCATGTCATCTACTACAATTACTGACCTTTGCGTGCAGGTCAGAACTACATCCGGGCTTGATCCCTTAAATGGGTATGTAGGCAGCTCTAAGGAGCACAGCCCCCCTCCCTCTCACCCTCCACTCCCCCTCCGCATCTCGCCAGAGAAATGGCCCTCGCCAGAGAAATGGCCCTCATCAGAGAAATGGCCCTCGCCAGAGAAATGGTTTTCGCCAGAAAATTGGCCTTCGCCAGATAAACGACTCTCGACAGAGGAACGGCTCCACGCCCAGGGGGGAAAAACTTTAAATGCAAAAGGCGCAAACCCATTTCACCCCGCATACATTACATTTAGCCTTAAGTTCAACAACTAAGTCTAAATGGGGGGGGATAAAATGTTTTATGACAAAGGCTCACGCCCATCTCGCCCTGAACACCTTCAATTTAGCCTTAAGTTTCAACAACTAAGTCTAAATGGGGGGGATAAAATTTTTTTATGTCAAAGGCTCACACCCATCTCGCCCTGAACACCTTCAATTTAGCCTTAAGTTTCAACAACTAAGTCTAAATGGGGGGAAGAAAACTTCATTTAAAAGACGCAAGCCCGTCCCACCCCAAACGTCCTGAATTTAGACTTAAGTTTCAACAACTAAGTCTAAATGGGGGGAAGAACTTACTTATACAAGGCACAAGCCCGTTTTTCGAACCTCGTGTCCGTCAGCGCAAAGTGCGCCTCTCCCAAATTGAAAATTTTTCGCTTTGCCAGAGAAATCACACTCGCCAGAGAAATGGCTCTTGCCAGAGAAATGGCTTCGCCAGAGAAAGGACTCTCGCCAGAGAAATCGCACTCGCCAGAGGAATGGCTCGTGTCAGAGAAACGGCCTTCGCCGGAAAAATCACCAAAAGAGCGGGGAAATCTCCCGCCTAGGGGAAAATTTACTCTTATGCCTTCGATCACGCGAGGCGCATGTTTTAGCTACGAATTTACTATCTTAAAACCAGCATGGGTTTATAAATAGCCATGTACGCGTAATCTGAAACCTACGCTATCTTTGCTTGCAACACTACAACAATTTACTCTCGTGCTCTCAACAATCCAATTACCCTCTATCACCTTTCCAATCAAACACTAGGTACAATTCGCGGTTCAACAATAATTCACCAATTGATTCTATATCTATTCATTTATGATTCATCGCCACCGTAACATCCAGCGCCATTGGATACATTTTGGGCCTTTAAAAGTGCCGCGGTTCTAGGACGCCCAGTGTTATGTCACCCCGACCATTTAATACCATGTTTTTCCGGCTCACCTATTTCATGCGAACTGCCGAGAATCAAAGAAAAGGGCAACGCCCTGCTCACTATGCGCACTCTATACAAGTTAAATTGCACTCCATAGTTAGAAAAAATTCGAACTATGGAGTGGGGGACAAACTGTAGTGGATAAAATCCGACTGACCAGAAGTCAGCGGAACCCTCGCTAGAGGGACTAGCGAATTCTCTGCTCGGGGTGACTTCCCTGCTCGCCGCGATTCCTCTGCTCGGGGCGACCTCCCTGCTCGCCACTATTCCTCTGGCGCCTCGCCAGAGGAATCAGCGAAGTCCTCGTCAGAGTCAGCGAAACCCTCGCCAGAGGGATCAGCGAATTCTCTGCTCGGGGCGACTTTTCTGCTCGCCGTGATTCCTCTGCTCGGGGCGACCTCCCTGCTCGCCGCGATTCCTCTGGCGCCTCGCCAGAGGAATCAGCGAAGTCCTCGCCAGAGGAATCAGCGATTCCTCTGCTCTGGTAGAGGAGCGACCCCTCTGCTCTGACAGCGGCATGATCTCTCTGCTCGGGCAGAGGCGTGACCCCTCCGTCCTGGCAGCGGCGCCATAGTAAACATCTCAACACGAAAGCAAACAAACGGAATTATACGCTTACGAAAACCTAGTCAAACGTGGGTGACTAGGTCAAACGAAAGTCGCGGAAGATCATTTCCTAAAAATTCGGAGCCGCTAGGGTTTCAAAGAACATTCCAACAAACCCTAGAAGGGCAGCGACTTGGAGAGAAAGAAAGAAACGAGGTCAGGGATACGATCCCCCAAATATCGGAACGACCAGGGTTTAAGGGGACGTGCCAGCAAAACCCTAGCCGTCAGGCCCATACCTATATATACTACTTCATTAACACAATGTAGGGGGACGTCGTCATTTACATTCATACTGATACTTACGATCATTCCCATTCTAAACACATTGTCTAGCACTCTTCTGCCTCCACGCTTCCAGCCTTAGGTTCTCCGGTGATCAGATCAACCGGGACGACCCAACGGCCCTCGCTCATTGCTCAATCAGCTCCAACTCCGTCAACCAAATCGATTCGATTCACTATTTCATTTACTTTCAATTGCTTTCAATACGATTTTTATTATTATTGTTTACTAACTTGAGCGTCGGAGGCCCTTCCATCGACACCCTCACCGGTGCTCTTCGGAGGGCTTTAACGTTACTTGTGGTCTCAGGTTGCTAGTGCCCGTCGATCATGACGTGACTGACGTCACTTCCGTGATTGTTGGATTCATCCCCCACAATAAGTAGCTCAAAACTTTTCGGCACGAGAATTAAGGAGAAAGTGTAAATTGGTTAAAAGTGGTAGGACCTACACTTTTTTAAGGGTTAAATTTTTTCATCTATGGAAACAGACCACTTATAGTGGTACGTCCCAAAATGAAATACAGACCACTTATAATGGGACGGAGGGAGTACTATTTATTATTTTCATTTAATGTCTACAAAAACTTATTCTTATACATAATTTAGGCACTATAGGCCAATAATTTCCATCATCCAACATTTATTTTACACATACAATGCAAACATAGTATAAATAAAGGAGAACTGGTAGATGCATGAGGACTTAAGGGCACTTAGGGTTGCCCTTAGAGTTTTTCATGTCCCTATAACAAGGGCACTCGTCTTTGTTCCCATAAGTTCCCGACGGCACACAATTGCACTTCTCACAACATATCCCGCAGTACTTGAGGCAACGGTCGCGTCGCCCGGCCTTCGAGCACCGTACATTGCACTTCGAGTCGCAGAAGCTCGACCCACCGACATCCTCAACTGCGAATGCGGTCGTCAGAATTAGGAGAAGGGTCACCAATCCAAGAATCATAGGCTTCATGTTTGCCCTAAATTTGATTGAATTGCCTGAAAATTATATATATGTGAACTTAGTTAGAATTTCACGAATAATCGTTATTTAATTATAAGTACACTATGATAAACAAGAATATAATGTTTTTCTCTATTGAATTTCCTTGTCATTAATCTCTATACACAAATACAAGACCAAATAATTCTATAATTAAATTTGAGAGCATATATCATATATACCGAGAAAAAGAACATGCATGTATATAAGCTCCTAATTAGTTAATTATGATAACGAGAATAAGAAAACCTTGAAAAAAAAATGTGTAGAGCGAGAGAGAACAAATGATGAGATATGAAATTCAATAGTGAGATTGGTGGTTATTTATAGAGAGCATGCGCATGTCTTAATCAATTTTGAAGACATAAAAACGTAATAAGCAACTGTTTTTGTGTTGGGTTTGGACATGTGCCTTCTTTAAGCTCAAGTAACCACAAAGCTTTTTCATAACAAATACTCCAGTATTGTGTAGATAGTTCCCTTACCAAACCTTGCGGCAATTTTGAGAAACTTGCACCCGCTTTTCAAGTGTGTGTTTTATTGCAACTCGAATCCTCTATTACAATATTGCATCATCGTACAACATTTTCTATTTCGTTTGCGTGGTGAGAAAATTAATTTTGAACCAAACCTTGCGACAATTTTAAAACTTACAGCCGTTATTTGAGTGTGTGTTTTATGTTGACTCGAATCCTCTATTAAATTATTGTACAATATTTCGTCTTCAGCTAATTTACGAAATGATAAGATTTTTTTTACGTGTATAGTAATCAAGAAATTCCATCAACAAAATTTTGGAAGAGATCTAGGGCATGTTTGTTTGTCAGGAAAGTAATGTGAATTGAGATTGTTATTCCCAGAAAAATGATTCCGTGGAAAATGAATCCTAATAGATTCATTATCCAATGTTTGCAAATATCAAAACAAATTGTTAGGATTCTGGATTTGTATCATTAAATAAATATAATTAATCAATATATATATAAGAATTAAATTGTAATTTAATCTTCATAATAAATTTCTCTAATTAATTTTATTGTAACAACAAAGTACATTATTAAGGTTAATTATATGATTTATAATTCTAAAATTAAATTCAATTTTTTCTTAAATAATAATAATAATAATAATAATAATAATAATAATAATAGTACTAATAATAATAATAATGTACAACATAAAATATGATTTATAGTTTTAAAAAAATAAATTAAGATTTTCATAATAAAGTATGATTCATAGTTCAAAGAATTAAATTATAATTTGCTTAAAATAAATTATGAACTAATTAATCAATTAAATAATAATAATAATAATAATAATAATAATAATAATAATAGTTTTCATTTTATAAAATAATACAAATAATATTGAATATATATGTAAGTAAGAATCCTGAGAATGAGGAAAAAAATACCTAAAAAAAGTCAGGAATAAGAATCCTGGAAAGTTGCACTACTTTCCTTGTTTTCAGGATTCTTATTACTTTCTCTGTTTGATAAAAATTTAACCAAACACAGAAATTTAATATTTTGAAATTAAATTACTTTCTCAAGACAGAATCCGAGCCAAACAAACATGCACCTAAAGTTTTGTGACACGTGACAATCATCCATTAATACATATATAGATGATGTTGCACAATGATGCGATGGATTATCCTAGCTTGGCTTCCTACCATCGTCCATAGAGTGCTAATAATAATTTTTTGATTTTGTGCGTTTATTTTGGTTGTAAATTTTTCACTAAAAAATAATGGATAAGAAAAATTGAGAAAATATGAGTATTTTTTTTCCTTTCCTTTTATCATATGTTTAGTGGCTAGAGACGAAAAATAATATATATATATATATATATATATATAGGGTGTGGTTCTAGAGAGAACTACATTATTTGTGAGAACGGGAGAACCATCAAATCTAATGCATCCACTGTAAAAATTAATGCATTCGCTGTTAAAATTAATGCACTAAAAAAATAAAAAATAAATGCTCCCTTCAGGATTCGAACCCAGGATCTGCATTCATCCAACAAGATGATGCATCCACCGTAGATCTTGATGATCGAATGGCTGAAAATGGTTCTTCGGTCTTCTTTTATTTATGGTTCTTTTTTGAACCTCTCCCTATATATATATATATATATATATAGGGTGCGGTTATAGTGAGAACCACACTTATCGTGAGAACATAAGAACCATTAAAATCAATGCATCTACTATATAAATTAATGCATTCGCTATTAAATTTAATGCATCCGAAAATAATAAATTTTTTGCTCCCTTCAGGATTCGAACCCAGGATCTGCATTCATCCACCAAGATGATGCATCCACCGTAGATCTTGATGATCGAATGGTTTAAAATGGTTCTCTGTTCTAATTTTATTTAGTGGTTCTTATTTGAACCTCTCCCTATATATATATATATATATATATATATATATATATATATATATATATATATCATACTACATTTATCTGCTGAATTGGAAGTTTAATATAAAAAGAAGAAATAAAAACCCTTGAATGCACAAGACGCAAGCAAGGAACAGAGACTCTAAAAGAGTCCGAAAAACAAAAACAACAACGCGCAGAAAAGTCTAAACGTTACCGCAAAAACCAACAATCAAAAAGTAAAATCCATATTGGAATGATAATCATCCTTGTTGCGATCATTTTCCATGTCTATTACATCCGACCAACGGATGTTCGGAATATTGGAATGATAATCATCCTTGTTGCGATCATTTTCCATGTCTATTACATCCGACCAACGGATGTTCGGAATATTGTTCATAGTACGCATCGCGTTGCTGCTACTATGATCAACCACGAAGTTGTTCTGCTGAAATCCAATACCCTCCGCATTTCTTAGGCGGTTTTTAACGCTATTAGTCGGAACTGCATGTACAAGCTCCCTTCCTTTTCCCGAGCCTTTTGGACGGCCACGTCCGCGCTTCGGCTCCGAGGGCAATAACATCTCTTGATTAACCTGGTCCTCTAACCGATTTATACGACTAGCAATATCCTCCGGAGTAGGATTGGACTGCTTATCTCCAACAACCTCCTTTTGAATCGAATAATGAACCTGCTCACTCACAAAACCATCTGTCCCAACCTCCGACTGCTGCTCCGCCACTGCATCCTTAAGCGCCAAAGTTTCATTTCGCAAGCTATTGCCCTCCTCTGCAGCAGCTGCCACATTCTTCGCAAGATTCACGACTCCATTCGGCGTCTCCATCTCTATTTCCTCATCCACATCCTCATCGTTGCCATCCAGTTGATGCTCCGAAGTTACCGGGACAAGCACAACTTCCAACGAATCAGGCCCTGACAAAAAACGGTCATCCCTCTCGTTCACCTCCTCATGGGACGTCACAACCTGCTCCATAACATTCGACTGTAAAGCAGCAAACCTATTCTCAATAAGGGTTGCAGCGCATGATGAGACCTTCTGCTGCACCGCATGCTGTTCCTCGACAACCTCTTGTCGTATCAAGTTATTTCCATGTGCTGGTGAAGCCCGCACCTGTTCAGATTGTAGCCCCACCGGAATCGATTCACCCCAAGAAATCCCTGGCTCAGAAACCTCCTGCCATTGTTTCGCCATTGCTTGTTGTTTTCCAGCCTGCTTCATAGTAGCCTCCACTGGCGGATTAGTTTTACGACACTTATCGGGAGAATGCCCCGTAATCTTACATTTGGAACAATAATACGGTAAGTACTCGTAAGTAAACTCAACATGAAAAGAATAGTCACCCCCATCAAAAAGAAGCGTGGTAGGGAGAGATTTGGACATATCTAACTCCACAAGAACACGCGCGAACTGTCCGAAATCTCGAGTAATCGAAGCACCATCAATCTTCAGCGGATGGCCCACGAAACGTGCAATTCCAGCCAGCACCTCCGCATGCCAATATTCGATAGGCAAATAATGTATACGAATCCAAACGTTTGCCAACGACGAGAGTTCTTTAAACGGATCAAAGTTCTTCACCCACTCGCGAAGGCGGAGATGTCCATTAAAAACTTCCCAAATCAACTTGGCTTTAGCTCGTTGTTTATCCGCTGCGTTCTGGAAGACTATGGTATAGTATCCTTTACCCAAAGGAATGAGTTGCCAAGGCGAACTTATATTCCACATGTTATGAAGCTCATTTTTAATCATCAACGCAGGCTTGGGCTTCTCCCCTTTGTTTAACAACAACCTTCCCGTCAAAGCATGATTAAGGTCAGAAATCTGTTTCAAATGAAGCTCTGTAGGCATCTTGAAACAGTAGTGATCACCTTCTTTTGTAGGGCGTAGAGCATGATAATGATGTGCAGCAACATCCGGACGACGCGGCGTCCGATTCGCAGTAATATCGACATATGATTTGACAAGAGTCGTCTCAGCCGTCTTCTGTTGGGAGCGGTTATTTGCTGGCACAATATAAGAATTATTCCCTGGAAGATTGGCATTAGGAGCCATGTTTCGACTGCGCTGATCAGCAGACGAGCCATCTACATGAAACTGGTGTGACGCAGGCTGAACAGATCCCGCCAACCCCATAGGCGGGCTAGGGTTCCGGTGCAGCTGAGATGCCTCTGGCAGAAGAGAGCTTGACACAGTAGCAATTCGTCCCGATGGGCTAGGATTTTTCTTGTGTGGCAGGGAAGAATTATGAGTAAAATTGTTGGAGACAACCGGTAGGTTAAGCCCACCCGTTGACATGATTGCAGAAGCGGCGGCGGCGGCAAGAGATTTCCGAGCGAGCAGCGTCTAACAGCTGGTTGCGGCGTGTTGATTCCTCCAACGGCGGAGGCGAGCAGGGGCACGGCTGTCGGCGGAGGCGAGCAGCGGTAGAGTCTCGCTGAAACGGCCTTCCGCCCAGATGGCAGCGGTACGGCGGCTGCTCGGTCGGTCAACGGCCGGTCGTGGGGTCTCGGCTGAAAGCCTCTCTCATCCTTGCCCAGGTGAACCACGGCATGCGGAGGAGGCGGCGCTGAGGCTGCTGCTGACGTGCCGTGGTGTGTACTGCCGGAGGAACGAGTCGATCAGCGGCTGCGGGAGGAGAAGGCTGCTGCCGACGTGCCGTGGTGTGACCGGAGGAGGAGGGGTGGGGATCCCCTTTTTGGCTCCTCCGTATGGGCGCGGCGGAGATGGCGCAAAGTCACTCACGCCTCCTTAAAGTCACGCACGCATCCCATTTTTCAAAAGATGAACAGTGCAGAGCACTTTCAAAAGATGAATGAGCCACTATCTCATTCATCTTTGTTGGAAAGGAGAGGACAAATTATTTTCACACTTGTTGGAAAATATTTTAACACCACTATCCAAAGATAACATATACAGTATTATTCAACATTGGAAAGAAAATGAGTGAACAGGAACTGTTCGAGAAAATATTTCACTATGCCCGAAGAAAATTTTCTATCATAATAAACATGCATGTAAAAATTAATGGTGAAAATATATGCATTCTCTCATTTTCCATCAAAGTAAATGGACCCAATTCGTTTGCCTACTCTGCAACTAAATCATTCTAAAGATCTTATCAAATTTCTATTGAAAAATAGTTCATTTTGTACATGCAATGTTGCATATGATAAAAGTGAGAAAGGTTCAAATGAAATTTTTTATTTAGAATAATGACTTTTCGATCATGAAAATTTACAATTGATGCAATACTTAGGTCTGAATTTTAGAGAAAGCGAAAATTTCATTTTTTTTTTCTTTATTTTCTACAAGTGTAGTTAATTTCACAGCGAATACAATCATTTGTATACATCAGTGCATTATTCTCAGTTCTCATTTTAAATTGTGATTTTCAAGATAATCAACCCCTAATAAAATTAACTGTGAAATTAACTATACTCGTAAAAAATAAAAGTTGTCATACAATACATATATAAAAGTTGTACCTAAAGGTTTTTGGCATCTAAAATTCTTCAAACATATAATAAAAGTTGGCTTATCACAAGTTTTGATTTGGCATATTATCTCAAAACCAAATTTGATTTGCCTATTATATTTGATTTAATTAATGGCGCGATAAATAATTATGAGATATAATATTTTAATAATTAATGTAATTTAAATTACATCTATATTATTTTCTCAATAATTATCTTAGCTATGTAATAATCCCATTATATTATAGCTCCACGAATATTTTGGGGTTTCCGAAAAATTCAAAATCTTACGTAAACAAATTGATGATGGTATTTCCCAAGCACATTCGATTATATTTGTAGCAATTATTCTCTCTCTCTCTTTTTTTTTTGTTGAAAAAATTGTAGCAACAGTTATTCTTATTTCATGTATTTCTTCCATTATTATCTATATATTTATTATTTAAAACAATATCTCATGCCGCAACGCCACAATTTCCTATTATTCCTCTTGTTTATTCAATTCGGGAAAGGCCAGCGTTTACAGTAACGCAACAACTCGACAGGTATTATTCATGCCCTTTACCTGTTCGATGTTTTGTCTCACCGAACTGGGATTCTTTTTTTTATTTGCACCATTGTTTATATATGATCAACCATCTCTCTCCTCTCTCTCTTAATTCAAAGTGATGCATACAATTCAAAGTAAGCGCTTCCTGTCTGAACAGGCGGTTGCATAAATACTATTAATACTGCCTATCACTCTCTCTCATGACATGTTGCAGTTTTTCTTGATTAAATTAGTTAAAGCACGTTTTGCGTCACCTTCTCGCCGAAATTCCATTTATTATATAATTTATATTCAGATTTGATCAGATACAGAATGAATAAATGATTTTTCATTAGTCAACTCCGGCTGATGCTGATGCATCTGCATCGGAGCAGATCAATTCCAAAGTTACAAACACCTTCTTTCATTTGATTCAATACTATGGATTTCTTGTTGTGTTTCTCTCTCATCACCATCCTCTCTCTTCATCTCTCTCTCGCATCCGCTGCTCTCTTCACAGAATTCTTATATCCAAATTTCACAGCAACAAATCTCAAATTCGTGGACAACTCCGGCGCGTTCTTGATCTCAAGCAATGGAGCGTTCAAGGCCGCCATGTTCAACCCCAGCGCGCAGCAGCTCCGCTTCTACCTCTGCGTCATCCACGCCGAGTCCAACGCCGTCACGTGGTCCGCCAACCGCGACGCGCCTCTCTCGAAGTCAGGGAGCATGACCCTCACCAGCGACGGCATCGCCATAACCGACGAGGGAGGAGGAGGGAGCCTCAAATGGTCCACTCCCCCCTTCCGGTCCCCAGTCTCCGCCTTGCAGCTGACGGACACCGGAAACCTCGTCCTTCTAGACCAGCGCAACGCGTCTCTATGGGAGAGCTTCCGCAATCCCACAGACACGCTCGTGATGGGACAGAGGCTGCATGCAGGCACGCCTCTCTCGAGTTCTGTCTCGCCTGGCGATCTCTCGTCAGGCGAGTACAGACTCGTTCTGACGGCTTCTGACGCCGTTCTGCAGTGGAGGAACCTAACGTACTGGAAGATGTCGATGGACGTCTCGGTGTATGTGAACTCGTTCTCGCCTGTCGGCTTCCTCGAGATGAACCAGTCAGGTCTGTATCTGCTTGGCTACGACGGAGGATCATCCGTCGTGGCTAGGCTAAACCTGCCAGTATCTGGCTTCAGGCTGGCCAAGATTGACCAGTCTGGCCAATTTACCATCACCAGCTACTCGGGAGCTATTCGAAAGCAGGATTTCACCATGCCTGTTGATGAGTGCCGCGTGCCACTCATTTGTGGGAAGATTGGATTATGTAGCCGCGGGGCATCTGCAGACAATCATGCCTGCAGCTGCCCCGTAGGCTTTCGAGCGAATCCAAACAACTCGACCGCCTGTGTCCCATCTGAGGGCACTCACTACTCCCTACCTGTTTCCTGCAGTCACTCTGATCAATCCGAGAGCTCCAATTCTTCGAATCAACTGTCTTACTTGCAGCTCGGCCGCGGTATAGATTACTTCGCCAATGACTTCGCTCGGCCTGACGATTACGGGGTGAACGTGTCACAGTGTCAAGACTTGTGTTCGCGTGATTGTTCCTGCCTAGGATTCTTCTACGACAACTCGTCTAGCTCATGTTACATGCTTGAAAACGCGGTTGGATCGGTCATGATGAGGGCGTCAAGCAGCCGGCTAGGGTTCATCAAGGCCGCCGTGAGATCTCCACTGTCGGGTTTTGATGGTTTGAACGATGAAGAGGCAGCTGGGCTACCTATAGTTGCGGTGGTGCTACTACCTACGAGTGGACTCATTGTTTTGCTTGCTATTGCAATTCTCCTATGGAGAAAGTATAATAAACCCGAGATCGAATTCGAGAAGCCAAAGACCTACTCCAAGTCGATGTCTTTTGATGATCTCGAATTCTCCATCCCCGGCTTGCCCCAGAGGTTCGACTACGCAGAGCTTGAACGAGCAACGGAGAATTTCAAGACAAAGATCGGAACCGGAGGGTTTGGAACCGTATACAAAGGTATGCTTCAAGATAAGTCACTTGTTGCAGTTAAGAGGATTACTGATTTGGGAGTGAGAGGCAAGAGTGACTTCTGCACTGAGATTGCCGTAATTGGAAGCGTTCATCATCTCAATCTGGTGAAGTTGAGAGGCTATTGTGCTCAAAGGAGGCAATGGCTCTTGGTGTATGAGTACATGAACCGGGGCTCGCTCGATAAGAGCCTGTTCGGGGGTGGCTGTCCGCCCCTCGAGTGGGAGGAGCGGGTCGAGGTTGCCCTCGGGGCCGCTCGGGGGCTTGCCTACTTGCATAGCGGGTGTGAGCACAAGATCATACATTGTGATGTGAAACCAGAGAACATACTCTTGCAAGACCAAAATCAGGTGAAACTGTCTGATTTTGGTCTTGCCAAGCTTCTCAGTCGTGAAGACTCCAGTATCTTCACGACCATGAGAGGCACCAGGGGGTATTTGGCTCCCGAGTGGCTCACGAGCTCCGCAGTCTCGGACAAGACTGACGTGTATAGTTTCGGGATGGTGTTGCTAGAGATTGTCAGCGGAAGGAAGAACTGCATGACAAGGGCGAGGAGCCATAGCCTCCTTGACGATGACAACGCCTCGTCCCAAGGAACGTCCCAAACTTCAGCAGGGCACGAGCTCGTTTACTTCCCGCTTTATGCATTGGAGATGCACGAGCAGGGGAGGTACCTGGAGCTCGTTGACCCGAGACTAGCTGGCAGAGTGACGACCCAGGATGTGGAGAAGCTGGTACGCGTGGCGTTGTGTTGTGTCCAGGAGGAGCCAGGGCTCAGGCCGTCCATGACGAGCGTGGTTGGTATGCTGGAAGGGAAAGTTCCGTTGGGCGCCTTGAGAATCGAGGCGCTCAACTTTTTGCGATTTTACGGGCGGAGGTTTGTGGAGGCCTCCGTTGCGGAGGAGACCGGAGGGCTTAGTGAAGTCATGGTGTTTCCAGATGCAAATGCTTCACAATGTAGCAATATGAGT
The DNA here is from genome assembly GCF_028751815.1 of Salvia miltiorrhiza. Classification (NCBI taxonomy): domain Eukaryota; kingdom Viridiplantae; phylum Streptophyta; class Magnoliopsida; order Lamiales; family Lamiaceae; genus Salvia; species Salvia miltiorrhiza. Next base: position 37,997,335 of record NC_080387.1, read on the forward strand.
CTGTCTAATGCTGGTTTTTCTTTTATCTCATCTCACCAAATTTCTGGTCCAAGATGAAATATATACATACATATTTATATTTGGGTAATATTTATTACTTTGATTGCTATGATGTAAATTTGTTTCTTGTTGCATCTATATTAGTAACAGAGAGTATTTGATTTGTGTTGTTTTTATTTCAGATTTGGGTTTTTGCAGCGGAATTCATGAATACTAACACGAAAATAAGGATTAAAAAAAAATAGTAGTGTGTATAGAATTGAGATGAAAGTACATTGGAATAACAAGAAATTAGAAAGAAAAATAAAATCCAAATCAAATTAAAATATTTATGTAAGCAAACATAGCTTACTTAAAAAAATACTCAATTTTGCTCAATTGGGCAATCTCTAGCAAAATGCCCCTCTTCACCACAATTGTAACACTCTCTCCCACCGCCGCCGCCGCGACCTCTGCCGCCGCTACCGCGACCACCACGGCGTCCATAGCCACGATAACCACTATCTCCTCCCCGATCACCACCGCCGTGTCCATAGCTGCGGTAACCACCATCTCCTCCCCCCTCACCACCACCACCATCACCGCCGCCGCCTCGATAGCACTCTCTAGCCAAGTGGCCGATCCTGCCACAATTGTAGCACTCCACTCCATCACTTCCGCCGCCGCCGAACCTCCCTCTGCCCCTACCATAGCCGCCGCCACCTCTGCCGCGGCCGCGGCCACCGGAATTCTGATTCCTGGTGAGGATCACGACGTCGACGGCTTTGCTCCGGCCGTCCTCGCGGCAATCTACGGCGAACTCGACCCGCTGGCCCTCGCGCAGCGTGCGGAAACCCTCGGTTTGGATCTCGGTCTGGTGCACGAAGAGATCGTCGCCGCCGGCGTCCGGCGAGACGAAGCCGAAGCCCTTCTGGCCGCTGAACCACTTCACCGTCCCCGCCGATCTCGCCACATCCGCCATTATCGGGGAACTCTCAAATCATAAAAAAAAATGTGTTGGCTGAGCTGAGCAGAGAAGGATTGTTGTTGAGATTTTATGGCTGAAGATGATTGGACAGGTTAATTTTCCGTTTTTTTGAGTTGAAATGAAAAATTAGGGTTTTTCGATTGGCTGAAGAAAATTGAAGTGTTTATCTACGCTGCTCGAAAACAAATTCGAATATTGGAAAAAGAAAAAAAGGGGGGATTAATTATGGGCCTACATGCATGATGGACATACTGCGTTAACATCAAGCATGTTTGCAATTATCAACTCTTTTTTATTTTTCCTCCAAATAAATTTGTTAGGAGAGCTTATTATATTTTTCGACGGAGAATGAATAATAACGAATAAATCTATAAATTTTACGAATAGATCAATATAATTAATGAACATATGTATTCAGTAAATACGATAAAAATAGTGAAAATCTCGCCCCTATCAGGATTCGAATCCAGACCAAAAATTTTATTCATCCGATACATTGATTTATTCATCGAAATTATAGACTTATTCGAATGCATTCTCTATTCTCAAAATATTTAGCATTGTCCATAGATCTTCTCCCTATATATATATATATATATATATATATATATATATATATATATATATATATATATATATTCTCAATTTTCATATTTAAGATTTTGATATGAAAAGTACAAATCGTCCATTACAAATTTACAACAAGGGATTGTATCCAATCAAAAATGTAATACTCCTACACAGATTTAACGCGAACAAAATTAATTTTATATTATTAAATATATAAATAAAACATCTACTATGTGATATGACTTTTGTTCATTAAAATAAAGTGTTTAGCTTTTTGTTTGTTTAACCATTTTTTTTCCTTTAAAAAAAATTCTTTGTGTATTCTATTAGATTACCATTCGTAAAAATAAAAATAAAAATATAATCTAAACTGGCCCACTAAATTCATTTGCTCGAAACGTTGATTTCGAATTTTATTTTCATTTTTAAAATGAAACACGTTCATTAATGCTCATTAATATTAATGATTATAAGCCACATGTAAGTAATTTATTGATCCACTACGGATAGGCCAAATTAATACGCATGCATTTAATATCATCTATCCATATACGAAGTTAATTAATTACTAATTAGCGTTGTGACAGATATTAAGACAAAAATAATAACTGCATTAGCTAAATGACAGGACACCACATGAATTTTTGGCTTTGATTGATTTCTAAGACAATTTATGGAGTTTGTTTTGCCTAAATGATTCGTCACATACTAAATCTTAAATCACAAGGGTCAAATCCACCAAATATTAAGCTCGAGTATTCCATAACCTCCATCAACAAAAAATGTAAACCATAAGTTGGCAAAATTGATAGAATAACAGCATCGTGAATTTATATTTTAACTATACTAGTGTATTTCCCGCACAATGCGCGGTGATTACGAACTACACATATAATATACTTACTTCGTTCATCGAAAATATAATCAAAATATCAGAAGAAAAAAATAAGACAAAATAAGAAGAAAAAAAGGTTTACAGAAAAGTTTAAACACGTTCGGTCTTTAGATAAAAATATATAAATAAAAAGACATTTAAGTCAGTTTTAAATGATAGCGAACAAATTGGGTAGAAATAAATTTTATTCAGTTTTTTTTTTCCCATTATTTTCGGCAGTTAGTATTAGATTTAGAGTAGTGGATGTATATTTTTCTAATTCCAATTATATCCTTGCAATTGTATTAAATTATATTTACTTTGCTTTTTATATATATAAAGATTTTCTAAAGGTACATTACTTGACCTGTATTGATTTCTAGCTCGAATTTGAAAAATAGTAAATATAATTTGTAACCAGGGGGCTTAGCCCACTGGCCACCAGGTCCTCACTTAAGTGAAGTGACCCGGGTTCGATCCCTCTTGGGAGCGAATTGGAGATTGGAGATATAAGGTGGAACCAATTGGAGATATAAGGTGGATTTGGTGAATGGAGAGATAAGGTGGTTCTTGGAGTGGATGGGGAACTAATTACTAACATCTAACATGACTTTGCCCGATCAAAAAAAAAAAAAAGTAAATATAATTTGTATTTATCTACATTTAACTTAATAACAACGTCAATTTTTTGACCAATTAAAGTTGACGTAAATAAAAGGTTGTATCAGAATTTCAACTTGATTTTTTAAATTTATACAATATCTTACTCGAATTTTGAAAGATACTTTTTGGCCCCTATCCTTTGGGCTCGCATACAAAACTTTTTTTTAAGCGAAATCCAAAACATCTATGAGCATCCACATCTAGGGCTGTCTAATTAGTTATTAGATTTTGGATAATTTATTAATCGAATCGAAATTTTCGGATTTGAGTATTCAATAATAAAAAATTATAGGTATTGGTTCGGGTTCGGTTATCAATTTCTTAGAAATTTCGGGTATTGGTTAACCTTAATAATCGAAAAATATTTAATTAATAATTTATTATATATATATTTAAATTCTAATAATTATTTAAAAATTTAAAAAATCGAATTTTAACTAAAATAAAATTATGTTATATTTAAAGTATAAGAATTAACTTTGATTTAGTGGATAACTTGCTCTTTATATTTCTTGGAGACCAGCTGGGTTCGAATCCTATACCTAGCAAATAATTGTGAATTTTAATTTTTTTAAATGGGTGTTCGGATACCCAAATAACCAAATGGGCTAACCGAATCGGTTATTGGGTAACCGATCACCTAAAATAGTTCGGGGACGGTTAGTGAAATATGACATATTTCGGATTCGGGTAACCAAAAATTTGGGTACGGGTAATCGAACCCGAACTGATCGACACATTCATTGAGTAAGGAGTTTACTCAAAGTAAGGAACTTACTCAATGGAGTAGGGGATCACTTATGAGTAAGCACTCCACATTGGGGAGACTCATCCACTTACTCATATCCATTAGTTTTGATTTTTGTATTTTTCATTTAATTTAAGTTGCACCAACTTAAATAACACAATTACTTCAAATTAAAACTTTATAAATTTAAAAAACTTAAAACTTCTATAAAAACAACTAAAGACATTTTGGTGGAGTAAATTGAAAGAGTTTGAGAGATAGAGGATGAAGAGAATTGAATTGTGGGTGAATGATTTTGGTGGAGGAAAATGGTTTAAATAGAAGATAATTTATTACAAAAAAAATAAAATCAAACAGTCGAATAGAAAAAGGAAGGAAAAGAAAAATAATAATAATTTTTTTTCGAAATGATCAAATGAAGATTCAAAAATTAGATTTTTTTTAGTAGGCGCATGCATTGCACACGTCTTTTAAAAAACCAGATGAGTCTTACTCATTTTTTCGAGTAAGGAGACACCCACATCGGCTTACTCATCGAGGGGCTTACTCGAGTAAGCCCCTTGGAGTACATGGATGTGGATGCTCTTAAAAAAAATCGGAATTTACAATCTTACAAAGCCACGGGGAAAACCCCGACTTCCAAACAATATCACTTTGAAAATCAAGAGCGAAGGTAGCTAAAGCATGAGCTACCCTGTAATCACAACCACATCCTTCCCATGCAGCAAATTCGACACCTCATAAGCTAAAACATCGAACCGATTTCCCTTGGTAGCAGATTTCTCTCTCAAAGCAGACCCATGCACCGGAGAACCAGCCACCGAAGCTTTCCTCGCCGACGATCCCCTGACCTCAGGTTCCAGAGCCTGAATCTCCGAAACAATAGCTTTCTTATGAGTAACCCCATTTGCATGCGTCAAACCATCACCATCAAACGGATCCGTACCAAACTGACATACTTCCTTCTCTCTTGGTTGATAATTGCTCCAGAATTCCGCTGCGAGCTTGGGTCCGAGATCTCTTACCACTGCTTCTCCATAGCAGAACTCATAGGGGGAATATCCTTCTTCGACCCTAGCTTATCAGAGCTATCAATATTAGTTTTGGGTTCACCTTCATCACATAAGATTTCCCTTTACGGCATTTGTTAGGTGAATGCCCCGTAATTTTGCACATGGGTAATAAAGAGGTAAATTTTCATAGGTGAATTCAACATGAAAAGAAACATCTCCCCCATCAATTAAAAGAGTAGTAGGAAGAGGTTTGGACATATCTATTTCCACCAAGATCTCAGCGAATTGCCCGAAATCACACCGAACTGAAGCTCCGTCAATCTTGAGTGGATGTCCAACGAACCTCATAATGCCAGCAAGAAGTTCTACATTCCAATATTCAATTGGAAGGTAGTGAAGCCGCACCCAAACATTCGCCAGGGAGGAATGTTCCTTGAATGGATCGAAATTCTTAATCCACTCCCGGAGTCTAATATGTCGGCCAAAGATATCCCATGTAGGTTTGGCCTTAGCTCGAGATTTGTCCTCAGTCGTCCGAAAAATCATAGAGTAATAACCTTTGCCCAAAGGAATAAGTTGCCATGTCGAGTTAATATTCCAAAGACGTTGCAGCTCGTTTTTAATCACCATAGCTGGCTTGGGCTTGTCTCATTTCCTAAGAAGCAGTCGGCCAATTAGAGCATGGGAGAATGCCAAAACTGCCTTCTTGTATATTTCCTGCGGGATTTTAAAAAAGAATTGATCCCCTTGTTTAGAGCATTGGCAACGCCTACACGATAGCAACTTACTCGTGTAAGTCTGCTATCGTGTAAGCGATGCGGGCCGAACTTACACGAGGGCTACACGTTCTATCGTGTAGCCCTTTAAACGGTTGAAAATAGGCGCGTGTTTTACACGCGCCTTTAAAAAAATTTGAATATTTGAATTTTGATTTTTTTTTTTTTAGGATTTCAAAATTAATGCAATTTAAATTTGAAGTAAATTGTGTAATTTAAATTTATGAAATTAAACTTAAATGAAAAATGGAAAAATCAAAACTAAAACTATCATGTAACCCCAATTGTAGTAGCCCGCTCTTTTATTTATGATTAAGACCAGTAATGCGATAATTATTATTGCATCTTTCAGTAATTGAAAAGCCCAGTAATTATTTATATTTAGAATTCAACTAGGATTCTAAATTATATGTATTCTTTGCCTATTACTATTTTAGTTATGCTTGTTAGCTTCGCGTGAGAGAATCGGGATATTGAGCCAGTTAATAATTTATATTTTTAAATCTATAACTGACTTAGCAAAGTCAACTTAAAGTGGTTATTTTATATGCGATAGAGATTTTATTTCTATTGGTTACTTGAAAGTCGTGATTTAGTTCCGACTAATGAGAACGAGTTCAATTAGTTATTTAATTCGTAGAGATGTTATATCGAAGCATAGTTATTCAGCAAAATCTAGAACCAATTTTATAGATATACGATGATACAAAGAAATTAGATTTTCAGATACAACTTTACACAATGACTGTAGGGAATTATTTACATCACCACTATTCTCTACTTACAATCAAAACCTATCACTATCACAAAACACTACAGCTACATACCTACAAGCATGCGGAAGTAACGCGTGAGAGTAAAAAGAAGAAAAATGAGAGAAGACAAATAAGCCGCAACTCTACCTATTCTATCTCAAGGCTTTCACATGGCATAGAGGATTAGATACTCAAGTATAACTACCAAACTCACGCCTTTAACAATTCAGCAGCAAACTTCCTTCTTGAATTTCAGCCTGCATTCAGTATGAAAGCAATCCACAGTTCATTTCAGTTCCTATCCTCTGGATTCAACAACAGCAGCAGCCAACCATGCACCAAACATTCACAAAGCATTCAAGGTCGAGCGCAAGAATAAGAGCTCGTCAAGGAGTCACTAATCTATAGCAAAGCTTTGCTATCAGGTGGGCATTACTTTCATATATATCAAATGAGTTTAAATGTTACGTTCAAGCAAGTTATTTCATGACAAAATCTTTGAATTGAAGTTATTTCAAGTATTGTCTTGCCATAAAATGTTTCAATTTCAGTATGATATCTATCTGATATGGCTTTGCCAGTTATCATGTAATCGAATTCGGGTACTGAGCAGTTGATAGCTATCCTGCTAGGACTAGTGTACACCAGTGACCGTGAGTCATCTAGCGGGTTGGCCGGTCAAGTGACCGTGAGAGGTGGCCACCTCTCCGGCACACAGTTCCAGATATGATAGATTACAAGAGAACTTAGACTGCAGTCGAACTTTAAGAATCACAACTGAATTTAGTAAGCTTGGGCCTTTTTAGCAAAAAAACCCCTTGCTGTACTGTTTATGATGGCATGACAATTTAAATCTTTACGAAGCATGTTATATTTCATAGTAGGCATATGTGCCCACTGAGTACCTTTGTACTCAGCCCTGCATGTATTTCTAAATGTGCAGGTTGAGCAGTAGACGATGGTGATGAAGTGACGCATGGAATCCTCTTTTGTCGCAATATTATATGCTATGAAAAACTCTAGGGTTACATGTCTTCATACATGTAATCAGAACCTTATTCCGCTGCGTACTCAGAATTTTTATGTTATTTTGGCTAAGTCAGAGTTATCTGAACTTATTAGTTATTTGAGTCTATACGACTAAACCTCTGTTATATTATAAATATCCCTTTTGTTAAATGATGAAATGCGATCCTTCCTTGTTTGATTATCCCCTTTCTACCCCGCTTCTAATCTCCCTCCATTAGTCACGGTTTTCCTGGCTTAATTATCCTTAATTAGGGCCGGTCGTGACAGAGTGGTATCAGAGCAGGTTTATTTGCTCTGAACCCTAGAGTTAACCAATTTTTCTAGTATGATCACTAGTATATATGAGTCAGTCAACCAAAGCTCATCACTTCATCACATCGTCATGCTCAGCAAGAAAGAAGGCGGTAATGGTTTTAAAACATTGAGAAGTTCATGTTTTATATGAATGTACTGATGCTTACATTCAAGTTTTATGCTTTATTGATTGATTAGATATCTCAATGAACTTAGATGCGTTAAAAATGCATGATCACTGTTACGAGAAGAACAATAGAAGCTAGAAACTCAGTTATATTTCACTATAGCCATGGTGAAGAGCTAAGAAAGAGGAAGAGAATCCAATGAAAGCAGTGCAAGCGGAGTGCCACGCACGAATCACTGACGCAGACATAGTTTTTCATTCAGGTTGTTCACGCGAGACGGAACACCTAATCGACTATTGCCTTACTCGATGATAGTTTAAGTATGATATTGCTTATAGCGATGAGTGTGACTTATGTAATCAATTAGCTAATCCCTAATAAGTTGAGACTCACTTTTAGCCTCGATTATCACTAGCTATGGCTTGAGGATAACTTTCATGATTCATCAATGAACTTCAGAGTTAGACTTACGAGGGGTCAAAATGCTTGTTATATAGTGTTATAATATTACGATTAAAGCTATCAGCTTATAGTTTCAGATATTCGGAACCATTCTACTTACAGTACCTATCGCAATAGATGAGGACATGACTGAGAATCCCTATTGATTACGATCACCTACTACAAATTGGAAAGAAGAGATGTGATATGGGTACTAGCAATTACCAACCATTATGATTGATCATAAAAGTTTACGCAAGTGTGTAAGACGAGAGAAGTTCTCGAAGATGGTTCAGAGTTTAATAATAGCTAGAAACGCCGACAGTGGATCAATGCTGAAACAAATGAATTAAGATTCTAATGAGACCCTAAGGATATACTCAAGATAAGTATACATACCTTAACCTATCGAGGACATCGCCTCAGTTAGAACGTCTTGGATTAGGCATTTAGTCTGGTAGCCGGAATGAGAGCATTGACTAAGGTCATTCCATGACTTAGCATTACATATGGTGACACGTACCCTATAAAGGTGCTCAGATGAGCAAAAGCTATTTCCTTATTGAATGTGTGATGATTCAGAAGGTCTTTTGCAATAACACGGAAGAGTGCTTCAAATTATATGGTTGCATTTCAAGCGCTATGTGAAGGAACACTAAGTACTAGAAGTACTACATAAAGATCATGTAGAGGAAGATTGTTGAGTAAGGTCGAGCCTACCTTATTTCACCTATAGAAGATGTTTAAGGATTGCATTAAACTAGGAGGCAGACTCCAAGTTTGAGAAGCTCTAGAATATTCTCAAGGACATGTTCAAGATGTTAAGAAGAAAGTGGTGATTTTAGACCAAATATACCTTTTGCAGCCAATGAACAAGAGTTGCCAAGTTCGGAAAAGTATTTCCGAGTGACTGAGAAGTGGTTGTGTCGGACCTGGCCAGTCCACATGGCCAAAATCTCAGTAGTCGTCATATATGGGTCTTTAAATCTATATATTTTAAACTTTCATCTGAAAAGCCAAACGGGTTCAGACTATTAGGTCATTTCGTTTCGACCTTTCAGTAAATTCATTTCTACCCTATGGTTAATCATTTTCAATTGTTTGGCAAATTATTGAAACACTTTGCCTAATTGCCATTTGTGATTTGAATCATTGCGATCTACTAGCTGTTGGTAGATTTTCTGTGACCCAAGGACAAATAGATACTCATCAGATTAAATCAGTCAAACACGTATGCTTCAACCCAAGGGTCAAACACGTAATGCATACAGACAATCTCTTGTGCATTTAGTAGGACCTTATTTGTGTATTTCGAAAACGATGATCATTTCTATGTTTTTGTATGCCCCTATGTTGGCTTAGTTATTTTGACTAGTATTAGTACGGAAACGCTGGTTAATAGAGCATTTTGGAACTGAGCTCTTTCATGATGAATTTGCAAGATAGTCAGTTCATCATGTATAATGCTTGGATAGATCACCATATCTATATTCAAATGTTGATGAAATAGTCCTCATTGATACTAATTTCCCATGTCTATGTAGCGACCCTAGCAGTCTTTTGCGGCAAGTCAATTCTACCATGTTAATTATATGTTTGCGTGAGAAAGAGTATGAGCAAGATTGAGGATCAAGAATCGGTGTGCAGAATTGATGACATGCATTAATACATTTTGTAATGCACTGATGACTATATGTCAACTCATCGAAATTCCACCAAAATAAGGGCGTCCGAGACGAGGAAGAAGAATTCCCTGAGATGGTGGAAGAGGCCCAGTACCAGGGCTAGAACAAAACATCACCCCACCACCCATACAACCAGAACGTAGAATAGAGGAACTATCTCTACGACAAAACCACTTGTCTTCAGTAGGATAAGAAATCCATAGGAAGTTTGAGACTTGGGTACGAGCTTTTGAGCGCATTTAAATTTCTTGCGTTGCACATATCAAGAACGTCTTACTTGCGTATCCTCTCAGTTGCCTGAGTCAGCTGTGTTCTGGTTGAAAGCAAGGAGGAAGACGATGACAACCAAGCAGTTAGGGAATTTAACGTGGGATCAGCTTAAGACCGAAATATATGACAAGTATATATACCTAAGAGCTATCACAAAAAGAAAGAAATTGAATTTTATAATCTGAAGCAGGAAGGAATGACAGTTACTCAGTATGACAGAATATTTTGTGATATGTCGAGATACATGCTAAAACAAGTAGACACGGAAGAAGAGATGGCTGAAAAATTTGTGTGTCGATCTATGGCACGAGATCAGGATGACTTGGCAAGCCTTTGAGGATTGTGTTACATGAAATCACATAGCAGAGCGATAGATATTGAGGCAGCATTGGCGAGACAAAAGACCAGTAACAACGCGTATGTCGGCACCTCCACATGACTAAGATCTCAGTGATTGTCAATCAGGATTTTAATCTTGAAGAAGAGCGTCATCCCAATAAATAGACTTGCACTATATAGTTGTCACAATAAGATCTTCCCTTATCACGATGAGTATAGTGACGATTATAATGACTTAGTTTGTCATTAGCTTTCAACCACTAGAAAGTGGTGTTTTCACAATTAGAAGGATGCATTAAACATCAAACTGTCTTTTGACCTTCAAATCGGTAGTAATAAAGCTACTTTTGGAATCTCGAGCGGAGAGCTGGAACAATTACCAAGTATGATGAACTTTTCAATCGAATGTCAAGGCATGCTCCATGATGGTGGACACCAATAAGAAACGCGTAAAGAAATTTGGAAATGAATTGTACCATAAGATATTGAATTTCCCTAGCAAGCCAGACAAATTTTACGCACAAGTAAGAAATGAGTGAGACTCTCATATTTAGTCATTGCTACCAATGGGTAAAGGGAAGCTCACGCATAGTCAAGATATACACTACCTTAAGTTGGTGGTAAAAAAAAAAAAAATGTGATAGCAGTAACAATTGCCAAGCGAAAAAGAAGCCATGGCAGGAGCAATCATCCCATCAACAGGGCTAAGAAAGCCAATGTACTCGTAAACAGATAGAGGATAAGCAGTAGAGGGTCCTGCCCTGTCCAAAATGTAACAAGAACCATGAGAGGTTCTACAAGACTGGCAATGATAGTTGTTACATAGTAGCCAGAAGGGGCATTATGCAAACGGTTGCCCGAATAAGCAAACAGGGGACGAGCACCAGGCTGAACCCGCCTGCTCAGGCTCCGTATCTGCAAGCAATCCATGTTTTGCCCCACCACACCAAGAGTAGTAACCACGCCAACAACAACAACAACAACATCATGAACAGCCCCGTCATGCTAGGGCTTATGCTAAAACAGAAACAACCCGAGAATACTAAAAAAAAAAAAAAAAAAAAACTAGCACTACTCTTGTGGTACTTCTGTTTGACGTGGGTGCTTCACATACTTTCATAGCAAGTATAGGTGTTGACACCCTAGGACTTAAAACGGAAAGAGCTAATCAAGATTTGAGTAAATCTTCATAAATATATGGGTGACGAGTTGGCTTCGAAGGCACCATACAGAAGGGCTCCAAAAGAATTGGAAGAACTCGAGATCCAACTTCAAGAACTTTAGATCTTGGATTTATCAGACCCAGTGTATCGCCTTGGGATACACCTGCACTTTTCATGAAGAAGAAAGGTGGCACACTGAGAACGTGTATAGACTACAAAGAATTGAACAAGGTGGCACTCAAGAACAAATATTCATTATCTAAGATAGTTGATTTTTTTATCAGCTCAGATGAGCGATTGTATTCTCATATATAAATTTGAAGATCTAGATACCATCAACTAAAGATTCGACCTAAAGATATATCTAAGACGACCTTTCGAACCGGATGTGGCCAATACGAGTTCGTGGTGCTGCCATTCGAATTGATCAACGCACCAGTCATGTTCATGAACCGAGCATTTCACCATTACTAAGACCAATTTGCCTTAGTTTTTATAGACAATGTATCGATCTACTCGAATAACGAGATCTTAATTTGAGATAAAAGAGATCACTCGAACTATGGAAGGATTATGGATGTAATATTAACTACCATCCCGGAAACGCTAATGTGGTAGCTGATGCCTTGAGTCGTAAGATTCAATCTATGTTGGGATCCTTCCTCACTTATCAGGGGGGAACTCATGAAAGATTTTTGTAGAATGAGTTTAATAGTGGTTAAACCACCAGAATTAGTCGGAAGAATTAATACCACGATGGTAGTAATACCCAATTCTAAAGGAAAGGTGCTAGATGCACAAAGAAATGGTGAGATCTTGGAGAGAATACGTTTAGCAACAAGAATAGGCAAGCCTGCACATTACCACGAGACGTCGGATGATGCGTTAATGTTTGAAGAAAGATAATGTATCCCACATGATGAGAAACGCAAAAATGAGGTAATGAGCGAGGCTCATTCCACGTTATATACTGCCCACCAGGGAAGCACAAAAAAGTACTAGGACTAGGAAGGAAAATTTTAGTGGATAGATATAAAGAAAGATATAGCTTCATTTGTTGAGAGATGCCTAACATGTTAACGAGTGAAGGCTTAACACCAAAGACCATATGATGAGTTACACCATTGGAATTTCCAGATTGGAAGTGGGAGCACATTACAATGGATTTCGTGGCTAGTTTACAAAGTCGAAAAGAGGGAACACCGCCATTTGCGTAATAGTGTAGTGACTCACGAAATGCGCTCATTGTATAACAATACCAATTAGATACTAATCGAACAAGCTAGCCTAGTTGTATACCCGAGAAATTGTGCGTTACACGGTGTGCCCGTGACGATCACTTATGGATGTTTAAGAGAACAATTCAGGCTATCGGAGATTCGAAGTTTACATCCAGGTTTTGGATGAACTTGTAGAAGGAATTAGGCACGAGGTCAAAATTTTAGTGTTGTCTTCCACTTACAAACGGATGGACAGTTTGAGAGAACAATTCAAACTCTCGAAGAAGTGATAAGAGTAATAGTACTAGACAGAGGTTGAAGTGAGGAATCAGTACTGTCATTGATTTAGTTTGCATATGATAATAACTATCAGTCAACCATCGATATTACGCTTTATGAGGCAGTATATGAAAGAAAATACAGATCGTTACTTAGGACCAAACATGCTCAGCGAGATGATCGAGATAGTTCGATTGTCAGAGAAAGAATAAAAGAGGCGATAGACAAAATTTTTACTTTGATACGCGCCGACCTGCGTTACATCTTTAGTAGGAGACAAGGTTTTCCTAAAAGCCATCTCCCTCCAAATGAATAATTAGGTTTGGTGTCAAAAGTAAGCTTATGTCACGATTTCTAGAACCTTAGGAGATTCTAGATCAAAATAAGCCTAGTGGCTTAGGATTGGCGTTACCGCCAATTTATGGGAATGCCCAATGTTTCCACACATCCCAACTTAGGAAGTATGTTTTCGATCCAAAGCACGTGATCTACCAAAAGAAGATGATCCTTAGCCCAGATTGAGCTATAACGAAAGGCCAAAAGCCATCTGGGATCAAAAAGTGAAACAACCCAGGAGCAAGTCTATCACTATAGTAAAAGTCCAATGGAGACACCATGGATAAGAAAAAACAACGTGAGAACTCGAAAGCAAGATGAGAGAAGTTACTCAAAACTTTTACGATGATATGCAAATTTCGGGACGAAATTTTTGTTAAGAGGGGTAGAATGTAGTAGCCCGCTCTTTTATTTATGATTAAGACCAGTAATGCGATAATTATTATTGCATCTTTCAGTAATTGAAAAGCCCAGTAATTATTTATATTTAGAATTCAACTAGGATTCTAAATTATATGTATTCTTTGCCTATTACTATTTTAGTTATGCTTGTTAGCTTCGCGTGAGAGAATCGGGATATTGAGCCAGTTAATAATTTATATTTTTAAATCTATAACTGACTTAGCAAAGTCAACTTAAAGTGGTTATTTTATATGCGATAGAGATTTTATTTCTATTAGTTACTTGAAAGTCATGATTTAGTTCCGACTAATGAGAACGAGTTCAATTAGTTATTTAATTCGTAGAGATGTTATATCGAAGCATAGTTATTCAGCAAAATCTAGAACCAATTTTATAGATATACGATGATACAAAGAAATTAGATTTTCAGATACAACTTTACACAATGACTGTAGGGAATTATTTACATCACCACTATTCTCTACTTACAATCAAAACCTATCACTATCACAAAACACTACAGCTACATACCTACAAGCATGCGGAAGTAACGCGTGAGAGTAAAAAGAAGAAAAATGAGAGAAGACAAATAAGCCGCAACTCTACCTATTCTATCTCAAGGCTTTCACATGGCATAGAGGATTAGATACTCAAGTATAACTACCAAACTCACGCCTTTAACAATTCAGCAGCAAACTTCCTTCTTGAATTTCAGCCTGCATTCAGTATGAAAGCAATCCACAGTTCATTTCAGTTCCTATCCTCTGGATTCAACAACAGCAGCAACCAACCATGCACCAAACATTCACAAAGCATTCAAGGTCGAGCGCAAGAATAAGAGCTCGTCAAGGAGTCACTAATCTGTAGCAAAGCTTTGCTATCAGGTGGGCATTACTTTCATATATATCAAATGAGTTTAAATGTTACGTTCAAGCAAGTTATTTCATGACAAAATCTTTGAATTGAAGTTATTTCAAGTATTGTCTTGCCATAAAATGTTTCAATTTCAGTATGATATCTATCTGATATGGCTTTGCCAGTTATCATGTAATCGAATTCGGGTACTGAGCAGTTGATAGCTATCCTGCTAGGACTAGTGTACACCAGTGACCGTGAGTCATCTAGCGGGTTGGCCGGTCAAGTGACCGTGAGAGGTGGCCACCTCTCCGGCACACAGTTCCAGATATGATAGATTACAAGAGAACTTAGACTGCAGTCGAACTTTAAGAATCACAACTGAATTTAGTAAGCTTGGGCCTTTTTAGCAAAAAAACCCCTTGCTGTACTGTTTATGATGGCATGACAATTTAAATCTTTATGAAGCATGTTATATTTCATAGTAGGCATATGTGCCCACTGAGTACCTTTGTACTCAGCCCTGCATGTATTTCTAAATGTGCAGGTTGAGCAGTAGACGATGGTGATGAAGTGACGAGTGGAATCCTCTTTTGTCGCAATATTATATGCTATGAAAAACTCTAGGGTTACATGTCTTCATACATGTAATCAGAACCTTATTCCGCTGCGTACTCAGAAGTTTTATGTTATTTTGGCTAAGTCAGAGTTATCTGAACTTATTAGTTATTTGAGTCTATACGACTAAACCTCTGTTATATTATAAATATCCCTTTTGTTAAATGATGAAATGCGATCCTTCCTTGTTTGATTATCCCCTTTCTACCCCGCTTCTAATCTCCCTCCATTAGTCACGGTTTCCCTGGCTTAATTATCCTTAATTAGGGCCGGTCGTGACACCAATGCAGCCTCTTTACACCATGTGGTCCCCCCCTCATAAAGTAAGCTATCATGTAACACCAATGCGGATGCTCTTAGTAGGACGATAAGCATGAAACCGATGTGCTGGTAAAACTGGCCTTCGTGGAGCACGGTTCTGAGTAATATCAAAGATGTGGGGACAACTTCATTCGCAACATCAGACGTAATAACTTCGGAAGCAGCAACCACTTTTCCATGAGTTGGGTTTCTTGTAGTAGGAAAACCACCAGTGTTTCTGCGATTAGGATTGACAATGGAACATTAGAATTATCACCAGTAAAGTTCAGACTGATTAGCTTCAACTCCATTCACAGCACTTGGAGGTTTCGTCATATGTTTCGCCAAGGCTGCAGCCAAAGCAGGAGAGGAACGAGCGGAATTAAAATTATTTGACACCACAGGCAGGTTCAGACGACCCAAACCCGTCGAATTTAGAGCAGCACGACGGC
Organism: Salvia miltiorrhiza; assembly: GCF_028751815.1. Lineage (NCBI taxonomy): Eukaryota > Viridiplantae > Streptophyta > Magnoliopsida > Lamiales > Lamiaceae > Salvia > Salvia miltiorrhiza. Next base: position 38,013,512 of record NC_080387.1, read on the forward strand.
AGGAATCCATATCAGCGGCGAAAAAAACAGGCGGCAAGACTAGGGTTTCGACGCTAGGGTTAGAGCCGTCATGCTTCTCCCGATATAGCAATATCTCTAAATTAATAAGTAAACACAGTACAATTAATTTAAACAATAGAAGGAACTAATCTTTAACTATTAGGGAAAGAGATTTATTTTGAAATTTTAAATTTGATATTTCAAGGCTATAAGTATCAAAATATATTTTAATTAATGATAATTTATTAAAATATCCTATTATGTTTATACTCCCTTCGTCCCACTGTATCTGAGACTCTTTCTATTTTGGGCGTCCCACTGTAAGTGAGACTATTTCCTTTTTGGGTAAAGTTTTTTCCTTTAAACACATTTTCACTTTTTCACCTACACACAAAATGAAATTGTCTTAGCTAGGTCATGCGCAATGCGTTTCCCGTTAGGATTGTTCCACGTGTTCTAACATTAAAAGTTTTAATATTTATTTGGTTCTGGACCAGACCGGTCTACATGATACTAATACTGCCGGTTTTCGTGAAAACCATTGTGACATGTTTGGTTGTGAGTATTTTCGAACAGTGTTGTGAATTGTGTAGTTGTTGGGTAATATTTATGGGAAAAGATTTTTGATATGTTATATTGGGATATACTTTAATATGATTAGGAAGTTAGCACACGTTATTAAGAAATTGATAATGATTAGTGGTGATTTTACTTAGGAATCTATAAGTTGATGTTGTTAGTGGTGATTGAACTTAGGAATCTTGAAGTTTAAAGTTGACTAGCATTTGCATCCCACGAAATGCACGGAAAAATATTTTAAATTTTTATATTATATATAAAATTAAGAGATAATAGGGTCAAATGGCCCTATTCAACATACAACATCAAATTTTGTCCACCATTTGAAAAAACATAAATTTTGGCCATTTTTTATATGTCATGACTATTCTACCCTTCTCTCTCTCTCCTCTCTCTTTCTCATCTCGGCTGCCGCTCTCTCTTCTCTCTTTCTCATCTCCCTCTCTCTCTCTCCAGCGGCGCCGAGCTTGAAGAATTCGTCGGAGCTCTCGCGGCTTGGGCAGACTTCGTCGGAGTAGAGGATGAGGCGGCGGCGGTGGAGGAGATCCGGTCCTCTGAAATCGGCGGCGTGAAAGAGGTCGGTCAGGTGGCGGAGGATGAGGCGGCGGCGAAGGCAGATTTGAACTGATAAGGCGGCGATGGATCTGATCTGATGAGGCGGCGGCGGTGGATCTGATCTGATCGTTGCGCCGCCTCCTCCATCGGCAGATCTGATCTTCGCCTCCTTCGATTTCAGCCATCGACAGAACTGATCTGATCTGATCTGTGCTGCACGTATGGCACTTATGGCACTATTAGTGCCATAAGTGCACACTTCCCCCTAGGGTTTAGATATTCCATATAGGGTTTAGATTATCCATTTGGGGTTTAGATGTTCCATTTAGGGTTTAGATTATCCATTTAGGGTTTAGATGTTCCATTTAGGGTTTAAATGATGTTGTTTCTGTATTTGTGCTGCACGTATGGCACTTATGGCACTATTAGTGACATAAGTGCCCAAATGATCATTTTACTTAGTTTTATCTTGAATTTCCGTTGGCACTTATGGCACTATTAGTGATTGGAGATATAAGGTGGATTTGGTGAATGGAGAGATAAGGTGGTTCTTGGAGTGGATGGGGAACTAATTACTAACATCTAACATGACTTTGCCCGATCAAAAAAAAAAAAAAAAATAAGTGCCAAGATTTTACTTTGGTTTTATTTTGGATTTCCGATGGCACTAAAGTAAAATCTTGGCACTTATGGCACTATTAGTGCCATAAGTGCCTAACCCGACCGGCACGCGACCCGCGTGCCTGATCCTACCCGGTCCGCCTCATTAAGGGTAAAAACATCCAAATAAAAAAAATGGCCAAAATTTGTGTTTTTTCAATGTGTGGCCATAAATTGTGTTTTATGCTTCATTTTGGCTACTTCAAAATTTTACTCTAAAATTAATACTAATTCAATTATTATACTTATAAATATAATAAAAAAATAATTTTAACTTAATATATTTGAATTGAATATTAAAAAAATAAAAAAGAATTCACAATTATAAAATTTGATATTATGAAAAAAAATAAGTTAAAAAAATGAAAAATAAAATACTAATTAAAGTGAATTAAAAAAATATTTATTATTCAAAAAAGATTAGAGATGAGTGAGAGATTTATAAAACTTTAATATCTAAAAAAAATTTAATTTTTACATTTTAAATCAAATATTTTCATAAAATATATCATATTAAAGCTCTTATCGTGATCTTTAATTTGATATGCATATTAAATATTTTATAATTAATCGAATTTCACAATTTTAAAAAGAAATGTAGCAACAAATAAGAAGTTAAAGAAAATGAAAATAAGAAGAAAAATATATAGTTTAAACATAAGTTTTTAATTTTATTATAACTACAAAATTGTCATTCAATTTTGAAATTGATTTCAAATTAGAAACTCTATTTTCAATATACTCCCTCCGTCCCGGCCAAGACGCTAGATTTGCTTTTCGGCACGGGATTTAAGGAGTTATAAATTAATGTTTTAAGTGTGTAATAATAAAGTGATAAAGTAGGAGAGAGAAAATAATAAAGTGATAAAGTAAGAAAGAGAAGGTAATAAAGTGATAAAGTAGGAGAGATAAGGTAATAAAAAAAAAATACTTAATTAGTGTTAATTAAGTATTTAAAATTCCTTATTTTTGCCAAATATAGAAATGTAGCATCTTCGTTGGGACAGCTCGAAAAGGAATATGTAGCATCTTGGGCGGGACGGAGGGAGTAATAGATTAGTGGTGATTTGGTGAATCTGTTTAAGAATCTCAATTTTACACTTGACTAGTGATGATTCAACTTAAGAATCATCTCTAACTGAACTTGATTAATGATTATTCCACTTTAGAATCTCAAAATTGATGTTGATTATTGATGATTCTGCTCGAGAATCATCACTAATAGATGTTGATTAGTGATGAATATTCCACTAGGAGTGGGCAAAATCCTATTACATTCGAAAAGTCGAACCGAACCTAGTCGAAATATTAATTTGATTCGGTTAATTTGATTTTCGATTCGATTTTGGTTTTAAATTTTTAAATTTTTTATTTTTCGGTTCGATTATATTTTTTAAGAAAAATATTTGGTTAACCGAAAATCGAACCGCAATAATAATTGATTTAATATTTTAATAATTTATATATAGTATTTAAAAATTAAAATGATTAATATTTTAACCGCTCGGGGTTAGGCATGTTCGGTTCAGATTTGGATATTAATTATATAATTAGGTTTTAATTTGGTTTTTGCTATTTGATTTGGTTCAGTGACCGAATAACCGAATGGTCACTCCTAGATTCCACTTTACATTTTCGAAATTGAACTTGATTATTGATGAATCTACTTAAGATTCTCAAAACTGAACTTAATTAGTGATGAATCTACTTAAGAATGTCAAAGTTGATGTTGGTTAGTGATGATTCCACTTTAGATTCTCAAAATTGAACTTGATTAGTGATGAATCTACTTAAGAATCTCAAAATTGATGTTGACTAGTGATGAGTCCACTTAAGAACTATACGAGACATACACGATAGGGGACACAATAACTTACACAGTTGACTACACAGTATCATACACGATTGCACATGCAATTATATTTGCACTAATCGTACTTCGATTTCATAATCCCCAATTGATTTCCCACTAATTTTACTTGATTTCAAAACCCCCCAATTTATTTCCAACTAATCTTACTATAATTTAGTAATCTTCAATTGATTTTCCAATAATCGAACTTCGATTTCATAAACCCTAATTGAATTTACACTAATCTTACATAAGTTTCAAAATCTCACTTGCATTCCCACTAATCTTATTTTAATTTTAAAATCTCAATTGATTTTTCACTTTACTTACTTTGATTTTGAAACCCCCAATTAAGATAATCATACTTTATACACTATAATCTTAGGGTATTCATGTAAGTCAATTGCTCAAACGAATCAAATAGCTATACGAGACATACACGATGAGAGACATAATATCTTACACATTACTACACAGTAGAATGACATAATTAACCGTGTAACTAACTGTGTAGATACCACCTGATCGTGGAGTCAACTGTGTAACTAAGAACACCAACCTTTAAACTTCTTTATTAAAAATAACTTTATATTACGAGTGATCATCGCCATTAGTGAATCATTAACTAATTGAACTTATTCATCTCAGTTCTAAGTTTATAACTTAGAATTATAATACGAGAATCATATATACTTTAACATAAAAATGACTCTTCCTATTAGTGATGATCATTATTACATTAAAATATGATTCTCATATTATATAACTTAGAATTAAGATGAATTAAATCAATTAGTTCATGATTCACTAATAATGGTGTTCGTTCTTATGTTAAAGTATGATTATCATATGAAAATTATAAGTTATACATTTAGAATTGAGATGAATTAGTTCAATTAGTTCATGATCCACTAATAATGGTAATCATTCTTATGTTAAAGTATGGTCTCATGCCATTCATATTTTCCTTCAATATTTTTTATTAATATATCATCCAAAAATATTTTTCATTAATATAGTATCTTAATTATCTCACAATTAATATTTCCCACTAATATTTTTTATTAATCTATTACTTGAAAATATTTTACATCAATATATTATCTCAATATCGTACGATTCATACCATTAATATTTTCGACTAATGTTGTTTATTAATATATTATTTTAATATATCTTATGTTGGGAACCTTGTGGAATATCCTAACCCTTGTTTTGATGATACCAAAATTCATAGGACTTGTTTCATAGCCAAAGGTCAAACTTGCTTCAAAGAACTTGTTCTTTGTAAGTATAGTTGGCACTCGTTTAAACCTCTCCCCCATAAGAGTGTTAGAGTGATTCGGAGTTCAGGAAGGTACTCTGAACTCTGAGTGAAAAGTCTGAGCACGAGGTGTGCTTAGCAGGGAAATCCTACGCGAGGTGTGTGGGTGCTGAAGAGGGGTTATCTTCAGTTTACGGTTGTGTGCACCAGGCAAGCACACGGGTACGGTTTGCAGTGCACCAGTGAAGCACTTGCGGAGTGGATTGTTGGTCTGATCAACCAGCCGTGGATGTAGGAAAGAGTTTTTCCAAACCACGTAAAAGTCTCTGTGTTATTTACAGCTTTCAGTTTTATATTCTTACGTGTGCTATTTCAATTGATAAAACTGAACACTGACTAACAGCAAAGAGAAACCTTAATCCAACAACCTGCTCCACCGAGGCTATTACGAAACTAAGTTTAATTTCCGCTGCGTATGATATCAATCTGACTGAACTATCATCTGATAGTAAGGAAGAGTGATATCATCTCTATCTTAGCAAACACGACTGAAGCCCTTACTTGGATCAGTTAAGTTCCAGCAACTTAACTGATAACTCATTACTGAAGAGCTTTCAGTATCAGTCGTCAATCCTGTTGGTCAAAACTGTTTTCAATAAAAACAGGAGTCCTTGTTTGCGTGCAAAGTTTTGTTTCAATCTCTGACTGAGATCCCTCTGATTGAGGTCTGTAAATTGTTGTAAAAATAGCCTATAGGTGTATTCCCCCCCATACACCTATTCGAGACCCACCCCCCCGGACCTAACAATTGGTATCAGAGCAGGTTGTTCGCAAGAACTATCTGTCTCTGACTAGGTTCTAATTGAACTAGATCCTTTTGGGGAATTATTGTTTTTGATCAAAAATCTTTTCTCAAGATTACTCTTGAGATTGCTTGCTCTGTGTTCGTTTCCTGTTTTCTGTATGCTTCTCCCTTCTTTCTCTAACAATGTACAGGAACAAGAAAGATTCCTCCAGCGATTATATTTATACATACTTTCGAGGAATCAGTGGACTTGAGATGGGATCATTGGATTCTGATGAAGAAGAAAGGATTATTTCTCCAGAAGAAAACCAGAGTCCAACCCACTCACAATCAGAAGCAACGAGCAGATATGATCAAACTCGACTAGAGTATCAACACCTAAGAACGAGATTTGAAGATCTCCTTAGGGAGCACAAACAGATCATCAAAGAGACTGATCGTGTGCAAGATGCTCGAAGGATCGTCATGCGCCACTTCATTTCAGATGAAGACGAATCTGACAAAAGAGATGTAAAGGAGCGCAGACTGATCAACAGACTGAAACTTCTTCAGTCTCAGAAACAAGAACTTCGACTACGTCTCAAGGAAGCAGAGACAGAATTCAAAATGGCGTCAGAAGTTTTTGAAAGAGTGATTCATGAGGAATCACTACAGCACAGAAGAAAGATGGAACGTGAAAGGAGTGTGCAGCAACAGCCAACGAACTTGAAATCAAGGGAGAATCAGTCATAAAACTCAGGGGGAAATTACGCTTCAATCAATGATGAAATTAGTGATAATCACTGTGTAAGCTTCTCTCAACAATATCACTTGTATCTATTACTGCTTTTCTTAATCATTTTTCGGCTGCATTGTGCTTAGTCTGACGTGTCTAAATGCTTACTATCTTTATTCGATGTAATAGACACGTGCACATTTATTTTAAAACGGTTGTTTTTACTAACAAGCGGAGTGATCCACGTGGCACGACTCCATTTGCACGGATTTCAAATGATTATTGAAACCGCCTTTTGCACGATCTTTCACACTCTCTTCAAAAACGTTTCATCTTCGACTAAAGATTTACTCAATCTCAGAGAAATCTTTGTGTGCCAAATTTCTTGAGAATACCTTTTTCTGCAAGACTAACAGTAAGAATCCACAGTTCTATCTCTGTGAGAATCGATCATCAGACTTTTGCAGAAAACCTCTCAAAGATTCAAATGGGAAAATCAGCATCGGAACAAGTAGTTTGTTACGAATCTATTGCTACATTGGAGTCACTCCAACTTTTTGCTGATTTCAACAAGATCAACGAGATCTTAGAACGACATGGATGGATGAAGTTCGTCCAATTCACACCTAGGGTTCTTCTCGACGAGTCGATCATCCGAGAATTCTACGACAACATCAAAGCAGATGAATCGACTGGTGAACTCAAAACAGAGATTTCTGTTTTCACGAATGAAGGCTTTTCAGAGTCAACCAACACTACTACAAAAATTTACATACATAACAGTACATAGATAACGGTTTTTTTCAAAAACCGTTATGTATGAGCGCACTTTTAGGAATAGATAACAGTTTTTCGAAAATCCGTTATCTATGTACTGTTGTCTAAATGCATAGATAACGGTTTGAACAAATGCGTTATGTTTTTGCGTTATCTATTAGTTGCATACATAACGGTATTACAAAACCGTTACGCCACCGTTATCTATGACCATCTTTTATAACAGTTATTTATAACGCTAAAGAACCGTTATGTATAAGAGTCATTTACAACGGTTCTTGAACCGTTATGTATGAGCGTCTCTAAAAACTATTATGTATAATTTTTTTATTAATTTTTTTAAAATAATATTAATATTATATTATATTATATTAAAAAATAACAAATTAAGTGTTTATCCTAAAATCTGAATTTATTTCTAGTTATAGACTTTGAAAAATAATAAAATCTAAATACATTATTAGAAACCTAAATACCAAAAATTAAATAATAAAAGTGAAACAAAAGAAAAAAAAAGAAAAAAAAAGAAAGAAAAAGATTTGACTTCATTTCTTCAACGCCTAAAATCCTTATTCATTGCTCCCGCTCAATTTTCACGCTAACACCTCAAAATTTCCCCCAAATCGGACCTGGCCTCTTTCTCTCTTCACCATCGCCGTGCCCTGCCACCGCCGTCGCGACTCGCCGCCACGACCAGCGCCGCCCGGCACTCACTGCGCCCCCCATCTCGTCGTCCTCTGTTTGTTTACCCGTAGCAGCAGCTGCGGAGATATCTCTCCATCTCGAACCCGCGTCGCCTGCCACCGACCGTGTCGACTCGCCGTTGCCACGCCGGCCGTCTTCTCGCCGCCCCTTTTAACCCTAGGCGCCGCGATAAACCCCATTTTAGCTCGCAAATCCCTATCTGCTCTTCGCACGCGTCAGCTCGTAAACCCTATTTTTTCCAATTCCTCATTTAATTTATGATTGTTTCTCTTTATTGTTTGTTGGTTGTTGATTGTGTGAAATTGAGCTGTAGAGCAGTGCATATAGCTGACAGATTTGGGGTTTCCTGCATCAACATGGAAGAACCCTTTGAAAGAAGAAAAGTGATATCTATGAATAAACAATCAAATATAGACACCACTGCTCGGTTAAGGGTAGCCGCAATTCTCCCCTTTCGAAGCTAAGTTTCCTATCCCATCCACTGCAGCTAAAAATCAGCAGCTGCAGTATTACTGATTTCTATTCTTTATGTGATCTTTGTAGGTCTAAATACGAGCAGCAAGCATTTTTGAAGCCTAGCCTGCGTATTCAATCAGGTTCTGCAAAACAGTCTTTACAAGCAAGTTTATCCCGAAAGATTGTTAACAGCCTACGAAGTTCGAATTCATCAGAAAACTCAGTATGTTTCCACACTTATAGGTTTGAAATTTTGGGCGTCTACATCTATATGATATGTTTCCTATGGTTGTGCTTTACAAGGCGAAGCTGTTATTGTTGAAGTAGATATTAAGCTAAGATAAAACTGAGTATCAAGATGGATATGTTAACTTTGAATTCCAGTGGAGTATCTTAGCATTAAGGTAATTGCAAATATGGTGATACAAGCAGGAATATATAGGAACAATGAAGGTTAAAGTACTTAAAGGCTCCAACTTAGCTGTTCGGGATATGCTATCAAGCGATCCATATATTGTGTTGACTCTCGGGCAGCAGGTTAGTATCTCTTTTCGTTCTTTGTTCTGCATTATTTCGGAGCGAGCCTAGGCTTTGAGTATTGTATTAGCCTCTACAGAGCATCTATCTGACTTTGTTCTGCATGAAACACTTCTGCTGATTAGGCTTCATTCCTTTTGGAATTGGTTGCAAGTAATGCCTATTCTTGATCCTTTTCCAGTTCCCAAGAGTGTTTCAAGGCATCCTGGAGTTCCCATAAATCTGTTCACTTGAATGCAAAATCTTCTTTAATTGCATCTGAAAGTTATAGTGAACAGAACTTGGGTCTGCCGGGTGACGGCTGGCTCTACTGCTTGATAGAAGGACAAGCACAGACACCAAAACTTCCACATTTTGACTGGACCGGGTAATTCATTTGCCTAGTTATCATTTTAATTACCTCTAACCCCAAAAATAAAACAATGCTTGTCCCAGCTACAAACTTAATGTTTAATTTTTTTATCTGGTTTATTTCTCTGTCCTTTTGATAACACTCATATTTCCATGGTTTTTAATGTTCATATGTTGGTAATTTTATAGGAAATTGAGTGTTTGATAGTTGTTTTGTGCTTAATTTGCTTTATCTTGTGAAACATGATTCTTACTCGAACTTTGAAGGAATTTGCAGATTTATTGAGTTCGAATTTGGAACAATGTCCTGACATAGAAGTTGTAGATCGTCTCGATACGAGTCCGTGAGCGCAAACGGATCATAAATCGGAGTTCGGACGAGAAAGTTATGGCCGAAACAAAAACGTCGCGCGCAGCAGTCAAAATTCGGCGACCTAAACGGCGATCGCCGAATTTTGGAGATTTTATGAGCAAAATCGGCGACCCAAACGGCGACCGCCGAACGGGTCGCCGTTTTCCCTGTTCAGATTTTGGCCTTGAGGAAGAAAAACGGCGATCGCCGTTTTTGGAGGATTTTTAGGCCATTTTCGGCGACCAGTTCGGCGACCGCCGAACGGGTCGCCGTTTTTAGGCGTGTTTCCGTTTCCTTCCGCGTTTTTACGATTTTTTCAAGTTATTTTCGAGCTCAAACTCTGTATTTTACCCTGAGACTATAAATAGGTCTTCTTTTGACCTATCTAGGGTGGCCAGCTTTAGTTTTTCAGTTCTCAACTTTCATATTTCAGTTTCATAGCTTTAGAACTTTTTAGCTTTCCAGTTTTCAAGGCTTGGATCAGGATTGAAGATTCAAGTCGCTACAATCGTTTTAATTCGGTTTTATACAATTAGTTTTTACAATTGCTTTCAATTTAATTATGTTTATGTTTGATTTCATTATGTCTGGCTAGTTTTCTTTATCTGAACCTAGGGTTTGTATATAGCTGATTGATTATGTGTTTTTGATTTGTTGATATCAATTTGCCTTCCAACTTGTGATTCATGATTCCTGGTGCATGTTCTCTTGTGAATTATCTGATCAATGATTTACATGTCTAGCTGTTCAGTTTGAGTCTTGAATGTGATAATTGTTCAGCCGATTCAGGAATGCATGATATAGTGTTAGCCTTGAGTCTTGAATGCGATAGGTGAAGCTATAGGAAGCTATTCTTTATGTGCTATTGGGAGTTAATGTATTCCTTGGAATCTTGAATGCGAAAAGGGATTAATTAATCTACATTCATAGGTGGTCGTTAGAGACGCTTGTGAATAATATAGTGATCTTTCATCAAAGTTGGATTAAAATTGGTAATTGAATCAATAGGTTAAATACATGTAGTTGATTAGTGAAAGTACATCCCTAGGGTCAGAGTTTTCCATTATATTTGAGTTAATTATCATAGTTTTATATGCTCTTTAGTTTTAATTTAGTTAATCTTAGTTCATAATTCACCTTCAATTTCGTTTCACTTGCATACTGTGAGAGTCTGTGTAGAAGATAGATAGAGTGATTTCGTTTTACAGTCCCTGTGGATACGATATCCGATTGCTGTTTATACTACGATTACACCGTGTTAGTTGCGGTATTTTAGTTGCTAATAAAATAGTGATCAACTTTTTGGCGCCGTTGCCGGGGATTGTTTAGATTTTACTTTAATATTTCCAATAGGACTTAATAGTACTGCAAGTTTTATTTGTTTTTATTTTTATTTTCTGGCTTTTATAAGTTGTGTTTCTGTAGGTTGCATATGAACACACGATCTCACGAGACTCCTCTCTTAGAGTTAAATCCTGAAATCAACAAGACCTTGCGCAATCTAAAGAAGCAGAACGACCAAGTTGAGACAGGAATGATGGCTACTCCAGAGCAAATCCAAATTCGAGCTCTACAAGAGCAGTTGAAGAAGCTGCTTGATGCACAGGAAACGAGAGAGGCTCAAAAGCAACCAGCCATCAATGAAGCGTTCATACCACAGTATGTGTACCAGGAGCCCCCAAGAGTGAACGTTAACAATTTTGAGCTGAAAACGGGATTGATCACGATGGTCCAACAGAGCCAATATGGTGGACAAGCGATCGAGGATCCTAATGCGCACCTGGCGCATTTCCTGGAGCTGTGTAGCACGGTGAAGATGAATGGTGTCCCTGATGACATTATCCGTCTTCGTCTTTTTCCCTTCTCATTGCGGGATAAGGCGAAGTCGTGGTATCATACGCTGCAGCTGGGAGACAATATCGTGTGAGAGGACTTGGCTCATGCATTCCTACGCAAGTTTCATCCGCCTGGCCTTACGTTGAAGTTGAAGATGGACATCGTGCAGTTTCAACAGTACGATGGAGAAAAGCTAGCGGAGACTTGGGAGAGGTACCAGGAGAAGCTCAGAAAGTGCCCAGGCCATGGTTTTGATGAAGGCACGCTCGTGATAATGTTCTACAATGCCTGCGGGGAGCGTACGAGGATGCACATGGATACAGCTGCAGGCGGCTCTCTACTCCAGAAAAGCAGCTCTGATGCATGGAGCATTATTGATAGTATGGCTTCTACGAGCTACCAATGGCCATCTGAGCGTATGCAATTGAAGAAGGTTGCAGCTGCGTCCACTTCTGATCCTATGGCAGCTATGGTTACTCAACAGGCAGCGATGGCTACACAGCTGGCAGAGCTGACTGCAAAAATTGGTGAATTGAATGCTGGACGTCATGAGCAAGCTGTGATAGACCCATCAGGCTTGGGAAACGTCAATTATATCAATGACAGAAATTATGGGAATTTTTCAGCAAGGACAGCCAGGGATGTATAACAGAGGTCAGCCATATCAGCAGGGTCAGCAGCAGTTTCAGCCAGGAGCACGTCCGCACCCAAATCTTTCCTATGGAAACCCAAACAATGCTGTGCAACCTCCACCAGGATTTTCTGTTTCTAGTGGGGGAGTCATCAATGAGCCAAAGAAGGATTCGATGGAGGACATGATGAAGCAGATGCTCATGAAGATGACTGGGATGGAGGTGAATGTTGGAAATAAAATCTCTAACATGGAGAATAATTTCTCAGCATTATCTAAGCAGGTACAGATGTTAGAGAATCAAGTTGGTCAGATAGCCAACCAAGCAGCTGCGCAGCACAAGGCGGGCCAATTCCCGAGCAACACTACTGTCAATCCTAGGGGCCAATGCAATGCTATTTTCGATGGTATTCTGTCTCCAAATGATAGGAGGATGAGCAAGGAGCATGAATCTCTGATTGAGGAACCATACAAAGCTCCTGTTCCACTTAGGGAATACATCCCAAAGGCTCCATTCCCCCGTAGGCTGCTGAAGAGGGAGGTGCTTGAAGAGCAATGTGCTGTGCAGCCAAGCAAAAATGTGGATGCCAAGGAAATCAAGCTGGAGGTCTCCCATTGCAAGAATGAGAAAAAAGTTATCAATCCCGAGGAGACAGAGCATAGACGCATAGTGGATGAGCTAGAGAGGCTACTCGAAGAATCCGACCGGCGTGCACAGCCTCAAACTCTCTCACAATTGCAGGATCCTAATGATAAAGAAAAAAAGGCAGTTGTTCACATCAAGAAGATGGGTGATGAGGATAAGAAAATCCCGCAGGCAAAAGCTGTGTGCACTGAGCTGCCAATGAAGCTACTTTCGAAGAAAGAAAGATCCGGGTAGCTTCACCATTGAGTGCGCGATTGGAGGAGAGCTCTTTCCCGAGGCTCTTTGTGATTTAGGGGCTAGTGTAAATGTGATGCCCATCTCTGTTTTCAAGCGGTTGGGAATTGGAGATCTCAAGCCGACCTCGATGGAGATTCAAATGGCGGATAGATCAAGAGTGAAGCCGAGAGGAAAGCTTGAAGACATCTTTGTGAAGGTTGACAAGCTCATCTTCCCTACGGATTTCTTGGTCCTCGATATTCCTGAAGATGTAAATCCACCGTTGATTCTTGGTCGATCATTCTTAGCTACGGGGAGAGCTATGATAGATGTGGCCGAATGGAAGTGTCGTTTTTCACGCAGCTGATGCGCATGAGTCTTCTATCTCTGTTCGTGTTAGGCAGTATGTCACGCCCGCTGCGTTTGATGTTCATTGAGACCATGAGGTATCGTCGAGCTCTAGACGTTAAATTAAGCACTTGTTGGGAGGTAACCCAACTGTTTTTTTTTTTTTGTTTTTTTTTTTTCTTTTCTTTTAGTTTCTTTTAGTTTCTTTGTTTTCTTTGTTTTGTTTGGGGTTTAGTGTAGTGTTGAGCTTGGAAGATGCGGGGAACACGCGCCTTGTTCATACCACCACCATGGAGCACGTTTTTCTGTGAGTAGTGACACACATATCATCATCCCTCCAAACTTATTTTCGAACTTATGTTCTGTAATAAGTTTGGGGGAGGGGGGGTGAGGGTGAGAGTAGATATGTGTATCACCTTTTATCTTTTTGTTGGCTTTATTGTTTTATCTTGCTTAGTTGGTGGTGTGTGTTTTATTGCTCCATTAGATTTCTGGTGAGATGCCAATGATGATTTTTATGAAAAAAAAAAAAAAAGTGGAATTTGATTTTCTTTGATGATTGAGCATAATTGGAACTAATTTGCATAATTCTAGAGTATGTTAACCTTGACTTTTGGACGTTGAATAAACCTGTGAGATTTTGAGCCATAACTGTTTATCATACACAGTTTATTCTTTGTTGTGAGTTTTGTCATGCATGTGGTGATCTTCTAGAACTTGCCATGGTTTCTGTGTTGAGGTTGCTGTTGTGCCCAGGATTATGAGATGATTTTAGGCCATCTTTTGTTAGCCACAATTTTTCCCAAACACTATCCTTGAAAAAAAAAATTTATCCTTTGTTATCTACTTTGAGCCTATTTAGCTTTTATTCTTTAGCCGGATGAAAGGGGGGTGATGTAGTATATGGGGATCTTTGTGTGGTGAATATTCATAGTGGGTTGTGAAAAAGAAGGGATGATTTTGTGTACTATTTACTCTTATGAGCTCTAGAAAAGTTGTGAAAAGAAAAAAAAAAAAAAAAGAGAAAGAAAAAGAAAAAAAAAATGTGAAGTCGGGAGTTTATTGAGATATTTGTTAGAAAATCGACTTTGTGTGTTGGAAAGAAGTTGGAGCATAAAGAGTGTTTAGTTCTGTTTTGCGATGATTAATCCCTGAGTTTTGTTGATTATGGTGATATAGTTGGGTGGAAGATGGAATTTATTCCATACTTGATTAGTGAAGTCATAAGGTTGGTGTTCTTGATCTATTTGAAGTCACTTAACCTATATTTCCCTACCTTAACCAATGTCCCTACATTATAACCCGAATAAAAAGACCTATTTGATTTAGTCTTGGCACACTTTTAGCGATGGAGATTGTAGACGATTGGCAAGCTTATGGTAAGAGATCTATATTGCATTGAATTCGATGAGAGTATACACGTCCCGTTCCATCAAATTGAGAGTTGAGAGATACACATACCTTGTGAGATTCAATTGTTTGGAATGTCAAGTTGATTTTCCTATAGGTTGTGTTTATTGGTGAATTTTGTGCTTGATTATTGAGGATTTGAGAATTCTATTATCCTTTATTTTTCGAAGGCATCGATGAGCTAGATTTCTTACCCATTCGTGTATTGATTGTGTTCTTCTCATTATTCGAGGACGAACAATGGCTTAAGTTTGGGGGAGTTGATAACACTCATATTTCCATGGTTTTTAATGTTCATATGTTGGTAATTTTATAGGAAATTGAGTGTTGATAGTTGTTTTGTGCTTAATTTGCTTTATCTTGTGAAAACATGATTCTTACTCGAACTTTGAAGGAATTTGCAGATTTATTGAGTTCGAATTTGGAACAATGTCCTGACATAGAAGTTTGTAGATCGTCTCGATACGAGTCCGTGAGCGCAAACGGATCATAAATCGGAGTTCGGACGAGAAAGTTATGGCCGAAACAAAAACGTCGCGCGCAGCAGTCAAAATTCGGCGACCCTAAACGGCGATCGCCGAATTTTTGGAGATTTTATGAGCAAAATCGGCGACCCAAACGGCGACCGCCGAACGGGTCGCCGTTTTCCCTGTTCAGATTTTGGCCTTGAGGAAGAAAAACGGCGATCGCCGTTTTTGGAGGATTTTTAGGCCATTTTCGGCGACCAGTTCGGCGACCGCCGAACGGGTCGCCGTTTTTAGGCGTGTTTCCGTTTCCTTCCGCGTTTTTACGATTTTTTCAAGTTATTTTCGAGCTCAAACTCTGTATTTTACCCTGAGACTATAAATAGGTCTTCTTTTGACCTATCTAGGGTGGCCAGCTTTAGTTTTTTCAGTTCTCAACTTTCATATTTAGTTTCATAGCTTTAGAACTTTTTAGCTTTCCAGTTTTCAAGCTTGGATCAGGATTGAAGATTCAAGTCGCTACAATCGTTTTAATTCGGTTTTATACAATTAGTTTTTACAATTGCTTTCAATTTAATTATGTTATGTTTGATTTCATTATGTCTGGCTAGTTTTCTTATCTGAACCTAGGGTTTGTATATAGCTGATTGATTATGTGTTTTTTGATTTGTTGATATCAATTTGCCTTCCAACTTGTGATTCATGATTCCTGGTGCATGTTCTCTTGTGAATTATCTGATCAATGATTTACATGTCTAGCTGTTCAGTTTGAGTCTTGAATGTGATAATTGTTCAGCCGATTCAGGAATGCATGATATAGTGTTAGCCTTGAGTCTTGAATGCGATAGGTGAAGCTATAGGAAGCTATTCTTTATGTGCTATTGGGAGTTAATGTATTCCTTGGAATCTTGAATGCGAAAAGGGATTAATTAATCTACATTCATAGGTGGTCGTTAGAGACGCTTGTGAATAATATAGTGATCTTTCATCAAAGTTGGATTAAAATTGGTAATTGAATCAATAGGTTAAATACATGTAGTTGATTAGTGAAAGTACATCCCTAGGGTCAGAGTTTTCCATTATATTTGAGTTAATTATCATAGTTTTATATGCTCTTTAGTTTTAATTTAGTTAATCTTAGTTCATAATTCACCTTCAATTTCGTTTCACTTGCATACTGTGAGAGTCTGTGTAGGAGATAGATAGAGTGATTTCGTTTTACAGTCCCTGTGGATACGATATCCGATTGCTGTTTATACTACGATTACACCGTGTTAGTTGCGGTTATTTTAGTTGCTAATAAAATAGTGATCACCTTTTCAGGCCATTAAGACCATATCCAATATCACAGAAACGTATAGTACCTACTCATATTGATCAAGTTTGAATGTTAAGATACTTTAGCAATATACAAGGTGTGGTTACTTTTTGTTTGGCTGTGTAATTCTCTATGTTTAATCATATATGATTTTGTGGTTGATATTTCCTGATACTCATGATAATAGTTATTTGGATCATATATTCTCGTCTTGTTTCATTTTCCAGTTTGAATTGCTCCGACGTTAGTTTCATGGTTTGCAGAGTCAATTTCATGCCTGGAGGAATCTGTAAATATCTTCTGGATATTGGAAGGTTTTAATATGTCTGCAAGGTATTATAAGGTAAAAGATTAAATGTTTGCAGATATCTGATTTTCCATTCTTTCTTTTGAATTTCACGTTAGCCACCGGGTTGGTTCTGTTCCATATGCTGAATTTTTCAGCCTTACGTAACAAAGTAGTTCTCTGTATAAGGACATTGGTATGTTATTAGTCACCGTTTAGGCATAATCTTGATTCTTGAGTATTATTACAGTACTGAGAAGTAATTGAAAGATGGTAATTTGAGATATCTTAATATGCAGGAAATTCTTGAGTATTATTATCAGCATTAGTCACCATTTACACTTATGTGGAGATGGATAATTTTGAAAAATAGATGCCTTTACTTGAACTGAGCTTTGGAAGGAAATTCTTGAGCAAATAAATTAGTGTGCATCAGTGTTGGACTTGTAGTTTGATGTATTCCAGCTGAGCCTTTGTGTGCACGCATGAGTTTTTATCAAGGGAGGAAGATCAAGATGGAGATGTTACTTTCAAAAAGGGAGGAAGATCAAGATGGAGATGAGCGCGAAGGAAGCCTTTGAGAGGTCGATGAGGACTTTGTCGGAGTGGATAAGCCAGGAAGTGAATCGAAATATGTAATGATCTTAGATACTTGATACTTGGTTCATTCGGATGATAATGTACGAATATTTTAGATAATATATAATATTGTTATTGTTGATTTTATCATTTTGTTGTTTTAAAGTTATTTATTTATTTCTTGATATAAATAATATAAAAATGAGAAAAAATATTAAATATTAAAGATAATGGTTAAAATCGTTGTAAAAGGTACAAAAAAACCGTTATCTATATCTTACAAAGATAACGGTTTAAACCGTTTATAAAAAGTATAAAAAACTGTTAACTATGTTATGAGAAAAAAGAAATATATATAATACATAACAGATTAATTCTAATACATAACAGTCTAAAACCGTTATCTTTTTCTTACAAAGATAACGGTTTTAAAACCGTTATAAAAAGTATAAAAAACTGTTAACTATAATATGAAAAAATATATATTATGGAATAGATAACGGATAAATTATAATACATAACAGTCGAAAACCGTTATCTTTTCTTACAAAGATAACGGTTTTTAAACCGTTATAAAAAGTATAAAAACTGTTAACTATAATATGAAAAAATATATATTATGGAATAGATAACGGATAAATTATAATACATAACAGTCGAAAACCGTTATGTATAATCAATATAGATAACGGTTTTATAACCGTGATGTATGTGTGGTTGTACTGTTATCTTTTCCCTTCATAGATAACGGTTTTTTAAACCGTTGTGTATGACACCTATAATAGATAACACCACTATACACAACGGTTTTTTTTGCTCATAGATAACGGATAAAATCCGTTATCTATGAGCGTTTTTCTAGTAGTGCAAGATGTCCATCAACATATCTAAAGCTGTGAGAGATATGTTCAATCTTCCAACTGATGGACCAGCTCCATTCTTCACCGACGAAGAAGCCACAAAGCACATGAGAGAAGCTCTGACAAGCAATGCATCTACCGATTGCGTCATCACCAATGTTCTGAGCATTTCAAGAATTCATCTTCATCTCAGACCCATTGCCAAAATGATCAAGAAATGCTGGTTCGGCACTCTTGGATCCCCTGGTCATCTCTCAAGACCACATAAATTAGTGTTGATCGCCCTGATGCAGAAAGGCCCATTCAACTATGAGAAGGCCTACATTCAGATTCTCGCTGAAGAAAAGAAGGAATCTCACTCCACCAAACATCTGCGTCAAGGAACAAGAGTCTCAGCACTCATTCTTTATTGTGCTAAGGAGACTCCTTGCTTCTGGAAGAACACTACTCAAGTGTCTTCCACCATCCATCTGTTTGAAAAACAGAAAAGATCACTCAGGGGGAATATCAGTATCTCGACTGAAATTCCTCTCCTCACTGCTGAGCCACGATACAAGACTCGAGGCTCAACCAAAAGAAAGTTCGACAGCGTATCGTTTCCAGTCAAGATCTCGCTGGACACTCCTCAGAAATCTCACAATGAGGAACATGAAGAAGATGCACCAAAATCTTCTGAAGAAGTTCCAATGCCAAGTACGGAAACTCCTCAACAACAGGCTCCGTCTATCTCTCCAGCAGATGAAGGAAATCAACCGACAGAGGAGACACAAGCAACCAATGACAGAGAAACTGATTCTGAAGAACTTCCTCTCAGAGGTTTCTTCCATTACTGTCTTGAAGGGTTCAACAAGAAGGCAAAGTTTGAAGAAGTCACTGATGTCAATGCCGCATCCTCATCCTCAACCTTTGTCAATCAAACTGCCCTTCTCAAAAACTTCGTGACACAACTGTCCGAACACTGTGTCACAACCCTTTTTCCCACTGTCTTAGCCTCCCTGAATCCTGAAGAGTTCCAAGCTCTTGTCAGCTATTTCTTCTTTATCTTCGTCAAAACCCTACCCAAATCTCAATACAAGGAGATTGATGAAGTTCTCACTGAAAGAGAGATGGAAGCCTTGGAGAATAGCATCTTTGAGAAGTTCAGAGTCACAAATGTTTGGGATGGCATCCACGACTGGGCACCCAACTTCAGACTGTACCTCACTTCCAGAGGTCTTCTCAAAGAAGATAATGCTGAGGACTTCGAAGTCCACCTTGAATCTCCGCCGCACCAGACTGCTCCAGCTAAAGCAACAGAAGAAGGGACGCCAGCTGAAGAACAAGAACCTGCTGAAACTACCACTGATGAAAGAGTTCAGATGCTGGAAGAGAGGCTGCTCATTCAAGAAGAAGTTTCATATGAGCTGAGAGTCAAGATTGCAATTCTTGAATCAACAGTCACTCACCTTCAACAGCAACTGGAAACCCAGAATAAATTCAGCGAGGTCCTTGAGTCTGATGACAAGGACAAACGAGAAGAGTACAGAAAATGAAAAGGGAAGCTGACTGAAGAACCAAAAGGAAGTCCACCAAGGAAGCCAAGCAAACAACTCCGCATCAACTAAGGACTAATGAAGATCAAGGAATGTCATCTAAACAGAAACTCATTATTTTGATATGATGTTCTTAGATTGTATTAGTTCGTTCTTCCTTGTTAAGTTCTTCCACACTTTTGTTTGATATATCGTTCTTTACTGAGTTTAAGCATATTCATGTTTATTCAGTCTTTGTTCCCTTTGCCTAATTTACTCTTGATGATTTTGGGTTATCTAATTTATGGGGAACACTGTTTTAAGTTTCTCTTTGATGCTTAACTATTGTCCTTACTGATTGTTTGGGAACTTGTTCGTATCCTCTATGTCGTGGACTAGTAATGGTATTAGGGGGTATGAGTGATTTTGTTTAACTGATGACATTGCGTTCTGTTTTGGGTTTTCAATTTACAAAATCTCCTTCTGTGCATATCTTTTCGAATCATTGCAAGCACCATACGCCGCCTATTTTCGGCAAGAGATCATGACAAATATTCTTTATCAGTTTATATTTCATTTTTCTAGGCACTTATCTGACGGGCATTTATTACGGACGTCAAAAATTATTGTAATTGATTTGGCGCGCAGATTTCAAACCGCCCACGTCTTTTCGATTGCCCTAGGAAACTGTTCATCTTCCACAATCACACTTTCTCCATTACTGCCATTCCTCAATTCTCCTTCACATCTGCTCTCTCTCTCTAACATTCAAAATCCACAGCACTCTACTGTGAGATCACTCTGTGCAAAATTCTCTTCACAGATTTCCTATTCAAGATGGCCAAAACTACCATGAAGAAGGTTGATAACGAGAAGGAAGCTTCAATAGAGAAAGAAGTAAGATATGAACAGACGGTGCATGAGGAATCCTTTGAAAAGAAACCGGAATATACAAAGGTCTCAGAAATTCTTCACCGGAACGGATGGATGAAATTTATCACCAGTGAACCAAAGTATCTACTCGACGACGCTGTCAGAGAATTCTACAGGAATCTCAAGTTCAATGATTCCGAAGAATTGATCTCTAAAGTTAGTATCATCATCGGAGCAAAATGCATTAAAGAGACTCTCAACGTCTCTAAGACTGTCAGGGAATTGTTCAATCTCCCAAACAACGGATATCTCCTCTCCTCATTGACTGATGATGAAGCAAATGAAACTCTCAAGTCTGCACTGAAGGATAAATCTGAATCAACAAAGAGTCAAGTCACTCTTTCTCATCTTCATCCAGAGTTTGCCATGTTGGGTAAAATTATCCAGAAGTGCTGGATAGGTGCTACAGGGAATCCCGACAAAGCCTCTCAACCGCAGAAGAATGTCATGGCTGCTCTTATGGAGAAAGAATGCTACAACTGGGAAAAAGCTTACCTGAAGCTTCTTTACAATGAAGCTCACAACACAAGGCCTGCGACGATGGTCCGACAGGGGAACAGGGTATCCCAGATCATCATCGAGGGGACAAAGAAGCACGAATATGTGCAATGGCCTAAGATGATCAAATTCACAGACAGCCTGCGTCTCTTCAAATTGGCCAGAAGAGATCCCAAACCTTCCTCGAAGGCGAAGGTAATTGACATCTCTTCTCCTCCATCATCTGACTCTGGTGATACACCTGATTCATCGCCATCAAATTATCCTGCTCACACAAATGTGTCACGCCGAGTTCGTACCAATCTCCCTAAAAGACCCTCCAAAAGACCTACTGAGATGCCTTGGAAACTCTCTCCAAAATCCAAAGGCAAAGCAGTTTTGGAAACTGTCCCAGCTTCAACCCCCATCCTTTATTCAAAAGGAACTCAGGAAGCAGTTGAACTTCAGATCGAAGCTCAACAAAATGCTACAGATCACCTCCGACGTATAGTTGGTGATGTTGATACGTCATCAAAAGTCTACCGGAACCTTCATAGACTTCTGACGTATACATTCCTGAAAACGGCGCCATGCCCAAGAATCAGCAGTCTTCACAGCCCTGAAGCCGAAGATTCGTTCGAAATGAAAGAGGCTTCCCTAATTAGCCTCTTTCATATTGAAAGTGTTTGGGATGTAATTCATGACTTTGACAAATTTGCCATGAATTACTTGTACATGTCAATCAACGCTGATGCTGAAACGCCAAAGACGTCTGAAGAGCCTCTCACAATAGAACAAGTAACCGTTGTTCTCAGCTCTCCAGTTGGTGACACTGATCAACCAGCAGAATCAATTACTGATCCTGCTGCTGCTGAACAACCAATGACTGATTCGATCAGTCAATCGGATTTTCCATCTACGCCTCCAACAAATTATGCTGAAGCAGAATGGACTTGTATCCCTGAAGTTGTTGCTATTCCACCTGAAGGCCAAGATATCAGTCAAGAGCAAGCAGTTCCACAATCTGTTGAAGAAAGAACAGATCGCCCTGCCTCAACCAATCAAGTCGAGGCCTCCACATCCAAAACCAACAAAGAGCGTCAGCAAGAACAGAATTCTCCTGCCGAATCAGATGTTCCAATAGAACACGTCGAGCTTCCTCGCGCAGAAGGACCTATTCTATTTGATTCGGATGCGGAAACTGATGAGCGCCTCACCGTCTGGAAACATAATCGGCCGCGCAGACATCTATTACGGATCTCTGATAATGAAGAAAGACCAATGGATGTACTGCTGAACCAACTTGCTGATCAACGGTTTGAAATCGACTCACTCAAGCACGAGCTCGAACTACAGCAAATCTATGGTAAAAAGTTCGTGAAGAAGCTCAAAGAAGTCGAGAAACAGGCAACAGCAGACATGGTCTATCATGCCGGATTGATTGATAGGCTCAAACAGCGGATAAAGGCAGAGAAAAGGGCCCTGATCAATTATAAGATTGAAATGCTTGATCCAAAGACTGGAATCCCCAAAATTCGGAAGGATCACACGGAACTGCACACCCTCTTTCTCGAATCAGAGATTGAAAGGAAGACACAGTACGTTGGTCTAACTACAAAGATCCAGGAATTGGAACTTGAGTTCCTAAAGACGTTCATGCCGAGAACCGAGGTCAGGGAACTCATTGCAACGACAGTACAACCTATCCTGGAACGACTAGCACAGGTGGAAAAACAACTCCAACAAACCAAAGAATCTCCTGACTCCGCTCTCGTTCAGAAGATGCTCAATGATCTTCAAGAGCTACAAAGCAGACTTCCTCCAGCTGATGCCAAAATGGGGGAAGATGATATATTGAGGCGTATGCAAAAAGAAGCGGAAATGCTCCCCGCTGTCTTCAAAAGGGTGGAAAACAGGGCTGAGGAAATCACTGCAAGGGTTGCCCCCACTTTCGCCTCAGTTGAAGCCAGCAGAAAGAGAAGCAGAGAAAGCTCCTCAAATGAATCAGAACTGAAGAAGAAGAAAACTATCGACTTCATTTCAACTCTGAAGGAAGTTCAAAAGCTTGAACATTATCTCAAAAATGGATTGATAGTATCTCATCTGGAAAAGTTTGAGCGACCAGATAAATGGATACCGTCAGAGTTGAATGATTGGTGGGAACAAATCAAGGAACGCTACACCAAATGGATGGTGTTTGCAAGTACCCAAGGCGACAAGGAGCGCAGGTATGAAGCCTGGAAGTACTTCCTCATGCAACTGAAAGAACGAGATCTTGTTCGTCGAATGCTGGAAGCTCAGAAGGAATATGGACAAGGCATTCCTGACCCGCAGAAGAAAGCAGTAACTCCACCAAGGATCAGGAATGGAGTCGACAGAGAAAGGATCAAGAAAGAAGTCAGAACCGTTTGCAGGATTTGGAACTTTCATCCAGACTCCAATAATGCCAGAAAGGTATGGGAAGCAGTCTTCAAACTCTACAATCAGAATCCTTGAGTCAGTTGAACGTCCTCTGTAATGTTCTTTATCTGCTTTCAAGTTGTAATTTAGACTGATGTTTTATCAGCCTTTTTCTTAATGAAAAGAACAACTTCCTATTGATCTCAACCTGAAGACAATGACTCTTTGTCCAGGCTCTGATTATGGTTTTTCTGTCTTCTTTTAGTTCTGTTTTTAGAACTGTTTTCGTTCTTGCTCTAAGTACAAGTTTTTAGGATCTATTGTTAAGGGGGAACTGCTTTCACCCCTTGTTTAGAACTTGTACTGTGAGTTCAGTCTTTTTGCTGTCTAGAACTGCTGTGTGGTTTTGGCATCATCAAAAAGGGGGAAATTGTTGGGAACCTTGTGGAATATCCTAACCCTTGTTTTGATGATACCAAAATTCATAGGACTTATATGTAATAGACTAGAATCGTTTTGAACTCAAGTGTTAGAGTTCGTTTCTAGTTTAGTTGCGGTGTCGAATACTGAAGACTGAAGACTGAAGAACGAAGACTGAAGACTGAAGACTGCAGTTACCAACTGAAGTATCAGTTGAAGAATCAGTTGAAGACTGATTATTTAATGCGCGCAAAGGACTGATACTAAAGTCAAGTATCAGTTGAACATTCCTCCAAGGACTGATCTTTCAACGTTCAGAGGAATCTACGTACGCACAAGTACAGCCGCATTAAATGCAGAGATCTCAGAATATCTTATCTCTGCAGAGGTCATTCCTATCTGGTGGTTACTTTTCAGAGATGTCACATCTCCTGTCCATCAAAGAGAGCCGTTTCCACACAGACAAGGAACCTCGAAGATTGAAGTCTCAGCCCAAATTCGAATTGCTCTCCAACGGAAGAAATCTTGAGGACGATTTACGCCAACGGATCTATTCAAGAGTTCTCCTACAAATAGCGCTCGAGGTTCACTTCAATCTTCACCGATTCAACGACATAAGCTGAAGCTCTGCCGAAATTGCTAATCAGCTTAAAGCTTAACCGCCCAAAGCTTGAATCGAAGAAGAGAATTCCAAAGCCAAAATCAGTCACTGCTGATTACATACATTCTCTTAGACCTTAGGCGTATATCTGTTTACCCAAAAGCCAAAGGTCAAACTTGCTTCAAAGAACTTGTTCTTTGTAAGCATAGTTGGCACTCGTTTAAACCTCTCCCCCATAAGAGTGTTTGAGTGATTCGGAGTTCAGGAAGGTACTCTGAACTCTGAGTGAAAAGTCTGAGCACGAGGTGTGCTTAGCAGGGAAATCCTACGCGAGGTGTGTGGGTGCTGAAGAGGGGTTATCTTCAGTTTACGGTTGTGTGCACCAGGCAAGCACACGGGTACGGTTTGCAGTGCACCAGTGAAGTACTTGCGGAGTGGATTGTTGGTCTGATCAACCAGCCGTGGATGTAGGAAAGGGTTTTTCCGAACCACGTAAAAGTCTCTGTGTTATTTACAGCTTTCAGTTTTATATTCTTACTTGTGCTATTTCAATTGATAAAACTGAACACTGACTAACAGCAAAGAGAAACCTTAATCCAACAACCTGCTCCACCGAGGCTATTACGAAACTAAGTTTAATTTCCGCTGCGTATGATATCAATCTGACTGAACTATCCTCTGATAGTAAGGAAGAGTGATATCATCTCTATCTTAGCAAACACGACTGAAGCCCTTACTTGGATCAGTTAAGTTCCAGCAACTTAACTGATAACTCATTACTGAAGAGCTTTCAGTATCAGTCGTCAACCCTGTTGGTCTAAACTGTTTTCAGTAAAAACAGGAGTCCTTGTTTGCGTGCAAAGTTTCGTTTCAATCTCTGACTGAGATCCCTCTGATTGAAGTCTGTAGATTGTTGTAAAAATAGCCTATAGGTGTATTCCCCCCCCCATACACCTATTCGAGACCCCCCCGGACCTAACATCTTACCATTAATATTTTATAACATATATATAGATTATTTTATAATCTTCAATTCATTTCCCACTAATCCAACTTCAATTTCATAAACCCCCAATTGCATTTGCATTAATCTTACTTCAATTTCATAATCCCAATTGATTTTCCACTAATCAAACTTCGATTTCATAAAACCCCAATTGTATTTTTTACTATTCTTACTTCGATTTATAATCTCCAATTGATTTCCCACTAATCGAACTTCTATATCATAAACCCCCAATTTCATTTGCACTAATCTTACTTTGATTTCAAAACCCCCAATTGCATTTGCACTAATCTCACGAATATTCTAATTATTAATAGTTGATGCAAAATTCATACTTGTAATTGTTTATCGAAATCATCAAATTTAGTGATGTATACTTATAATTGTTTTAGGGTATCCATGCACGCCACTTGTTTAAACGAATCAAACAGCTATACGAGACATACACGGTAGGGGACACAATAACTTACACAGTTTACTACATAGTACCATACACAGTTGACTACACGGTATGATACACAATTATATTTTCCACTAAGACCATCTTTATCAGCAACCATCCAACCACCCAACCATCCAACCATCTTTAATATTTAATTAATTTCTATCTCTTCCACATTACTAATATTCATCCCAACCCAACCACCTCTATTTTTGTTCATTTATCAATGACCACCCCAACCATCCAACCACCTAACCACAACATAATTTTATAATTATTTTATTATTATTTTTATTCGTAATAATTTTAATAATATTAAATATAAATTAAAATATTATAAAAAACTAAAATACAAAAAATAACAAACTAAAAATATAAATTACAACAATCCAAACTCGAAATAGAAAAAAAAAACAATACATACTACGCATTTAATTATCATCTCCAAACTTTTGCCATATATGCTCAATCAAGTCATGTAATAGAGAGCTGTGATCTTCTCTATTGCGAAGTTGGGACCTAGTTCTCATATAGCTCGCTAGGCTTGCAATCCTATTTGTAGAGTGCATGAAATCATTAGTTTCCTCTCCATCTTCACTTCGACGAGTATTCTGTCTTAGTCGATCTTCGATGAATTCTGTAGGATCATGATAGTTAAGGTAATTGCTTCTTTCATCTTCCATTATCATATTATGCATGATGATGCAAGCAATCATTATTTTTCCCATAATATCACGATCCCAAATAAGACATGGCCGCTTGATAAAAGCAAAACGCGCTTGTAAAACTCCAAATGCTCGCTCAACATCTTTTCGTGCAGCCTCTTGATGTTGAGCAAACAACTGATGCTTTCGAAGTTGTGGAGCAGGAATAGATTTGATAAATGCCGCCCATTGAGGATATATGCCATCAGTGAGATAATATCCTATATTCCTTTCGCGACCATTAACGATATAATTGACCTTAGGTGCTCGACCTTCCAAGATATCATCAAAAACAGGCGATTGATCAAGTACATTAATATCATTTCTTGAACCTGGGGTTCCAAAAAATGCATGCCAGATCCATAGGTCTTGTGATGCAACTGCTTCCAGAATAATTGTTGGCGTACCGCTTCGTCCTGCATATTACCCTGCCCATGCAGTAGGGCAATTTTTCCATTCCCAATGCATACAATCAATACTGCCTATCATGCCTGGGAACCCTCGCCGTTATCCGATATGAAGAAAAGCTGCCATATCTTCTTCAGTTGGCTTTCTGAGGTACTCAGCTCCGAAATTAGAAATGACACCTTCAACAAATTTGATGACTGATTTACGAATGACTTGGGCGCTCATTCGTAAGTATTCGTCATGCAAATCGGCTGAAGTGCCATATGCCAACACCCTCATGGCTGCAGTACATTTTTGAATTGGAGACATACCAAGACGGCCAGCTGCATCAAGGTGTTGTTGAAAATATCTATCAGTGGCGACGAGCTTGTTCATTATACGTTCGAACAAAGGCTTTCGCATGCGAAACCTTGTTCGAAAATATTCTGGGGGATAGATTGGATCTTCTGAAAAGTAATGCTCGAACACACCTTCATGACCTATCTCACGTCTTCTTTCAATATATCGCCTCCTTGCTCTAACGGCATGATTGGTAGGTTGTACAGATAGACTTGCGGCCTGGATTACCACATTCTCAATTATGCGATCAAGTTGGCGATTGGAAATGTCATTGAAATTACACAAAATGAAATGTCATTGAAATTACACAAAATGAAATGTCATTGAAATTACACAAAATAAAATGTCATTGAAATTACATAAAATGAAATTACATTGAAATTGCACAAACTGAAATGTCATTGAAATTACATAAAATGAAATTACATTGAAATTGCACAAACTGAAATTACAGAAAATAAAATTACATTGAAATTGCACAAACTGAAATTACATAAATCAACCATACAACAATAATTTAAAAAACACAATAATTAAAAACAAGCATCATAAGTTCGATTACATTCCATAAAGTTCTGCCATTAGCCGACGTTTGAGAGTTTCCTCTTCTGGAGATAATTGGGTTTTTTTCATCAACGTATTCAACGTAGATGTTTTCATTTCTTTTTCACGTGTAATCCTCATTTCACGTAGTTCAGCAGTGAAAGCATCTGAAACTATCGAAGATTGTGATTCTGTTTGCTTTCCTTTTCTTTTTGCCTTACCTTTAGCTTTATCCCTACCAATAGGACGCTGAAATTTCGAAGCATCACTACCTGGAGTTTCTGGAGTGGAGTCGGTAGGAGGATCCGCATCTTCATCTGTCCTCAATTTTTTTTAGCTGCTACGACTTTCGTCAACACTGTCTTCGTCGTCTGGGTGAGAACGTCGTACGTAACCAGTACTATCCAATTTTAGTTCCCAGTTTGGATAGCTGCTCATAACTTTTTCAAACACCTCATGGTGAGTAAACTTAGGTTTACCGTAAATTGCTTGAGTTGCTTTCTCGATATCCTCTTTGGACTGACCGCTTGCTCGTCGCTCATATGCTTTCTTGTATGCAGCAACCCACAGAGTTATATTTTTGTTGAGGCGTTTGTAATGGTTCCTCAATGATTCCACGCTCCTCCGACCTCCAATTTCTGGATTATCTGCTCGACTTTGCTCATACATATCTGCAACAGTTTTCCAAAACGACTTACTATTTCGGTTAGTGCCAACAATTGGATTGTTACTGACAAAGCACCAAGCAGACATTAGTGATATATCTTCTATATCAGTCCAACTTTGCGCATTGTTGGAAGGGTTTGCAGAAAAATTTTCAGAAAATTTTTCACAGGTTTGGTGATATTCAGAAATAGGAGAATCAGTAGGATTCTGCGAGAATTCTGAATTCATAGCATAATCAAACTCTGGGAATTCATTGGAGCTTGGAATATCAGCAAGATTTGGATAATAGTCTTGGGAGGGGTTGAAATTTTGAGAGTTGAAGAAAGAATTATTACCTCGATCCATTGAAAAATAGAGAAAGAAACACTAGATGTTAAATGTAGAGAATGGAAATAGAAGAACTTGAAGGTGTGTTGAAATATAGCAAGAGTGGTCTCTATTTAAAGAGAACGAAAAAATATAAATTTTGGTATAATTATTATTATTTTTTAATATTTTATATAAAAGATATAATAGTTTTTATCAATTATCTAAATAAAATCTACTGAACCAATTATATATGGACAAGTGTCACCACCTCAATGGATGAGATAAGAGGAGAGAGAGAGACCAAAGGAGGTCGATTTTTTGCCCAGGTCGACCACCTCCAATTCGGCCACTTTTAATTGTTGTTTTCCTTTTCCCCCATATTAATGACATGGCAGTGACCAGGTCTCTTAAATGAGACCGATAAACATGGTCTAATCGAACTTCAATTTTATAATCCCCAATCGCATTTGCATTAATCTTACTTCGATTTCATAACCCCAATCGATTTCTCGCTAACCTTACTTCAATTTAATAATCCCTAATTGATTTTCCGCTAATCGAACTTCGATTTCATAAACCCCCAATTGCATTTGCACTGATATATATTACTTCCATCTCATAATCCTCAATTCATTTCCCACTAATCAAACTTCAATTTCATAAACTCAAATTGCATTTGCACTAATCTTACTTCAATTACATAATCCTCAATTGATTTGCCACTAATCGAACTTCAATTTCATAATCCCTAATTGCATTTGCAGTAATCTTACTTCAATTTCACAATCCTCAAATAATTTCTCACTAATCGAACTTCGATATAAAGCATGATTGTCACAATATAACTCTAACTTAATGTATGATTCTCAACATATAACTCTAACTTAAAGTATGATTCTCAACATATGACTCACTAATTGAACTAACTCATCTCAATTCTAAATGTACAACTTATAATTTTAATATAATAATCATACTTTAACGTAAGAACGATCACCATTATTAGTGAATCATGAACTAATTGATTTAATTCATCTTAATTCTAAGTTATATAATATGAGAATCATACTTTAATATAATAATTCTAAGTTGATTGGTGGACAAAATTTTAGAGGCAAACAAGAAGTTGATTCGTGGAGGGAGTATATATATATATATAATATATAGAGAGAGGTTCAAATAAGAATCACTAAATAAAATAAGAACGGAGAACCATTTTTAGCCATTCCATCATCAAGATCTACGGTGGATGCATCATCTTGGTGGATGAATGCAGGACTTGGGTTCGAATCCTGAAGGGAGCGAAAATTTTATTTTTTTCGAGTGCAGTAAATTTAACAACGAATCCATTAATTTTCTACAGTGAATGCAATAATTTTAATGGTTCTCAAGTTCTTATAGAAAAATGTAGTTCTCACTAGAACCGCACCATATATATATATATATATATATATATATATATATATAGGGGCGCGCTCCAGTGAGACCCTCTATTTTTCGTGTAACATGAGTACAATGAATAAAACATATAATACTAATGAACAAAATGTATATCTAATGAACAAGATGTATATACTGATGAAAAATAAAATTTAAAAATTCGTAATGAATAAGACATATATACTGATTAACAGGGCCGTATATACTGATGAACAATCCAGTATATACTGATGAATAACAAAATTTAAAATATTATGCTCCCTCCAGGATTCGAACCCTGCGAAAAAAAATTACCCTCCAGATACAATATCAGCCATAGGATTGATAAAATAAACGCACCAGATCGTGCCCTAGATCTCACTAAAATTAGGGGTTCTTATTGGAGCGGCCCCCTATATATATATATATATATATATATATATATATATATATATATATATTTGAGATATATAATTTTTACATATAGTGTTGATGGTGTGTTTTAATTATTTATATTCGTGTTGTTTGCCATGGATTATATTTGATATTACCTAAGTTGTTGGTGTTTTTGGCGTAGGAATTGCATGAATTATGGCAAGGAAGCTCATGGATGGAAGAAGTTCGAGAATGACATGAATTTGATGAAGTTCGTATGCTTTTGGAAGAGAATTAGAGATTGGGCTTGAACTTAATTATTTTACATTTAATTGAGCCCAAAACTCTTATTTTAAGTTTGGAACTTATATTTTAGGGGCCGAAGCCCATGTTGATTAAGAAGGTGGCGACTTTTGGGGTTTAATCCCTATATATATGCTTGTTTAGAGAAGGAGCCGCCACTTCTCCAATATCTATTACTACTTTGCTTTAATTTACATAGTTTGACTTTTAAGAATTAGTTTAATCATTAGTTTAGTTGGTTTTGAAGGGGAGCACTCTCGTTTTTATTACTTGGAGATTAGGTTTTATTAGTTTTTGTTTGATTAATTTCCTAGCACTACACGTTTTTAGTAGAGAATTATTTTGGTGATATTTCTTTTGATTAGTTTGGAGAGTTTGCGGCTGCCTTGGGAATCAAAGCAAGGCAGACGGATTTTTTTAGTTTTCAAAGTGGTGATTTTATTTAATTGCAATTTCAATTCTTTTGTTCTATGTTTCCTTTATTTATTTGATTGTTCTAGTTTTAATTATGAGTAGCTAAATCTTTAATTCGGCGAGAATAAAGAAGCACTAATTTATCAATCTGTGAGACCTAATTGGTTTTAAAATTGGTTCATATTGATTTCGATTTATTCCTAGGATTTAAAGATAATTCCGATTTTATTTAAGTCTGACCAACTTAGGTTTAATTGGATTACAGTCAATTAGCACATCCAATCCGTAATTGTTGGAATAGGGCTGATTAGTGATAAAACTACCGCGTTCGTAGTAGGAATTAATTGGTGTATTCATTATTACTAGCGTATCTAGGATAATTGATATAAATTGGGTTTCTTCATCTTAATGCTATTAGAATATTAAATCTAGACTGACGTGTCCAGCTAGGTTATATTTTAATAAGGGAAATAGACAAGACTGGCGTATCTAGCTGTTTATCGACACAGTAAGTAGGAATTGGGGTATGTCAGTGCGTATCACAGTATCCTATAACTGGTTGGTTGATAGGGATTAATTAATCTTTGTGTCGATGATCAGAGCTTTGAATTAGTGTGGATTTATTTGAGCCGAGTTACCTTTTATTGATTTATTTCGAGAGTTATTTTATTTGATTTAATTTGCTTTCTCAGTTGATAATTAATTTTCTCAAAACTAAGGTGTGGTGGCATCACAAATTTTATAGATTTTAGGGAATTGAATGATTTTTATTGATTTATTTCGAGAGTTATTTTATTTGATTTAATTTGCTTTCTCAGTTGATAATTAATTTTCTCAAAACTAAGGCGTGGTGGCATCACCAATTTTATAGATTTTAGGGAATTGAATGATTTTTATCTGCTCTCTGTGGGATCGATCCTGCTTATCATTATACTAATTTATTTTGATAATTCTGCAGGAATTATTTGGTGGAAAACGACGTCCACCAAGTGTACATTTTTATATATACACAGTTTATTCCCTAACAAAATATACACATTTATACTATAAAAATAATTATTTATAGGCAATCTATTACTCCCTCCGTCCACGAAAGAACTTCCTATCTTTCCTTTTTGGGACGTCCACAAAAGAACTTCCTACCTATTTTTGGACTATACCCCACCACTTATAATCCTCTTACTTTTCACTTTTCACAACTCCCAATATTAATTATAACACCTTTTCACCACTCTCAATATACTCAACTACCTTTTATCCACTCTCAATACACTCAACAATATTTTTTCTTAAAACCCGTGCCACTCCCTCCTAGGAAGTTCTTTCATGGACGGAGGGAGTATGTTATTATCCAATTATATATATATACACAGTTTATACCTAACAATTTAAGACAATAATTTATACAATAATGCTAAAGGCACACAATATGTGCACACATAATACCCTTAAAAATTTTATTACCTAAAATAAATTATGATCATGACTAAATTACCCTTAATTTATATTGGAAAGTTTTTACAGATTTTATTTTCTTTTTTTAACTTTGATAATTTTGAAAAGTTATTGATTTATTTCTTAAAATTATGGCCACCTTTTATTTGTAAATGATATGTAACAATATTGTTAAATTTTTTCAAATTGGAAAGTTTTGAAGGATTTCATTTTTATATTTATCTATAAAGATTAATCATTAAAAATAAACCTTCCTTAATTTAAGCTTTGTAAATAAACGCCCTAGAAGTAAACGCACTAGGTATATGGCCACCTTTTTTTTTTGTTTTTGTTTTTTTTGAAAATGATATGTAACAATATTGTTATTTTTCTATTTTATTTAACATATTTTTCGGTCCATTTATTTTGGACTCTAACTAGTTTTTTTCAAAATATGGCCACTTTTGTTTGCAAATGATATGTATTAATATTATTTTTATTTTATTTTATTTAATATTATCATTGGGTCACTATACCTTGGACTCTAACTATTAATTTTTTCTTTCTCTTTTTCTTTAAATAAATATGGCCACTTTTTTAAAATGATATTGTATTAATATTATTAATTCTTTCTTTATTTTATTTAGCATATAATTTTATACAGTCACTTTATTTTGTCATCTAACTAGTATTAATTTTTTAAAAAAAAAAATCTCCACTTTTTTTTTTTGAAAATGATATGTATCAATATTATTAATTTTTTCTTTATTTTATTTGACATACAATTTTATATGGTCACTTTATTTTGTCATCTAATTATTATTATTATTATTATTATTATTATTATTATTATTATTATTATTATTATTATTATTATGGTCACTTTGTTTTGGAAATGATATGTAATACCTTATAATATAATGTAATATCTAATAATATAGGATATTTCTTAATTGCTTCTTTAGGAATATCTTATAATTTAATTTTAAGAAAATAATTGATCAATGTGCTCCACGTATGACATTACTTTCATATATATTGTTGAGTTCAAGATTAAACCTAGATGATTCTACGGTGGAAGATCTCTTGGATTCACCTGAGTTCACATAGCTAAGAGAGAGATATCAGAAAATTTAGAATGTTCGAGTGTGTGGAATAGCGTGTCTTTATTACTGTATGGAGCAGCTATTTATAATGGTTACAAGAGGGGTAATATAGTAATTTTACAGTGACACACGCACTTCGCGCACTAACTAACTAACTAGCTAGACCTATCGTTGATACGTCTTTGTCGGGTCCTTGTCTCTAGGTGCAAAGCTGAAGTATCTTGGTCTGGAACCGCTTCTCTGACAATCATATCTGGGGGTGCCTTCTCTGGTCGGCTTGTCTGGAAGCATTTCTTTTGGTCGGCTTGTCTGGAAGCGTTTCTTCTATTCCAAGGCATGGCTGTTACGAATTAGTCTCGAGTTGTTCTATTCTGGTCTGGTCTGATATGGTCTTTATCGATACTCGGGTGTTGTTAAATAAGCCACGTGTCATGATCCTAAGGAGGTACATATTTTACTCCTCATCAGATATAGTCATTTATTTTTTCATATATACTTTTTTATTTTGAGTTGACTAATTTAATATAATATATTATCCTATAGTATAATTTCATTGAGTAGTCGATCAAAATGCCGAACGTATGACATTATTTTCATAATTTTAGTAATTTTTTAAATAAATTATTTTTATTATTCCTAGTTCACTAATTTATTATAATATATTTTCTTATACTAGTATATTTGTACTGAATTGTAGATCCATGTGCTCAACGCATGACGACATTATTCCAAAACAATTATAGCCATTTACTTTTATTTTCTAAATTTTATTTCTATGTCTCTAATTTGCTACTATATATGATTTTTTCGTGAACCTATACCTTTATGAAATAATCAAATAAAGTAGCTATCATGTGTTATCATTCAAACCATTAAAATAATTCCTTCATATTTTATAGTACTATTTTTTTTTTCAAGTTCCCTTTATGAAATAATCGAAGAAAGTAGCCAATGTCATCTATCATTCAAACCATTATAATAATTTCTTCTTATTTTATATATTTTTTTAATTTCAAGTTCACTAAATTTATAATAGTATAATGTCCTACGTAGGGACTGATCCAAAATCTTTTTATTATGGGGGCACAAAATAATTATAAACATGAAATACGGTAAAAAAGAAAAAGGCTACTCCACTGATACACAAAAAAATCATTTTGTATGCTAGACATGGATTTTAATTAAATTATTAAAGTTATTGTAAGTAAAAATGTGAAATAAATATATAATTTATAAGGATATTTTTAATACAAAAAGTGAAATAAATGTATATTATTAGTTAAAACTTGGAATAAAAGTATAATTTATAGGTAAATAAGATGAAATAGTTCATAAAGTGAAGTTTTTTTTTTTTTTTGTAGACAAATAAAAATAAGTAAGTGAAACTTTTACGTACGTAGATGAAGAGAGAACTAATTAATATGTAATGTATTGAGGATTGAGAGTTTAAAAGATTATTTATTTATATTTTAATAAATATAAATATAAATATGTATATATTTAATATAAATAAAAAAAATATGGGGGCACGTGCCCCCACAATGGGGTGTATAGTTCCGTGCCTGGTCCTACGGTATAATTTATTAAGCAATCGATCGATGTGCTCAATGTATGACATTATGTTCAAAATGTTGGTCATTTATTTTTATTTTGTATTATTTCGAGTTCACTAATTTATTATAATATATTTTCTTATAGTATATTTGTATTGAGTTGTAGATCCATGTGTTCAACGCATGACAACATTATATCAAAACAATTATAGTCATTTACTTTTATTTTCTAATTTTTATTTCTATTTCCTTGATTTGCTATAATTTTATCGTTAACCTATACTTTTATGAAATAATCAAATAAAGTAGCCACCGTGTTTTATCATTCAAACCATTAATTAATACTATTTTTTATTTCAAGTTCACTGAAGTATAATATAATATAATATAATGTCGTCATACCATATAATTTTATTGAGCAATTAATCGATTGATGTCCTCAACGTATGATATTATTTTCACAAATTTAGTCATTTATCATTTATAACAACAACAACAACAACAACAACAATAATAATAATAATAATAATAATAATAATAATAATAATAATAATAATAATAATAATAATAATAATAATAATAATAATAATAAATTATTTTGAATTTACTAATTTATTATATAATTAAGTGTTGATAGTAAAGTTTTTTTTGATGCATAGACTATGATTTTCTAATCACAGTCACACTTCTTTTGAAGATTCATCATGTCATCAAGCTTGATCACATTGAAGGAGAAGCTCAAGTTCAGTGACTAAACCAAAATTCTGAGACGAATGTCTGCAGCCTCCTCGGCCATGAGGCTCAATTATATGTTTTAATTTTGAATCATGTTCATGATCTAATGAAATCTTATAGAGAAAATCGAGAATATTTGTTCTTAAAATTCATTTATTGAAGAAAGGCAATAAGATTTTGAATTTTAAGGAAATATTATGAGAAATCATTTCCTTAATAATTACCATGGGTAATGAGGTAAATTGTAAATTCAATTAAAATTAACTTAATTCCTCAATTAATAAAAATATGCAAATTGACAAAAAAAGTCCAATTATGTGTGCACATATTATGTGCATTTAGCACTCCTCTAATTTATATTCTAACAAAAAATTAAAATAGGGCATTGCAACATTTAATTATATGCAACGCTGACAAAAAAGGGAAGATCACGTAAAGTTAACTATTTGAATTCATATGAAAAATCTTCTATTATTGGCACAATATTCTAAAAATTAATTTTAATATCTTCCTTAATTATTGTTAAGGCTAATTAAGTAAAATTCTAAATAAATTATTTTTTGGTGACACCAACAGTGGCACCTCTATTAACAACCAATGCTAATCTAAATTTCCCAAAACAAATTCTAAAAAAATTGAGAATGTAGAAATAAATTTGTTCTTGTTTAACATAATAGGCTTGACGTGTCTAAATATTAATCATCATGAAGCCTGGCACGATTTTTTTTAAAATACAGCTATGGGAGCAGAATTTTGGAAAAAGTAAAACAACCTAACAAAGAAGCGATGGTTTTGATAAAAAAAAATAGCCCGGTCTGGTCAATTAATAAAGCGGGTGGATGGTTTGCAAGGGAGATCTACGTGTTCAAATCTTAAGGGTGAAGCGTTCTACGCAGAGTGTAGCTAAGACATTACCACACAAAATACATACTCCAAAGGAAAACTTCATAGAAATGTCGAAAGAATAGAATATACTAAACCTTGATGTAACACAATTAGGAAAAGAATAATTCTCCTCTTTTTCACAAAGAAATCTTTTCATAACTTCTGCTTCTTCTCTCACTGCACGTATTCTCTCCTTAATATAAATACATATTTTTTCACCTTTACATACAATTCATAAACGATATATATATATCGTAACATGGGCCACATATTAATCTTCACAAATTATAATTTTGGAAACAAAACTTAGAGACATCATGGGACTCGTCAAAAATCTTTCTTTTCCACTACTTCTGGTTTCAGTTCTTTTCATATCAGGTAATAATTTTATATGTTCATATCCACATTCATTTTACCCTACTCGAACCTTTTTTTTTTTTTTTAACTATCTCTTATCATATTTTTATTTTATTAGATAATGCATGTTATGTACAAAGTAGTAGTAATTTCCAAATAAATAATGTGTTTTGCCATTTTGGCAATTTTTTAAAACATTTCAATAATGTGATTTGTAGCAATATAAATTTAAAAAAAAAATCAGCGCCGAAATAATACTATTTAAACGATTAAATGGCGTTGTTTCATGGACGAATTCCGTTGATAAAATTGAGAGTGTTATAATGCTACAGGATGTGAAGTAATCCTTGTAACGTTTTCAAAATAATAAAATGAAATAAAAAAAGTGATTTTTTTAGCAATCAACCCTATAAAAATATGATACTACTACTCTACGTTTGATACTCACTGTGTCCATGAAACATCTTTCAAAGAAGAGACGACACAGATTTTAAGAAAAAATAATTGTATATTTAATGACTGAAGAAGGGGTTACACAAATTAAAAATATATATATATATATATGATAATGAGTGGAGTTATTTACAAAATTGATTGGTCCATTAATGATAATGTTTATAAATATATGAGAATTATAAGAGTAATAGTTAGTGAAATTATTTTCAAAAATTGATTAGTAAGATGTTTTATGGACGGACGAAAATGAAGAAATAGAAAAATATTGCGTAAAAAGAGGGAGTATTGAAATATTAGACTACCTAGACAAAAAAACTCGCATGTTTGATGTTTCAGATATTTACAGTTTGGGATGAACTTTCCATAAATTAAAAATTCTCTTAATTAAACATTGCAATATTTTTTTAAAAAAATGATCAGTAATGATTCATTTTCCTATGTAATTACTCAAATCAAGTTTACTCAAATTCCAACTTGTTAGTGACAGAGACGCCCGAAATGAGATTCAGTGTACCATATTTTATGTCCCATTTCGTGTCGCACTTTCAATTCTACTTATTTTTATATTTTTTTTTCTTCAAATTCAATTTTATATGCTTTAGTTTAATTTTGTGATTATTAACTAGGGTTTATTCTATCAAATTAGGGTATATAATTATTTTTTATTATTTAATTTCACTTTTATTAGCTAATAATTGATAGATAAATTCAAAGTCATGGTATATATATTTTAAAAAATTTAATTTTTTGAAATAAAATTTAAGTATAATTCATAGTATTATAATAAATTTTATTTTTATAAAAAATATTTTTAAAATAATAGATATAAAAATAGGACATACTAGTACACATAAAATTGTGGGACACTGGATGTCATCCCGAGAAGCGCGCCCCTAACCATTTAGATTAAAGAGTTGTATCTAATAAAAAATTAATTGCCAAATTAATAAATTGTTTTTTTAAAACTATTTTGCAGTTTCCAAACAAAATCTTTCAGTAAAAGCTTCTACACAATTTCTTTATTAAATTTAATTTCCTATTCTTTGAAGAGGGTTTTTCTTACATTTTAAGATTTATATTTTTATACAAATTAGATGCTCGAACTTTGGAAAAGAGAAAGTCTTTACGTCGGCAATTTTTATTTTTTTTAAATTGCATGATTTGTTGCAGGGCCGAAGCCTTCTTACGGCGCAAGAGTCTTCACCATCGTCAACTACTGCCGCCAGACTATATGGCCGGCGGTATTTCCCGGTGACAACTTCAACGGCGGCGGCTTCACCTTGAAAACCGGCGAGAGCCGCATCTTCACCGCCCCAGTTGGCTGGTCCGGCCGCATCTGGGGCCGGACCGGCTGCAAGTTCGACAGCAGCGGCAACGGCTCATGCGAGACCGGGCGCTGCGGCTCCAGCTTCAAGTGCGGCGCGTCCGGCGAAACGCCGGCGTCGCTGGCGGAGTTCACGTTGGCCTCGCCGGACTTCTACGACGTGAGCCTCGTGGACGGGTTCAACCTGCCGATGACGGTGACGCCGATCAACGGCAGCGGCGGGAACTGCACCGTGGCCGGGTGCGACGGCGACCTGCGCGCGACCTGCCCGAAGGAGCTGGCGGTGCGCGGCGGCGGGGGCCGCGTGGTGGCGTGTAGGAGCGCGTGCGACGTTTTCAACACGGACGAGTACTGCTGCAGAGGGTTGTACGGCAATCCGGTGACCTGCCAACCGACGTCGTATTCCAAGATATTCAAGAAGGAGTGCCCCACTGCCTATAGCTACGCCTACGACGATCCCACAAGCGTCTTCCAGTGCTCTGCATCCGATTATGTCGTATCCTTCTGCTCCCAGAGGTACCCTACTATTCCATAAGATCCATAATATTTTTCTTTATAGTTTTAGATTGAAATATTAATTCGTTTAGGGCTAAAATTTTTAGTAGTATAATTTGTAGTTTGAGCGATTGAAACTATTAGTCCAAATATACATGAAAAATAATTGATAAAAGAATACAGACATTATGATAATTTTATCTTGTTTTTTGCAGGAACCATTCTGTATGCTCATATCATAACAACAAATTAGTATGTGGAGGAGCTAGTGGATTGAGGCCAAGTGGCGTCAAGTGGTGGATCATCACTTTTACATTGATTATCACAACT
Source organism: Salvia miltiorrhiza (assembly GCF_028751815.1). Classification (NCBI taxonomy): domain Eukaryota; kingdom Viridiplantae; phylum Streptophyta; class Magnoliopsida; order Lamiales; family Lamiaceae; genus Salvia; species Salvia miltiorrhiza. The sequence goes on from NC_080387.1 coordinate 38,053,659, forward strand.
CTTTGGAAAATTTGTTGAATATTATGTATATCTAATGCAACTTTTGAGAGCATGTGATGAGATGATGAAACCATATGCTGATTGATATTTCTTCCAGAGATTGTTCCTCCCTTTATGATCCGGCCCGTTTGCGTAGGTCAAGCCCACCCACCAAGCCCAAAACAATTTAACGTGTAGGCCCAAAGGACAACCCGCAAAGCCGCACTTTGTATCCCAACACAAAATTATTCAATTCATGTGTAAATGAAAATTAGATTAGCCCGAACAAATCTTATTACCGTTTAAACAAAAGATATTAGCTCAAGCCTCAAAGTTCTACAAAATTTTGGATGTCACATCATGTTAAAGTAGAACTATTGGTTTTGATTAGTATAAGACAAGAAGCCAACTGATTTATAATAAGTACTTCATTACACATTAAGATTCGAGATTCTTTTCCACTTAGTATAAAACAAGAAGCCAACTGATTTATAATAAGTACTTCATTACACATTAAGATTCGAGATTCTTTTCCACTTACTTCCAAAGAAGTAAGCAAGGGTAGTTACCAAACCACTCATGCTTACATATTTCATATAGAAGTAGTGTATAACTGTTAAATTCACAATAGATAGAAAAATTATTTATTTGACCAAAATTTATTACTTCCTCCGTCGTGTAAAAATAGTCATAATTTTCCTTTTTGAGGTTTCCGCAAAAAATTATCATATTCTATTTATGGACAATACCTCACAATAGATTATATCCTCCATATATTAACTTATTTATCTATTCTATCAAATGGTGAGACCATTTCTCCCCTCAAAATACAATTAAGGGCAAAGGTGCAGATTAGTCCCTGAACTAGACCCCCCTAGAGCGTTGATCCCCCCATACTCGACCTTGGCGCAAAAACTTCCCCCAAAGTCCAGAAGAAAGAGGCATTTAAACCCTCGCGTTAAACGGCTATCAAACGCCGTTTAATTTTTATTTTTAATTTCAAATGGGCCCCACCCCAATATTGGGGGGGTCCGCTGCTGTTCAGCCGAAAGAGAGGACGGAGGCTGCAGATGTCGGCTGAAGCAAGAGAGGAGGGAGAAGGTTTCGATCGCGGCTGCTGTTGTCGCTGACAGTGGAAACTTCGCCGGAGGAGGAAAGCGGTGGATGAGGTGTAGGCAGGAGCTTAGGGTTTTGACAATTTTTGGGGATTTTTCGTGTCTTAGAAAGAGAAAGGAGAAGAGTGAGGGGAGGGAAACACCGAAGGGTGGTTGCCTGATTTTCACGGCGGCAAGCGGTGGTGGATCGAAGGGAGAGATGAGAGGGGTGCATGTCTACAGAGATAGAGGGTGGAGAGAACAGAAAGGCGAAGGAGATGAAGGTGGCCGGCGATGGCAACACCCCTCGTCGGAGAAGGAAGCGGCGGCGGCGGAGGAGGTTATCGGTGGGAGGAAGAAATGGGGAGAGAGAGACCTAATATTGGGGTGGGGCCCACTTGAAAAGAAAAAAAGTTAAACGGCGTTTGACAGCCGTTTAACGCGAGGGTTTAAATGCCCCTTTCTTTCGGACTTTGGGGGAGGTTTTTGCGCCAATGTCGAGTATGGGGGGTCAATGCTCTAGGAGGGTCTAGTTCAAGGGCCTATTTGCACCTTTGCCCTACAATTAATTATAATTATTAACACTACTTTTATAATGGTATCCTTTCTTTACACCTAACATTCTTAACCAATTTTATAAAAATTCGCGACACTCCCTTAGGACTATTTTTATAGGATGAATGGAGTATTATTTAGTCAATATTCAAATAAGAAATCAGTTCAGTGCAAAAAGTTCCCGCCAAAGTAATTACTTAATTTAGCCAGTGGATATCTACACATATGTTTAACTGTTGGTTAACATTGAAATATTTCTATAAATGGCACGTCATTATACAACTTTTCAAAATACTTTCTAAAATTCTCTATATTTTTGCTTTCTTTCTTATTACGACAAATACAATAATTACTCACCAATTTTATAAGATTTTTTAATTCTTTTTCAAGATACAAATTTATATTATATTGTATTATATATATTAAAACAAAGAAATTTACTCCAATATTTTTATATTTTACACATTTTTTCTTATTGAAAAGGGGATATGATTGTCATCCAGTCGAAGAAAACATCTAATAATTTGTTGGGCATTAACTCAAAAAAAATAAAACAAAACAGTGTCGTCGCCGAAACAAAAGTCCCCTATTCGCCGCCAAAGCCGAAAACTCCAGCGCTTGTGAAATCCGAGACTACTCCGTCACCTCAGGTTGAATCACCGTCAGTGCTGACGTTGTCTCCACCATTGCCAATTAAGGCACTCGCCGGCGGAAAGAGAGAGAGAAATGGAGAAGAGAGAAATAGAGAAATAGATAAAGAGAGAAGAAGCGAAAATGTGGTTGTGGCTAAAATTAAGGTTTTTTTTAATATGAAATTATTTTAATACATATAATTGAACACAAAAATGCATGCATATATATATATATATATATATATGTGTGTGTGTGTGTGTGTGTGTGTGTGTGGTTCTAGTGGAAACTACAATTTCCTGAGAACCATTAAAATTATTGCATTTGCAGTAAAATTTAATGCATCCGCTGCATCTCCATATATATATATGGAAATGTTCAAGTAAGAACCAATATATAAAATAAGAACGGAGAACCATTTTCAACCTTTCGAGCACGAATATCTACGGTGGATGTATCATCTTGGTGGATGAATGCAGCATCAGGGTTCGAATCCTGAAGGGAGTGATTTTTATTTTTTATTTTTTTTAATGCATTTAATTTAGCAATTGATGTATTAATTTTTACTGCAGATCTAGTAATTTTAATGGTTTTCACATTCTCACAAAAAATAGTGTTCTCACTAGAACTACACCAACATTCTATATATGGTGTAGTTATAGCGAGATGAGAACCATTATAATTAATGAATCTGCGGTTAAAATTAATGCACTCGAACATAGGTGATGCATCCATTCAGCAAAATAATGCATCCATCATAGATCTTAATGATCGAAGGACTAAAAATAATTCTACATTCTTATTTTATTTATTGGTTCTTACTTGAACCTCTCTCTCCACACACACACACACACACACACACACACATATATATATATATATATATATATATATATATATATATATATATATGGTGAACGTCGTTTTCCACCAAAATAATTCCTGCAAGAACTAGTATAGCAATAAGCAGGGTCGATCCCACAGAGAACGAGTAATTGCAATCAAATTCCTAAAGATCTAGATTTTGGTGATGCCACCACGCCTTAATTTGGAGAAAATATTAATCAACTAAGAAAATAAGTAAAATCAAATAAAATAACTCTTGAAACAAATCAATAAAAGGGTAACTCGGCTCAAATAAATCCATATCAATTTAATACTATGTTCATCGACGCAAAGATTAATTAATCCCTATCACCCAACTAGTTATAGGATACCGTGATACGCACTGACATACCCCAATTCCTACTTACTGTGTCGATAGACAGCTAGATACGCTAGTCTTGTCTATTTCCCTTATTAAAATATAACCTAGCTGGATACGCCAGTCTTAGATTTAATATTCTAATAGCATTAAGATGAAGGAACCCAGTTTAGACCAATTATCCTAGATACGCTAGTAATAATTAATCCACCAATTTATTCCTACTACAAACATGGTAGCTTTATCACTAATCAGCCCTATTCCAACAATTACGGATTGAAGGTGCTAATTGACTGTAATCCAATTAAACCTAAGTTGGCCAGACTTAAATAAAATCAGAATTATCTTTAAACACTAGGAATAAATCGAAATCAATAGGAATAAATTATATGAACAATTAGGTCTCACAGGTTATTAAATCAATACTTCATTATTTTCGCCGAGTTAAAAGTTTAGCTACACATAATTAAACTATAAACAATCAAATAAATAAAAATAAATATAAAATAAGAGAAATAAAATTGCAAGTAAAAGTAAAGTCACCAATTGAAACAAGAAAAATCCGTCAGCTGCCTTCGTCTCCAACTAGCCGCAAATTCCAAGAAAAACAAAAAAATCAAACTTAGTCTATTCCTAATCTAAGGTAATGTCCATGCTAGATCACCCCTAATGGGGATCACCCTTCAGATCCTGACACGTGGCATCTGTTCAACTTTAAGTGAAGCAGCCGGTCCACCTCGAAAACCCGGTCTTTCATACAACTAAACCAGCCTATTACCGGTTATCTTGCACTCTTTTTTGTCCTCGATTTCCGTGTAGTAGGTTTCTTGTAGAAAATGATTATTTCGTAGGTAAAGAATCCCATATTGAATTCCATCGAATTGAAGCAATTTTTGGTTGAAAGGGCCTTAGATTTAGTTGAAAATTTTGTATGTTTTCAGTGTATGATAGTTATGTTAATTCATACATCGGTTCAAATTGAATGAAGTTTTATTTGTTAATTTATGGTATTTTGCGTAGCTGAAAATTTTCTGAGTTCGTAGGAGTTTCAACTTACAGAATGCTGGGGATTTCATTTTCACGGTTCCCGATCGTTAGTTCTGAGTAGAATTTTGTGAATTTACGGCTTTACCTTCTTGATTTTGCTTTGTTTCCAATGGGTTCGTCCTTTTTGGTCGAGAATGCCCATTTGTATGATTTAGAAAAGGTGGCTGATGGTATACCTCAGTCCCTATCTATTCTATTTGAGGAGCAATCTGTTGGCAAACGTTCTAGCCTTTGGAGAAGCCAACAAATTCTTATTTTCTGCGTGAGTGATGCTGAGATTGAGTTAGAATTTGAAGTTTTTGAGAAGCAATCGAAGCTAAGAAGAACTGCTAGCCATGAACAACAGAGGTTCGTTTTTATTGGTTTTTTTAGTGTTGTTTTTCGTTTCTTTGGATTTGATCTTCTGTAATTGTATTTAAATATAGTTGTAATGATTTAAGTTTATTTCCGGGTTACTTTGTGTGATGAAAATGACGACCTTGTTGTAGTTTGTTTGAATATCTTTGTTTTTGTTGGATTGTTAATGGTGTAGAATGTCTTTGAGGATTGTTTCAACATGTTGAGTTTGGGGTATAACTGTTTGAAAATTCCAGTTAAATCTGGAAACGTATATATATAGGTATTTTTTTCCTTTTTTGTGCTTTTGTGTTTAATGAAAATAATGGCCCAGCCCGTGACAGTGACATATATATCTTGTTATTTCATTTATTGTTTTATGGTTTGGTGGTCCTGCTTGTTTAGTGTCACGTGTTTAAAACTGGTTGTAAAACCTGGAAACGTAGTTAGTATATTTAATGATTATTTGTTTAATGAGAGTAAACTGAAAGCATGTTGTTGAAAAGTTGTTAAATTTCAGTTAAATTTAACATACTTGAAACTTTTTTTGTGTACAGACAATCTTGTAAGTTTTTATATTAAACCTTAATTTTTGAAATGGGTTTAGGTGCTCTCGTCTCCGCCAGGTGTCACCTTTGGTCTTTAAACCTGTTACGGCAGCATCTTTCGGCCCAGAACTTTGCTCATGTACGTAGGTCTTGTTTCGGACCTTTGTTTGATATATTAAATTTAGAGTTTCAGGGGCAACTTTATAATGTCATGTGCCGTCGATTGCAAAGTGCGTCGGAAATAAGATTGGTATTGCAATATCGAATTGGTAATTATGTCGTTGAATTTGGACCCGCTGATTTTGCCATAATGACTGGCTTGCGGTTCAATGGCATCACTACTCTCCCTGAAACTTCTAGTTTCCACGAAACTGTTTTTAGTGGGCAACGTTATTTGCGGCTGATTAGCATCGAAAATAAGTTCCTCAAAGAATGCAAACAAACATCTGGTACCTCAGAAACAAGCTTGAAGTTAGGATACTTGTATATTGTTTATGGGCTGTTGGTATTGAAGGATAGGACACAGAAGAACATAGATCTAGGTTTTATCCATCTAATGGATGACCTTGACAGGTTTCTTCGGTATCCATGGGGCAGAATAGCATATGATTTCTTGGTCCCTCGTACCCATAATGCTAGAAAACTTATAGATAAAATGGAAACAAAGCAAAATAAATTGAGTGTTGAAGCGTATGGTTTTGTGCATGTGTTGCAAGCTTGGATGTATGAGATTATGCCCTCGTTGGCTGGTTTTTGCGGCAAGCAAGTAATCGAGCACGAGAACCGAATTCCTAGAATGCAGCGTTGGTCAGCAGATTCTGGTTTTTTGTTTGAGCACCTCTGGCCTTACTTTTTACCTAGAGCAGGAAATGATCCGGTATGTTGTATATTAAATTTATTCACATTTGAATTGATTTACATTTTTTTTTGTTAATAATTGTTTATTGATTTAGGTCCCAATCATCGTATCAGCCAAGGAATATGAGATGATGGATGAGCTCGGTATTCCTTCAACAATGCATCCTGCGTCCCCTACTCTAGTTTTTAATTCCAAAGCTCTTGTTAGAAAAAGACGGCTAACATACGAGGACGTCGAAACTTCTGAAAAAACTGAAGCATTGAAGGGAAGTCCATTGAAGTCTTCTAGCCGTGGTAAAAAGAAGCTGTTAAGTGGAGATCCTCCCCCTAGTACTCGATTGGTTGGAAAAACGGAGCAAATAGAAACAAAGAAGGCCCATGATGTGGATAATTACGCAGAAAATGCACCACCTACACCTGCATTATCTAAAAATACCGTGAAGAATAATAGCAATGCAAGTTTTCTGTTTCTATTTCGGACTAAATATGGTTGTTTTGTGTTTTAATTATTGTTTTTGGTTTTATGACAGCTCTTTGTCATATTGCTGATGGAGTTAATGGAGAAAGTTGACAAGTTAGACCAGAAAGTGGAGAAGATAGATGGCAAAGTTGAGCATCGAGACACGACTCTACACGAGGTTGTGGTAGCGAGTATTCGATCTTACTTTGATAACCAGACCACTAGTCATCCCAAAAAATGCAATGGAGAGAAAAAAAGTTCAATGGAAAAAATGGGAGAACACAAAAGTAGTGGAAACGTTTGTGCAGTTCTAGGTGAATCATCTACATTTCAGAATCTTGATGATTTGGGTAATAAAGGTGATCAACTCAAAGTATCAAACACTGGATGGTTCAGTAACGAATGGTTGCTTGAAGATCCTTTTGCGGTGCATGATTGTAATTATCATGAACCACCAAAGCCGGTTCCTTTAACAGATAATCCAGTGAAGAAGTCATTGAGTGTTGGTGATTCGAGGACCAAATCTGAAGGTTTTAAAGGAAAATCCTTCCTTCCACGCACTAAAGAAGGTCTTGGACACACCATGAAGACTGAGGCGATTAGTAGCGTGAAAATTCCTGGCGAAACAGAAAACTTGCTGCCTTCCCTAAATTTGGATTGCACAACGTCGTACAGCAATGGCATGCCTCAGAAAACCTCCATGGATTCGTTGAAGTTCGACCCTTCGGACTTCGACTTCAACTATGCCGAGCTCAATCCATTCCTTCGATGGCAAAAAGCAGCTTCCAGTGGTGATCGGTATGTTTTTTTTTTATGTTAATTGCAGGTAAACTGTTATTCACTTTTTTTTTGTATATTTGAACCACAATTATTGAATTCGTTTCAAATTGTAGCCGATATGATCGGAGGCTTCCGATTAAAATGTTGCGTGTCGCCGATAATGAGTGGTTTAATGTTATCTTAGAACGCAATGGATGGCTAGAGAGCGAGGTAACAATCCTATGATTTTAGGATTATTGTAAACGCAAATTGGCCGAAATATTAACTTCAAGTATTCTTTGCAGCATATTAATGCACTTATTTATTTGTTGCTTGTTGATTTCAACAAAGACGTATCAAATCCAATAGTGAGAGATTGGTCGTGTATGGAGATGGTTTGTTGGGTATGTAGTGTATCCCTGTTTCCTTGTTTCGCATTACTTGGCTTTATTTAATACACAACAGACATCACCATTTATTCTTTGTTTTTTATATGTCAATAGTTGGGCTTGCGTAGTGATAACCTTGAGGAAATGGTGGGGACAGTGATGCCGTATGTCCGTGGCAGTCTTCCTTTCATAGGTGGGCTGGAATGGACGAATGCTAGACGTGTATTTGGTGTGGCACACATAAACAACAATCATTGGTGTTTCTATCAGATATGCATCCCCGAGCAGCGCATTGTTGTTTACGACTCTCTGAACTATGACTGGGATACTGTAGCGGGGCATTTTGACAAGGTCCGGACGAACTTACCCATACTATGCCGTTTGGGAAGAATATGGGAGAGGTGCAACTATTCAAACGCCCTTATGGAGAGCTGGGACGTCGTGAAGTTTGAGAATCCACCACAACAAACAAATCATAGCGACTGTGGAATCATAGCAATCAAATTTATGGAATGTTGTGCTTATGGTGTTCCCGTGGATGGCATAAAACCTGAACGTGGACCCATTTTTCGACGCCGTTACGTGGTAAGGCTTTTTAATTCTTCATATGAAGCATGACTCCTACACATGTTTGAGGGGCGGCAGACATTGGAAGTGAAGGAATAGGTATCAAAGCAGGTTTTGTGGTTCTTCGAAGCAAAGTAGGCTGTTATTTTTTGGGTACATGCTTGTTCATAACTCTCCTTTTGGTTTTGGACTAATTCTTGTTATTAGCGAAAACCTAAGTTATGAGCTGAGCTCGTTCATTGGGATGTAAATATTGCAGCAAAAAGCATTAGTATTGCTTCCTTTGTTATGGAAATAGTAAACAAGTTTTATATAGTGCTCTAGTTCCGTGTTATTTTTGCTTGTGTGGCAGATTTCTCGTGACCACTTGCAGTCTTTTGTTTAAACTCTAGTGCTTGGAAATCGAAAGAAAGAAGACTATATTCCCATTTGGGTGTTTGTTTGTGGTTTGTCTCTTTTTGCTATCGAATATATTTCAGCAAATATATTCGTGCTTTATGCACTGTAGGTGCACAATAATGAAAAGACAAGTCCATTGATTAAATTTCCGAGGTTATAGATATAGCTTTTCCTGATTGAAAAATTGCACATTCATGCATATTTATTATTTATCATCCTGACGCAGTGAATGGCTATATATTTCCTTTCCCATTTCATCGTATACACTCACTAGTATACAATGAAACCAAAGGCCATCTCCCAAAGGGATGTATTCTACATCCCTCCATGGTCGCGTCCGATTGAGCTCCTGCTCTTAGTAAAATTAGATTGTGCTAGAGTAGCAGGCAAATGGGTACCCGGAGATCATGTTGGCAATATGCCGGTGATCGACAGTATTCGCGATGAGTTAACAGGTCATCCGTTCTTGTTGCAAATTCCAAAAGCCAAATACCATGAAAAGGTAATGGAATGGTGGACTAGATTTATTCGCTTCCACTCCTTATTGAAGGATGAAAGGACTTGGTTCTGTGAAAACACGAAGCGCGTTTTTGCTACAGATTTATCTTGGGAAGAGATTGGAGCCGTAAGTTTAATAAGTTATACAATTTTTGTGGCCAATAAAAATTGTATTACCTTTTATTAATATTTTTTTTTTTCGTTAGGAAAAACCCCAAATGTTATGTTACATGGAAGAAGGTGAGGCAAATTGGGATATATTAAAGCGCCTATTCTACGAGGCTGGGATGTATTCATGTTCAGATGAAGATGATTAGGTAAAAAAAAACAGTACAAGTATTATTCGCTTTGAAGTCTTGTATATGTGAAAAACAATTTTAATATGTAATTTGCTTAGATTTTGTGATTTTCTTCAATCCTGTAGTGTTTGTAATCTATTTTTTGCGATTTCTGCCCAATTGGAGTATCTTATTTGTTCTCATTATTTTGTTTTTTTTGGTGCATTTCATCTTATTTCTTCTAAATTTGTCTTATTTCTTTTAAATTCGCATTTTTCACTTTTCCGTTAAAAAGGCAAAAACACAACTATTCGGTTATAGTACTTAGCATAACCTACTTGTAACGACTTAATAATGCTATTAAATTAGTTGATCAAATTTGCGGCCCATTCAAAGATCAAACATAGGTAAATTTTGGCCAATAGTGGAATATTTCAAAACTTTACCTTCTCCGGATAGTGGAATATTTCAAAACTTTACATAGGCTTTAAATGAGGAGGAAAATGATGGGTCGCCTCACACGGACAAGGCTAGTGATAAGGAGGGCTCGAATGTAGAGGGAACTTTGGAGTTGTATCCTGGAACGAATAGTGGAGCTGCGGTAGAGCAACAACCGGTAGTTGGGGCAGAAGATTCAGCGAGCCACCGGGTTAATTCGCCGATTAAGGAAGTTGATTTTGATAAGACATCCATTCCTTCTCCGGATGACATGGCGAGTCGTATTATTAGGTTAGAGGAGCAAGTTAATCAGGGGATGCAGTTGCTCTCGGAGCAGAAGCGCGGACGTGGTCGTCCAAAGGGCTCGGTAAAGGGACGAGAGCCTGTACATGCAATTCCGGAAGGTTGTATTAAAAGTCGTCTCAGGAATGCGGAAGAAATGGGTCATAAGCCGAGGGAGTTTGTGGTTGACGTCACCAATAGGCCTAGTATGATTGCAATGAATAATGTCGTCCATAGGCGTTGGTCGGATGATATGGATAATTATCCTGAGTTTCCTTTTTGAGTTGTTCACCTTCGCTTTTTTAGTTTTGTGCCCTTAGTCTGCATCTTTGTGCTTTCAAGGGATGTTTTTTTTCTTTTTCACTTTTTAATAAATCTCAATTTAATAATAATTTCAAAACTTTACCTTCTCATGGTGTTTCTGCAATTATGGAATTAAAAATTTCGTGGCGAATTTCTTTTTATTATAGTATATTTAAATGGACCTACGTAAATGGAATATTAAGACAATAATGGCGAAATCATTAAAAAAACAAAAACATCACAGTTAGTTAGTTGTGAATAATAAAACGTGGCAACTAACTTTACAATTCTTTTAATTTGAATTTTAAAGTAATAACTTCCTGAGATATATTGTTTATAAAATTTCCAGCAAAAACAATTATAAATCAATTTTTAAAATGAAAGGTACCTTTTTAATATAGTATAGATATTAATATAGTATAGATATATCAAATTAAGGGCTTGTACCTCGATCTTTAATTCAAGATCTATATTGCATATAATTTCATGGGTGTGTGTTTTTTTTTAAATAATAAACCTAAATAAAATAAGGGAAAAACTAAATTTTTATATGTACAAAATAAAATGCTATTTTCATATACCTTTAAATATATAACCAATATTTCAATCTATTGCTTAAATACAAAGAACCAGTTTTTGGTGGCTTTTCTTTTCACGTCGGATTGAAAATTTAATTTGTTATTTACTCGATTTTTGTATATAAAAAAAAATCATTATTTCTAAAGAAATAACTATATCAGTTTTGTGCATTTTATCTTACTTTCTTTTTTGTTTCTTCGTTTGTTCGTTTTAATAGTCAAATGAAATAGTATAATACAAATTCATAAACTGCAACACAAGTAAACATTACAGCGCTCAGTTCAAATCCTACCAAATATGAACCATGTCGACAAAAACCACAACCCTAATTACTGGTTCACGTGCAATATCATTTACAGTCCAAATCGAAGCCACCAATCTATGCTATGATTCCAAGCAATAGTTGTATAGTTGAGCACAGTAAGATCTGCGAAAACCCTCACCTTGATGCATGTTAAGTACTGACATTGGGCACCTACTTATTAAGCACTCCATGTACTTCAACGCCATAATACCACAATTCGTGGTGCCTCCTTGCTGAGGGGGGTGTTGGTCAATAGTTAGAGTCCATACTTTTTTGATCTTATTCTTCATTGGACGTTGCCCCCACACATTGCATTCTTTGCAAATGAAGGGGAGATTTATCATTGCTTGCTCGAATGTGCTGCGAACTCGAATGGGATCTCGATCCTTCGATAGCGAATCATAAACGATAACGCGCTGTTTGTCAAGATCGATCTCGTAGCAGACCCAATGGTCCCTGCTGACCTGTGCAAATCCGACTATCTTCTCCGCTTCCCACCATGGAGTCCGAAGCTGAAAAGGTGACATCCCTACAACGCAAGGTGCTAGCTGACTACGCAAGACTCCATAAGTTTTACAACAGAGGGCGTTCTGCATAATAGCACACATACATATAAATGGCAAATTAGAGGCAATTACTCCAATTATTATGTAACTGACACTATTATGGATATTGTGAACTAAAATGATTTAAAGCTTACCCATGCAATTTGATCGACATACGTCCACTTGTCCACGAAATCCTTCGGCTTCTTTTCAAACATGGCAATATTCAGATTTGCTAAACACTCCATGTGCTAGAAGACACAAGTAATTCAATTAGTAACTTTAACCATTTTAAACACTATAACTCTTTTATATTTACTAATAGTTAGATAATCTCACATCACTACTTAGCCACCCTTTTGGCCTCCACAACTCCGTAAACCAACTTGCATGCCGCACTCCAACCCCTGGCAATCTGTTAAGTGTTGCGGATCTATTACGCAGAAAAAGCAATCAGTGTTTGAGGAGGCCTGCACTGAAAAAACCATATCTACTCACAATAACTTACGTTGGATTAGATCCATGGGTTGTGAACCATGTCTCAAAAGCTGCAATTGACTCCAATGAAGCGACACGCAATGGATAAGGTCCAGTGGTAACTCCATGACACAATCCTATTTTATCTCTAATTCTCGGTGATTTGCGAGTGAAGGCGCGAGCTGGTTCATTGTGCCCAAGTAATTCACAGTCAATAACCTCAGTACCTGCAACGACAATTGAGGAAGCATTTCCACTCACGGACGCAGTACTTTGCTTTTGTCGCTTGGCAGTCTCGTTGCCCATTTGGGAAGCATTGGTCGGTCCGTCATCAACCACCCCAAATATATTTCGTCCAGCGAACTGCAGCTCTATCGAAGCGTCCTCGTGCATATGACTAGGCCCCGCATCATTACTCCCTTTGTTGCTCTGTTGATTTGATGTAGATTTGCCTTTCTTTTGCTCAAATGAAACCACAGTTGCGAGTATCTCACGTGATATTTTAATAAGCTGTTGACGATACAAACCGTTAGTCAATTAACTTGATAATGGTTTATGTTAAATATAACCGCATGTGCTAAATTGGATATATCAACCTCATCAATTTGCATTCGAGTAGGCAACGTTGTTTGTGCTTCTTCATCAGCATTGGAAGCTTTTTCTTGCGTCTTCTCTGCATCCGGCATTGCCTTTGTTGGATGCTGTTCCGTAGATATCTAATAACAAACAACAAGTTAGTTATTGAAGACATAGATATAAATATGCTATTACTACATTACCCATATAACTTATAATATATATTCCATTTACCTTTTTTCTTTTCCTCTTGTTTTTTATAGTTGCACTCTCCACATTATGAAGTGGACGTTCCCGACCATGCTTCCCTCTGCTTTTATGAATGGCACCCAATTCATCTGAATTCACCTGGACATCCTCTGGTCGCTCCATGACATTGTCTTCCGAGGGGTCAGCAAGCAATTTTTTTGCCCTGCTGCACCTTACTGGCAGCCTTCGAATATTTGGTTCCTCTTCGCTTAACTCGGTGGCAATTCCTGTTTGGCAAGGGATAGCGTTCGTAACCACAGTTTCGCTCTGGATTCTTTCCGGAGGCTTCATTTTTCCTCTAAAAACAGTATCTTTTGGCCGGCGCTTATTTGATTTCAGTTTTGTGGTTATTTCGGTATATCTTATGATTTGAGCACGCGGAACATTGCATTCATACCCATTGGCCATACCCATTTCTTGTAAATGGTCCTCCTCTGCTGGTAGAAGCTTCATCAAACCCTGTAAATAGGAATTTCAATTAAAATTTACAGTGTGATATACCTAGCTTATAACCTCAACAATATAAACACAGATAAGAAAAAAGGAAAAACAAATCTTTCCTTACCATTTCAGTGGCAAATTGGGAATTGAAGAAGGCCTCAATTTTTGTCAAATTGATTCTATATGGAACTGGTTCCCATCGCAGCATCCTTGGGATTGTTGGCACCGCACCCCGAGTAGCACAGATATCCACAATTTTTTTATGAATTTCATAAGCAAACACTTGTAAAATATAGCCAAACCCATGTATATCCACCTGTACTCTGAACCTGTTCAACTTTTGATCCTCGATTTTCACCCTTGCGTTGTGGGATACAGTTACAAGAAATTCATAGGCCACTAAACCCCAAGGAAACTTATTAAACCTATCCAAATCATCCACTAAATGTATAAATTGCTCTTCAACCTTCACAGACGTAGGGTGTCTCATCAACAAAATACCAAATAGGACGACGAGCAAGGCAAACCTCAATGCATCCTCATCACCGCCTCCACCTTCCTTACAATGCCTTTCAAATGCTCTATAAACGTTTTGAAATACTATTTTTTCTCCAACAAGGAAATGCCTTGCACAAAATTTTGAGCTAGCTGGTGGCTTCTCCCAACCTTTAAATGACAATCCGGTTAGGACGTGAAACTCTGCTGGGCCTAAATCTACTTCTTTTCCACAGATGGAGAAGCTTAGCCGTCTTCTGTCAAGTGATCCAGGAATTATAGCAGAATACATCATATAGAGTAAATGTCCCTGATACTTGAAGCTGTCTAACTCAAAAAAACGGCCAAAACATGATTTCTCAAATTTTTTAAAATTGTCCGCGCTTAACCAGTTCCTGATATTCTTCATATATTTGATAGGTTGATTTCGTGGAGAAATCACCGGTAATCCTACAAATAATGTGGGGAAACACTTAATATGAACATAATTAATGTTTTGAACACTTTTATAAAACCTAAAACATAATGCCACACAACACCTTGAATGATTAAGATCTAGTATATAACAATCAGGATCATGAATACCTAATTCGTGCATCGGATAGATGTCTTCCGTAGCCAAGGTTTTACTCTCTGTACAATCTATCGAATCCAGTTCACACCTTAACCCCAACAACAATGAAAAAACAGTAAATGACTATTTTTAACGGAAAATTTTTTAAAAAAACGGATAAAAGTTCAGAGGCCACGGAACATGCAATTTCGGTTCCCTGTGTTTTTAGCAGTCGATAATACCTTAGTGTGGTGTTGGATTGTTTTGGCAGAACCGTTTCGACGACATCTTCTGGCTGCATCATCTTCAACGGCGTAGCCCTTTCAGTGATAAAAATCTCCGTCAAGAAGTTTTTGGTGTAGCGCGCGAAGAATAGTGTAAAAAAAAAGAAGATGCGTGAAAATTTGATTTTTTGGGGGTTTTTACAACAGTTGGTGAATTCAATTTTACCCATCAAAATAAAGTCAAATTCCATCTTATTATGTTAAACGCGATTTTTACTTCCCACAACGAAACACGCGATTTCCAGCAATTAACGTTTCTTTTATGTTCGAATGCATATATTTTATTGGGGATTATAATACTCATATTGCTACTTTCCTGTTTGTAATAATCTAGTATATTAGTTTATCTTTATTTACTAGTAATAAATAAAGATAAACGAATATAAATGATTTGTATATTTGTATAAACGAAAAATTAATAAAAAATATAACTGTTCTGGAATTTCAGTCGATTAGAAATCCTGGTATCTTTTTAGGATGGAAATTTCGAAAAAAACAAATTTCCATCTTACTTTTTTATTTTCAGTAATTTATGTATCCCCTAATACATGGCTTAAAATTTATTTCCCCTAAATTATAGATTCAACTTCTGCTACAATTTATCCCATAATCCAATAGTACTAGATAGAAATTGGTTGGGGATTAAGATTTTTAAGCATTGGTGATAGTTCTTTTATTGGACAACATAACGGTTACATGGCTTCATGGCATAACAATATATTACAACGGCGCAACCGAAATAGTAGGAAAAACAAAATAAAATGAAAATTACAACGAAATAAAATATTTAAGTGATTATTTTTCCATATATGAAACGCTAAATCTCCCTTGAATAACTAGACGAACTATTTTGCGGACTAGTCTGCCCTTTAGCATTTGGCTGATCAACAACTTCGCTATAAAGACTTGCCCCGGAATTCGTTGGGACGTTTAATCGCTCTACACTTTCATCAATATGATTAAGCTCTTTAAAAAGCACTGTGAGTCGCATATAGTTGAACTCACCCTCTTCCATGTATACACACATTTCTGGGCGAACCTATTCATAAAAACAACCTTACATAATCAAATATGATAAAAAAAAGAAAAAAAATACCGTATTTTGTATAGAAAAGTGTACCGATGCTATTGTATTCCAAGTTTCCTTTGAGGCAGTAACGACATTTTGCCCACTATCATAAACAACACCGGGTTGTTCAATCAACCAAGTGAATTGATGAAAGCGGTCTTCCCATTCTTGTACCTTAATGTAATAATCCGCTACTGGTATATCGATCTTCATTTCATCGCGCATTTCCAACTTTACTCCGAACACAAGATGTCTATTATTTATTGAAGGGCCCGGCAACCACGCACCCGTCCAACGTTTATACTCAAACTTTCCTAAAACGATAGACTCAACAGAACGAGACCACTGACCATAGTAAAAAGAACGTTTGGAGATATTGCCTTTGCTCGATGCATTCTAAGTAATGCTCAAAAAGAGGGGCTGCTCTCTTATGGATAGCATATGAGGCTATTATATAATGGGATAAAAAGTCCAAATAAATCTACCCATCAGTGTGATATTTTGAAAGATATTAAATTCACATCGCGTATAGTAATTCTCGTGACCTAAGCTTATGCCTATGTTACTTGATTAGTGCAGGTGCATGTGGGAAATAATTGTTAGGCCAGAAAAGTTGCATGCTAGGTCCCATTTCAAATAGTTCATTATAATTCAATTGGAGATCATTACAAGATGGAAAACTGAATGACTTCCAAACACGGACCCACCTCCGAAAAAAGACAACATACGAACAACACCAAATAATTAAAAACATACTAGTAAACTAGATAGTACTTATACATTAAACTTACTAGCAAAGTAGATAATACTAATACATTAAATAAAGTAGCACAACAGCATAAACATTGTTTCTTAGTCTGAATCGGATTCCGAAGGTTCGGGTTCGTCATAATCCAGATACTCAAACACCTTCTCATGGAACAATTTTGCAAGTGCAACATAGTGCGGCTCTCCGCGTGCCCTATACACCAAGGCAGCAGATTTGGTCTGCCAATGAAGAAAGAAACACAATCAATACAAGGCAAAGTGTTAGGCGGATACTTGCAAACATCGGTTTTATATATAAAACATCAGAAATAAAATTTGCACCTCCTGAATTCTTCACCACGTCTCCTCGGAAGCTCTCAAAGTGTTGGTAAGTTTGTCCCAAAAAACCCCCTGTTCATGCAAAATGTTTACCCACAAACGATATCTTTCTTCAAGGTAAGAGACTTTCCACGTAAAAAAAGATACATCTTTTGACATGTAGAATTGCGCATTCATTTTTTCTTGCACAGATACAAGGAAGTCCCATGACTGAGGAATTCCTTTTGGGTTACCCTTCGCATCACTTTCGGCAATAATCAAATCCATGAGCTTGGCTTCCATAGCCTCTGTCCAAACATTATCATATAAACTAAACAGAGACATCTTTGTTTTAGTGTGAAATTTAGAGTACAAAGATTACATACTATAACCTCTAGGACATTGCATATAAATAATACAATGTCTCAGCAAATAAACACAATAGTATACAGCAAATAAGTATACTGTTGCAGTAACATGCAGCACAATTACTCAGTACTTTATATTGCATATACTAAAGAACAAAGAACTTCTTGGTTGCTAGCGTTTATGACCACAAATATGAAGTCACAAGACCTGCAAAACTTAGCACACAGACTTTCCATACTTCTGACATACAAATCACATGGCAAGCAAGCTGAATCTACTACAAAAAACTTCATAATGATAGCTAAATAAACAGAAGAAGTGTATTGAATGATATATTCTGATGCATGTGATAGCTTAAGCACAGCTTTTATTTTCCCGCAGCATGCCAGACATAAATATGTTTTCACCTTACCATTACATGGACCCTTGCAGCTGGACAAGCCTTTGCCCCCTGAAAATTAACCAAAGGCCAGTGTGAATTAAAACGTGGCTGCAAATTAAAACAAAGAAAGGAGCTTGGGTAATTACCACTACTCGGCATGGTAATAACTACATAAAACCCTTCCAATAAGAACTTTCCGTTACCTACGCATATTAAAAAAAATAACCATTAGCGCGCAGCACAACAGGTTGAAAACAAACAAAATCGTAGAGTGTATAGCCTAAATGAAAGACTTAGCCTGTTCATCCTTACAGCAATGTCTTTTGATTGAGAAAGAGAGTTGCCGTTTGTTTGGAAACTCGGCCCTCGTTCACGTGTCCCGGAGATCTGGCTTGATTGAAAATTTTCAGTCTGTGACAGCTCGAAATTGTGGATTGAATCATCATCTAAGAAGTAAACGTTTGACACAAGAAATGAAAACCTATTATAATATCGATTTAGGAGTAACAAAACTGTAAATATTAAATATACTGAATTTAAAAAAGTATTCCAATGCCATTACCGAAACACGTTCGCTTGTTAGATTTGTCGACGGGTTTTTTTGGATGTGGCCCATCCCAATGGCGCCGTAAACGTTTGACAGGGTACCTTTTCTTTTTTGGTGTTCTTGGATTTTTTATATTCACAGGACCCGAATTTTTCTCTTCTCTGCCATGAGGACTATTAGGCCCTTGTCTTTCGGATTTCAATCTTGCAATTTCCTTCACACAGTTACCAACATGTTTGCTGATCACATCCCTGAAAAGCTTCTCTCCCTTGCACTCCAACATCATGTCGTAAAGAGTTCTCATATTATGGTTTACAAAAACCATATTTGCAATGCTTTCTATACCTCCTTGGGGAGACTTACTTACATCATCACCTTGAAGCCTATTCTTGGCGTCCTTCCTCCACCTCTTTAGTATGAAGTGTTCGGGCAAGCTTCCTATATTTAACAACAACAAGATATTAATTATATGGCGACACAAAATCCCTTCCGCCTCCCACATTCGACACGAGCAGGTAGCACGACGTGTTGGACATGAGAAATGAACTGTACGCATCCCATTACTTGCTGAAGTTGAAGATACTCCATACACCAATTCATCCCCACTAAAGTCATATGGATGATGGATTATCTTCACGTTCAAAGAATGGGCAACCTCGCATTCAAAAGTTTTGTACACGTTCCGCGTGTACACACTTGCCGCATGTTTTAACAAGTTGTTGTTTTGGATAAATTGCCCAGGCACACCACGACACATAGTGTCCTCCTCAATCTCTCGGAGACGCCACTCGTGTTGTAGTCTTTCGTACCGCAGCACAAAGTCATGTAGGGTGGTGGTGGCAGAACATAAATCTTTCAAAACTTTGTTCGTCACCTCACTCCTAGAAGTCGCATGTAGCCCTGCTGTAAACTTGTCGATGGTAAACACAGATGACCAACGCTTTCTCAAATTGTACATGTTCCGAAACCAACGGTTTTCACTTAGCCCGTAATCGGTAATCATTGTCTGCCAAGTTGAGTCAAATTCATCTTTGGTAGCACACCCATTCATACAATAGTACCATGACTGCTTGAAGGCAGCGTTGCCATTTAACGAACCAAAATGTGACGGAGCATTTTGGTTAATGTGCCATTGGCACAAACGATGGCAAGCTGTTTTGAAAGTATAATCTATACCATTCATGAGCGCTTGACATTGGTCTGAGAATATAATCCCCGGCTCTTTCCCGTTCATCGCCTCTAAGAAAGTACTAAACAACCACTCAAAAGATTTTGTGGTCTCGTCAGACAAGAAGGCAAGGCCGAAAAGGACATTATTTTTGTGATGATTTATACCAACGAAAGGTGCACAGATAAGATTGTACTTATTTGTTCGGTACGTGGTATCAACCGACAAAACATCCCCGAATAGCTCATAATCAAAAGCACAACGAGTGTCTCTAAAGAAGAAGTTCATCAGCCTACCATCATCATCAAGCTGTACATTCCAATAAAAATGGGTCTCGGTGTTGCCTTTACCAATGAAATACTTCATCAGTGCATTTGCATCAACATTTTCAAGTTTCGTTTCCTTTCTCGATAAATTAACGTGTGCATATGCGTCTTTTTTGGTAAAGCCTAACGCCGGTCGGCCACCTGCTTCTTTTTCCATGAACCTGTAGGCCTTACTAATCTTAATTCCAACAGACCTAAGAGCATCTAATACCGATTTCTTAGCATATGACATATGGCGGGCAGATCTCAACGTATAACTCTGGTCTGGTGACACAAATTCATGATTATGCTGTTTAAAAAAAACAGAAACTGTCCAATCACCCTCTTCTGGTCTAACGACTCGCAACCTTGCCTTACAATTTGTCCTAGTAACTTGCTTCTTATATGAGGCAATTCGTCCAACCGAACGTTTGTTATCTGGATACCCTTCACAAGAACAATGAAAAACTTTTAACTTGAGCTCCTTAGATTCGTCTATTTTTTTTTTGGGCTCCCTTCTTAACACTAAAGCCAGATACAACACCATACTGTAAGTACAAGATATAAATGACATCCAGACTATCATAAACAGAACCAACCTGTAATTTATCCTCAAGTTGATTTCTTAGTGACATATAGGACTCGTTATCCAGATCGGAAACATTAACCTCTTCGGAGACGCTACATTCATTACTCTGAAAGTCATTCGGATTTTCTTCATCATCAAGTTCATCAGCAGAAACGTTCAAATCGATCACCATCGGTTCGATTGTTAACAATACACGTCTAATTCATAGTTACAGATACGTCGGAAACTAATTGGATCAGTGAAGATTAACTCCAAGGCACGACAGACAAGAACATGTGACCTACAAATAAAGGATTCCACTTAATACATGCATTTCACTTCCATTTATAAGTTTGAAAACGTCAATTCAGGACAACAATAGCTACATTTTACCTGAATTCAGAAATTGATAGCCACAAAGTTGGAAAGTCAATGAAAAAAACTTACGAGCTTTGCCGCAGCACCTATTGCGTTCGTCAGTAGATTTTCGAATTCCAGAAGCGCGTCCAGCATTTGCTTTGGTCCACGCCCTCCAACTTCGAAGATTATGAGTTCTCCCCGTTGCACCGAAATTGGAAAATGTGAAGACGTGAGGAAAAATGAAAACCACGAATATATTATACGGAGCTAAGGTGTGGGTTGCTTTTTAAACCTGAGAAAACCCAAATAAGATGTCGGAAAATTATAATCCGAGCAAAGATCTTGGACAAATTAAAGATATTTAACGGCAAGCTTCGGGTCGATACAAGAAATTTTAGAAATGATGCCGGAACTGGAGAATGTGGGGTGTGGCCGGTGATGAAGAGTGTTCAGTAAGCTTCATTTCTAAAAAACAGACAAGGCAGCAACACGTGTAATTTTTGGTATATACTGCTTATCATAAGACATTATTATTATACATTATTTCACATAAGAATACAAAATTCATATTTTAAATAAAAAATAAATTGCCAAAGTTTTTACTTTTAAAAAAAGAAAAAATAAAAAAAAATTGCACATTAATTACAATTATGATTTTAATTTTTTATTGGACATCATTACAAGATGGAAAAGGGTTTACATTCAGTAGCGAGAAATATGAACAAAAGATGAACGGCGCTAGTAGGGGTGTAATCGAACCGAGCCGAACCGAATAGTGGTGTGCTCAAGTTTGGTTTGTTAAGTATCGAATCGAATCCCGAACTTTACTTACCGAATACTTTGAGGCTCACGACCCTAATCGAGCCTATACGAACTTTCTAAATTTATATTTATATTCAAAATATTGATTATTTTATTTTAAAAATAAATTATATTATTTAATATAATAAATATATTAATTATATTCTTATAACAAACAAAACTAATTAGAGATTTAATACTTAATTTTAGTGGATAAATATAATTTATGTCTATTAATAATTCATATTTTTCAAGTTGAATTGATTACTATGCTAGTTGATTTTGTGTGTGACAGATCGAAGACTTTTCTCTCTCGGTGAAAATGGGTTTCAAACCTGCGAATTAACTCACGTTGACCGGCACACCTCTGTTGCCGACGTTCTCGGTGGCTTCGACCAGGTAGAGCCTCCGGTGCAGCAGCCGACCTCCTCCGTGAGCAGCAGCCGCCGTGACCAGCAAAGGAGTTGCAGCAGCCGGCGTTCCGTGAGCAGATCTCCGTTGAGAAGCAGCAGCAGTCGGCGTCGTCTCCACCTACGGCCCGTTGCAGCAGAGCAGAAGAGAGGAGAGATCTGCACCGGTCGTTGACCGCGCCGGAGGAGCATCGACAGCCGCTGAGACGCGCTGCCGCCTGCCCCAGATCTCGGAGCTCGCTGCGCGACTGTCTCTCGCCGATCTCAGCTGCGCGACTGCACCGCGGCTCACAGCTCGTCTGCGCGGCGCTGCCTCTCCCCACCGTACCGGCGACCGGCGTCATCGGCAGTCCCTCTGTGCCTGCGCGGCACCGGCTATCCACAAGCCCGACGACCGGCGTCCCCTTGGCAGCAGTCAACCAACAGGCGGTGGCTGCGTTTCTGGTGGCCAAACTCTGGTGGCCGGATCCGACAGCGTGGTGGACCGATCTGGTGGCTAGTCCTTGGCGTCTCCAACCTCCACAAACAAGGTCCCAAAAACAGCACACCAGCTGTTTGACAAAAAGCACCAAAGACTGATTTTGCTATGCGTTGCTCCATTGTTTAGCTGCTGTCTGTTTGCTTTTCTGGCTCTTGCTGCAGGAGTTTTTTGGTACCACATGACTTCTCCGGGAGGTCTGAATCTCCCAATAGTTTCGAACAATTTTGCCTGCAATAATTCCCCGATGAATGACTACACAAAGACTGGTGCGGGCTTGGCTGGCGGTAACGGAGCAGATTCTGCTTTTGTGGAGGAACGAGAAGTTGCTATACCCAACGCCACAGCTATCTCAAACCCTAATGATTCGGATGTGGGGGCTGATAACATGCCCAAATCCAAATCGTATGCTGATATCACGATGAACAGGCCACCGAGACGTCCCGACCTAGCTGCTCATCGGTTTCACTCATTACGTCCCACCAAAGAGGGAGAGCAGTTCTCCTTAAAAATTCCACAGCACCTATATGCGCAAGAAGTCAGTAAGGAATTCTCTCATGCTATTATTGGTCGTCTTTTCCTTCGTAAAGGAGACAAACCTCAACCTGCATTGCTTCTCAAGGCAGAACTTCACAAAATTTGGAAATTAGAATCTGAGTGGCAACTTATTCCTCTTGGGAAAGGGTATTATACGCTGGTTTTCCGGACTCCTGAAGACAAAACTCGTGCTAAAGCCAAGCCGGTCTGGGAATTATCTTGTGGTCATGTACGTCTTAGAGAATGGTCCAAACACTTTGATCCATTTAAAGAGAATTCTTCCATGGCGAATGTATGGGTGAGGATACATTATTTGCCAATTGAGTATTGGCATCCTGAGATTCTAGCCGGGATTGGGCGGTACATTGGTCATCCTATTAAAATTGACGGAGCCTCGGCCCGTCGTGATTTTGGGCAGTTCGCGCGCCTTCTTATTGAGTTAGATATGTCCAAATCCTTTCCTACTACTCTCTTAATTGATAACGATTCTTTTTCGTTCTATGTTGAATTCACGTATGAGAATTTACCTTTCTATTGCTCAAAATGTAAACTTACAGGACATCCCACCGAAAAGTGTCGGAAAATCTCCGTTAAGAAGACGGTTGTGGAAGAGGATGTTAAAGATAGAAGTCAAATGCCTTTGGTTAAAAATGGGAAACAGTGGCAACCTATCTCTGGTGATGCTAGAGACGAGAGAGAACATGAGCAGGAGACAGCCAAGGGAGATAGGCCGGTTGAGGTGGGTTCGAGAAGCGACATACAGGTTTCCCCAGCTCGTTTGGACCCAGGATGTTACTCACTTCAGAAAAATGATCACCATAAACAGTTAAGCTTGCCGGTTTCGGCGTCGAACAACAGTTTTGCCCTGTTGGATAACGAAGGCACTGAATTGCTTGAAGAACCGGAGCAGCAGCGGCGGGTACCTCTTTCTAGGGGTAAATCTTTGGATGATTCCAATTCTGCTGAACACTACGGCCCTGATAGGTTGGCCGAGTGTCTAAAACCTTGTAAAAACTCGGTGTTTGATCAGCCAGTCAACATTTCTGCGATCAATGATGGACATATCTCGGAGGAGGTTTCGGATGAGGATGAAGAAGTGAACTATGACAGCAGTGGGAAGTACGTTTCCACAACGGATGATATTGCTGTTAATAATGCCTTGAAAGCTCAAAGACTTGAGCAGATTTTGGCGATAGCTAAAGCGCCCATGCCAGAAACAGTTGCTCCTGCTAAGCGACGAGGAAGACCATCCAAACAGGACCAAGCTGCTAGGGCAGCGGAGAACACAGCAAACAGGCCAGCGGACACAAGCATTAAAAGTAGACTTCGTAACACGGGGGATACGTCGCGTACTTTTGTGATTGATACAAGTAATAGAGACAGCGCTCTAGCCATGGAGAGCGTCGTCAAAGAGAGCTGGGCGGAAGAGGTTGAAAGAAGCGGAGCTGCCTCCGCTAACATAAATTAATTCTGATGAATATTATTGCATGGAATGTCCGTGGTTTAACGGATGAATCCAAACGTCTGCTGAAGGAGCATTGTAATTCTTTTAGCCCGGTAGTGTTGGGCATTCTTGAACCGAAACGGGCATTTCGGAAAGTTAGACAGAGTTACTGGCATTCGTTGAATCTTGTCCCGGTGCATCAAAACTGCCGGTCTCCTCGCTGTTCGAATATTTGGGTTTTTGTTCACTCTTCTGTTGTTACTAATGTTTTGTTCTCTTCTGATCATGTGGTTGTGGTGGACTGCCTGTGGCATAGTTATGATTTTCGTATTGCTTTTGTTCATGGTTCGAATGACCAAAATGACCGCCGTGATCTCTGGCATGATCTTCTTCGTTTCGTTTCTGGAAAAATGGTTTTCATGGGCGATTTTAATGCGGTGAAAGGTGCTCATGAGCGTCTGAGTTTAGCTTCGCCACATAGAGGTTCTTGTGAGGAGTTTTGTGATTTTATTGATAACTCTGGCTTTATTGAATCCCCTACGGAGGGGCTTCGATTCACTTGGTCGGAACGTAGATTTTTACCACACCATGTGGAATCTGTTTTAGATCGTGCTTTGTTTTCGCAGGGTTTTGCTGATCTCTGGTCGTCGTTGGTTACTGCTGTCCTGCCTCGCCTCACTTCGGATCACTCTCCGTTGGTGTTGCAATGCAAATTGACAAACCCTACTGGTCGGAGGCCTTTCCGTTTTCTTAATATGTGGACCTTGCATCCGACCTTTCAGGAGATGGTGGCGACATCTTGGAGGGAGACTGTCAGCACACGCTGCCCGATTTTATGTGTTATGTTGAAATTGAAAAGGCTTCGTAAGGAGATTGGGGTTTGGAATAAAGAGGTTTTTGGCAATGTGGATTCCTCCATTTCTTCTCTCATGAAACAGCTTGAGACTACTCAGGGGAAGATTTCTGCTTCTGGATATACGAACGATCTCTTTGATGAGGAGGTTAGTCTTCAGGCAAAGCTAAATGTTTCGTTGACACATAAGAACTGTTTGCTTCAGCAAAAAAGCCGTGCGAACTGGCTTCGGGATGGAGACAGGAATACTGAGTTTTTTCACCGTTTGACCAAGTTCAAGAAATGGAATGCGCCTTTCACTCGCCTCAAGATTGATGGTAGAGAGACTTATGATGCCACTATTATTGAGAATCATATTATTGACCACTTTACGTCTCTTTTCGCTGATGATGGTCGACCTTCTGGAGATCAGTTAGAGATTGATGCGCTTTTTGAGTCGGGGGTGTCTGATGATCAGAATGCGCGGTTGGTGAGTATACCCGATGAGAGTGAAATTGCGGCGGCGGTTTTTAATATGGATGCTTCAAGTGCTCCTGGCCCTGATGGTTTCTCTGGTAACTTCTTTCAAAGTTGCTGGGATGTGATTAAAGCGGATGTCATTGCGGCTGTTCAGAATTTCTTTCGCCATTCTTATTTACCTTCTGGGTGTAATTCCAGTACGATGATTTTGATTCCCAAGAAGGATTCAGTCGACACTGTTGCTGATCTTCGCCCGATTGTCCTTTCGAATTTCTTATTCAAGATTATCTCGAAGATTCTTGCCTCTCGTCTTGGCGTGGTGGCTGCGTCTCATGTTTCTGACAATCAATTCGGCTTTATTAGCGGGCGTAATATTCATGATTGCATCATGCTCAGCTCGGAAGGTTTCAACTGTATGAAACGCACGGACAGGGGACGTAATATGGCTTGTAAAGTTGACATCCGAAAAGCCTTTGATACTATTCGATGGGATTTTATCTTGCAAGTTTTGCGAGCTAATCACTATCATGAGAAATTCATTTACTGGATTTCTATTATTTTCAGCTCGGCGAGGCTCTCTATTCTCTATAATGGTCAGCTGCGGGGATATTTTGCTTGTTCTCGCGGAGTGCGTCAGGGAGATCCCCTTTCTCCGATTCTCTTTGGAATTGCGGAGGATATCTTGAGTCGGCTTTTTAGCAGATGCGTTGATTCTGGGCATCTACAACCTATGCGCTATAGTCGAACTTTTCAGTTCCCTACTCACTTGTTCTATGCGGATGACGTTATGATCTTTTGTAAAGCTACGGTTCGGAATGCTAGAAAAATTCATCAGATCTTTTCGTACTATGACTCTCTTTCGGGTCAGCAGTGTAGTCTGGAGAAGTCTTGCATTTACTTTTGTTCGGGAGTTCTCAATGACAGGAAAAGTGCTATTCATCGTGAGCTCAGTTTCACTACCGGGAACCTTCCTTTCAATTACTTGGGAGTTCCGATTTTCGTTGGGCGTCCGAGAGCTTCTTTCTTTCAGGCAATTCATGATAGGATTGTCCAGAAGTTTGCTCGATGGAAAGGTCGTCATCTTTCTATGGCTGGGAGGCTTTGTTTAGTCAAGTCCGTTATTCAGAGTTCGATTGTTCACTCCATGATGGTTTACAAATGGCCAAAATCGTTACTGCACTCCCTTGACAGGAAATGTCGTAATTTCGTTTGGTCGGGAAATATTGATAAACGGCCCAGCTGTGCTGTTAGTTGGGGTAGAGTCTGCTCCCCCTTGAAAGAAGGCGGCCTCGGCATTAGATCTTTTACGTTAATGAACAAATCTTATTTGATGAAGCTGGCTTGGAAGTTAATTCAGGGAACTGTTTGGGCGCATTCCATTCTGAGATCGAGATATCTAAACAATTTTGGGGTTGCAAAGGATTCGGTGTCGAACTCTTCTGTTTGGATTGGGATGAAAGAAGAAGTCAATCAGTTGGTGGATGATTCTTATGTTTGTATTGACCGTGGTGAGCATACTTACTTTTGGCGGGATGATTGGCTTGGGTACAAGCTTGTGGATAAACTTAAAATTCCGATATATATGCATGATTTTCTGAGCTTCTCGGTTAGTGATTATTTTTATGATGGTGTTTGGCATTTCACGACATCCTTTGTTTCTCGTTTTCCTGATATTGTGGATGATATTCTACGTATTCCGATGGGCGGCCAGAGGGATACGAGATATTGGAAACAGTCGGTTAAGGGTGAGGTTTCGGCCTCTTTGGCTTTTTCTAATATTTGCCATCGTTTTCCTGCTGTTAGCTGGGGCAAATGGATCTGGGAGGACTTTATTCCGATGAGGCGATCTATTCTCTGTTGGCGTGTCCTCCATGGGCGCTTGCCTACTATTGATGTTCTTATCCGGCAAGGGTTAATTGCGCCCAATGCTTGTTCTTTGTGTCTCCAAGATAGTGAGACGATTTCGCATGTGCTTTGGGAGTGCTCGTGTGTTCGCCCTATTTGGACTGATTTTTTAGGTTGGTTTGGTAAAGAGAATCTCTTGGGGTGCATGGATATTCATTCCTTCTTAGTTCTGGCTTGGAATCTCTCTTGGAGTTCCCAAATTGGTTCTTTTTGGAAGGCGGGAATTATCACTCTGATGTGGCGTATCTGGTCGGGACGCAATGCGCTTATTTTTGAGGATTTGTGCTTTGATATACGTGCAGTTTTGGCCTTTGTCAAGGCTTACTTTATGGAGATTGATGGGGTTTTCCGGAAGTTGGGTAATATTTCTAATTTTTGGGCTGACTATTCGATCACTCGTGCGATTGGGGTGAGGAGCCGTGCTGCTCCTCCCCCCTGTATGGTGGAGGTTCACTGGTGGCCTCCCGTTGGTCAATGGATTAAAGTTAATACAGATGGCTCGGCGGCGGGAGCTCCTGGAGTTATTGCTGCGGGTGGGGTTTTTCGAGACAAGTGGTCTCATGTCCGAGGTTGTTTTCATTTTAAAGGCGGCAACAGCTTTGCTTTCGAGGCGGAATTGTTGGCTGTGATCTATGCTATTCACATTGCTCATACCC
Organism: Salvia miltiorrhiza; assembly: GCF_028751815.1. Classification (NCBI taxonomy): domain Eukaryota; kingdom Viridiplantae; phylum Streptophyta; class Magnoliopsida; order Lamiales; family Lamiaceae; genus Salvia; species Salvia miltiorrhiza. The sequence continues at coordinate 38,082,162 of NC_080387.1, forward strand.
GAGGCTGGCGGCATCTGTGGGTTGAGGCTGACTCTATGTATGTGGTTCACCTTTTGTACTCTCGCTCGAGTGATGTTCCTTGGAGATTTAGGGCGTTTTGGCAGCATACTCTTCGCCTGCTTCGGGATTTTTCTTTGATGGTCTCGCATATTTACCGTGAGGGTAATCAACCGGCAGATATTATGGCCAATGATGATCGGCAGGAAGGCTGGTGGCCTTTTGCGATTGAGGAGATTAGGATTGCGGTTGCAAGGGATATGTCGACGCATAGTCATATCCGTATGGTTATATAAGCAGGTTCGTTGGTTCCCTTAGACTTTGGTTGGGTTGTTTTCTTTTGTTGTTGGTCTCCTGTTTTCTTTCTTGGTTCTTCTTCTTCCGGTTTTCTTGAGCCGAGCTTCTTAGGGGTGATGGTTAGGCCGGAACTCCTGAAGTTGTCTCTTCCCGCTCCTGAACCGAATGTGAGTCTTTCACGAGTACTCTTTTTCCTTCTAAGGTCTCTTCTTCTTAGAAGGTTTTAATGAGGCTCGATCTTTTGTTTGCTCTCTTTTGCGCTTTCTTGGATGTTTTGTACTCTTTTAGTTTTCCATTAATACAAGCCTTATTCTCATATTTTTCAAGTTGAATCACTTGACGAACATGTTCACGAGCTAACGAGCAGAATACTACTAAGCTCAAGTTTGGTTTGTTTATTTTACGAGCTTCTATAAACGAACTTGAACGAGCTTTCTTCGAGCCGAGCTCCGAATAGTTCGCGAGAAATGTGAACAAAAGAGGAACGGCGCTAGTGATGTGACGCGTTCAAGATTGAAGTCCGATTGGGGTTTCTTCGATTGGTACTGAGCGCGACGAATCTGAAGTTAGACATAGATGCTGGGTAAACGGAGAGTATAATTGACTGTCGTTAGGCGGATGGGATTTCTGCAGCTCGGGATAACGGCTCCAAATTTGAAAGTTTCCATTCACTTAGTGGGAACTTGTTGGGAGGTTCGCAAATAGCACCGTAAGCACTGATAGATGAATTCGGTTTTCCAAAATCAGTATTATGGCGCATTCAGTAGCGAGAAATGTGAACAAAAGAGGAACGGCGCTAGTGATGTGACGCGTTCAAGATTGAAGTCCGATTGGGGTTTCTTCGATTGGTACTGAGTGCGACGAATCTGAAGTTAGACATAGATGCTGGGTAAACGGAGAGTATAATTGACTGTCGTTAGGCGGATGGGATTTCTGCAGCTCGGGATAACGGCTCCAAATTTGAAAGTTTCCATTCACTTAGTGGGAACTTGTTGGGAGGTTCGCAAATAGCACCGTAAGCACTGATAGATGAATTCGGTTTTCCAAAATCAGTATTATGGCGCATTCAGTAGCGAGAAATGTGAACAAAAGAGGAACGGCGCTAGTGATGTGACGCGTTCAAGATTGAAGTCCGATTGGGGTTTCTTCGATTGGTACTGAGTGCGACGAATCTGAAGTTAGACATAGATGCTGGGTAAACGGAGAGTATAATTGACTGTCGTTAGGCGGATGGGATTTCTGCAGCTCGGGATAACGGCTCCAAATTTGAAAGTTTCCATTCACTTAGTGGGAACTTGTTGGGAGGTTCGCAAATAGCACCGTAAGCACTGATAGATGAATTCGGTTTCCAAAATCAGTATTATGGCGCATTCAGTAGCGAGAAATGTGAACAAAAGAGGAACGGCGCTAGTGATGTGACGCGTTCAAGATTGAAGTCCGATTGGGGTTTCTTCGATTGGTACTGAGCGCGACGAATCTGAAGTTAGACATAGATGCTGGGTAAACGGAGAGTATAATTGACTGTCGTTAGGCGGATGGGATTTCTGCAGCTCGGGATAACGGCTCCAAATTTGAAAGTTTCCATTCACTTAGTGGGAACTTGTTGGGAGGTTCGCAAATAGCACCGTAAGCACTGATAGATGAATTCGGTTTTCCAAAATCAGTATTATGGCGCATTCAGTAGCGAGAAATGTGAACAAAAGAGGAACGACGCTAGTGATGTGACGCGTTCAAGATTGAAGTCCGATTGGGGTTTCTTTGATTGGTACTGAGCGCGACGAATCTGAAGTTTGACATAGATGCTGGGTAAACGGAGGGTATAATTGACTGTCGTTAGGCGGATGGGATTTCTGCAGCTCGAGATAACGGCTCCAAATTTGAAAGTTTCCATTCACTTAGTGGGAACTTGTTGGGAGGTTCGCAAATAGCACCGTAAGCACTGATAGATGAATTCGGTTTTCCAAAATCAGTATTATGGCGCATTCAGTAGCGAGAAATGTGAACAAAAGAGGAACGGCGCTAGTGATGTGACGCGTTCAAGATTGAAGTCCGATTGGGGTTTTCGCAATGGACTAATTTATTCCGAGTTAGTTATTTGTACAATTTTTTGGAGTCGATACACAATACGATTTTTTCCGGCTCGAGCTTGTTTTTACAGTATATTAATTTTTTTTGGGTACTCAGTTTATATGCTTTCAATGATATATGCTTATTGTGTAATTTATTTTATCCCAAAAAAAAAAAACACTACGTTTTTTTGTTTTTTTGGGTATTAAATTTTTAAAATGATTTCCTAGGAAATAAATTTAAGTCAATATCTTAAATCTATATGATTTTTGGGTAATGTTTTTCCTTCCCTATTTTTTTCAACCCAGTAATTAATTTCTCCAACGTTTGGGTAAATCAATTTGTGGAGAATTCACTGTTAATAGTTAAAAATGTTTTTTTTAGCGTTATAGAAATAAAAGCTATGGCAAAATATTATGCAGATATCTTAAATTTAATATACTAGTAAATATAAAATTATCGTGTCAGTAAATCTTATAGAGTACCCTAATAAATTACTATGTATTTCAAGAAATATAGATAACGAAAAAAAAACAAAAACCTCTCGGGGCAAAAAAATCAACCCATTGCAGTCATATTTGGGAAATTGAATTTTCACAGTGTCAAAACCTATCTTGTTCCCGCGTTCTACAGCACAACACATCTCCGGATTTCGGGGGAGAGAAGCGGTCGAAACGTTTATGCACAGATCTGCCGTCTCGTTGGTTAGAACAACCAGCAAAGAATTCATGAAAAAAGGTGTTCTCTCCGATTTTTTCGTTTCTTCGTTTGTTCGTTTCTCCGATTTCCTCGTTTCTTAAAGTTTTGCCACAAAAATTGATGTCTACAAACACAAATTTTTTAAAAAATTGTGTTTGCTTGTTCTCAGTTCCAATATGGAGAAAAAGTGCGAAGAATTCTCAGAAATGAGCAAGATTGGGCTCGCAAACAAGCAGCAATTGGAGCAATTAGGTAATTTTTTAGCGGGTAAATTTAATTGCATTCCGTGGCACATTTTCTCCATTTGTCCGGCTGCCTGTTTATATTTGATATTTCGTCTATTTGCCGCATTTAATTATCCAAATAATTTTCTCAGCGCTTTGTAAAGGTTAAACGAGTAATGTTCACCATCGTGTTTGTATTTGCTTTGTTATGGATATTTGAATACTATAGGGTTCGTAGTGTATATAGCACGCACATATGGTTATTGTATTTGTGTATCTGGGAGTACAGTTAATTGAACAACACATTCGTATATTTCCATATTGTTTTTTGCAATAAAATATTGTTGCATATGACGAATATTCTTGAGAAACAGTCTACCAATGTGAATTGAAATTCACATTGGTAGAATAAACTAATTCAACTGCGATGATCCAACTTTTAGAAGCAATTGAGGAAACAGAGCCACCAAAAGGGAAAACAGCTGGAAACGTTAGTAGACTTCCTAAAAGATCCACAAGAGCTGCACATTCAATCGTTGACATCACTGATAGGGAACTGTTTAGCAAACGTGTCCTTATCGACATTGAAACAAAGAAGAAGGCCCCCATTATAAAAAAAGAACGTAAGCGCGCTTTGAAAAGGAGAAACGAAATGGTGCAGAGTTCATCCAGGGTCAAGAATACAAAAAGGAAAAAGGTATACCACTATTACAGGGTTTCAAGGGTGAAAATTTATTTTATAGTGTATTAATATGATTTTGTTTGTGTAGGTTGCAGCTGCGACTACAGCCAATATTCCAACTCCAAATGAGGGTCCACTTAATGAAGAGCATGGAAATGCCTCCCAACAAGCTAATGTGTTTCCACCAAAAATGGGAGACAGATTGGACACAACAAGGCAATTTCAGGAGGTATAAAATTTGAGAAACTTGTTACAAATTGAAATTAACCATGCATTAACTCATTTATTTTATAGTGTATTAATATGATTTTGTTTGTGTAGGTTGCTGCTGCGACTACAGCCAATGTTCCAACTCCAAATGAGGGTCCACTTAATGAGGAGCATGGAAATGCCTCCCAACAAGCTAATGTGTTTCAAACAAAAAAGGGGGACAGATTGCCCACAACAAGCCAATTTGACGAGGTATAAAATTTGCGAAACTTGTTACAAATTGCAATTAACCATGCATTAACTAAATTATTTGTTTCCTTTCTTAATAGCTTATAAAGATATCTCGCGAATTACTTGCGAGAGTTGTTTCTATTGATGAGAACAAAAAAACCAAGACAACACCCCACCACAGCGAAAAAGGGAGTCATGAGGCCGGGCAGACCTATGTAGTAGAGGATCCTTCTATAGATCTGCAATTTGCAGATCGGGATATTTACGGGAATCAGACGAAGGTGGATAAAGATGTTGTACAGCCGGACGATTTCGAAAGCTCCGTGCCTGAGCCCCAAGATAGGGAGAAAGGAACTTGCACATCAGCACAAACCCAAGAGTGCAAAAGAAAAGCTCAAAAGAAGCCTCCAACAACCGTTTCCGCAATATTGGATTCAAGTAATGTAGTGGCAAATCATGTTGTAGAGTTTGAGTTATTAACGAACCAGGATATTGCACGGTTCGAGACTACAGAGTCCAGCAGAGTAAGCCGTCGGCAACAACTACAGTATGGAGTTAGCGAGGGTCCTTATCCGCTACGCGTAGCATGGCCTCAAACAATTTCAGCCTTTGAGGCCTGGTACAAAAATGCCGCCAAAAAACCACAGTAAGTAGCCACAATTATAACGATGTGTGTTTCTAAAGTAATTTCATGAAATTACTCTTGTGTTATTTTGTCGAGGTCGAAGCCATTGAAGGGTATGCCGTATGTTGGAGACCGTCATGCAAGTTGGTTTGATGAATTGTGGAAAGCCCGTGGATGGCTTAGTAGTGATGTAAGCTGTTCCTGCTACTCCCCACATAAACTTCCAATTTAAACTTGAATGACGATGTAACTTTCCAAGGAACCTGTTTTGCAGCATATCGATTGTTTGGTGCATCTAAATATCGCGGCATTTAAGAGGAACCCTACAGCATTTCTCACAAAGTGGACCGTGGTGGAGCAGATTGGCTGGGTTAATTTCACACTAATTAGCATCTTTTTTCCTACAGCTAAATATTTATATATCATGTCAAACATAATGTATAGAGCTTATATTGTTTGATGGGTGTGTGTTCACAGAACGCCCTTTGTGCCGTGACGGAAGATGTATTGCGCAGTCAACTGAAACCTTAAATTGAAGGGAGGGCACCTTATCAGCTTGCAACTCCTTGGTGGGAGGCGGAGAAGGTTGTGGGACTAGCACAGCTACAAAAGGAACATTGGGTGTGCTACGAGATCAACATTGACGAGCAATGCGTAATCATCTATGATTCACTTTCATCTTCAAGGGATCCACTTCTTGTCCGCAAACCATTTGCCCGAGTGTTGATCAATCTAGCATGGATGTGTCAGGAGTGCAAATTGTGGGAGCGAAGATTCAAGAAGAAAAGCTTGCATCAAGTCTGGGAATTGAAAATTGAGAACCACCCGCCTCAACAAGGAAACACAACCAACAGCGGAATCATGGCCTTGAAGTACTTTGAGTGCTTGATAACCAACACCCCAATGTCAGTACTCCACGAGGATCACGGCGAAGAATTTCGACGTTCTTATTGCGCACAACTATTCGATCACTGCAGGCAAGATCTTCTAGGGTAGATATCTGGGGTGATGATGAATATCCAGTTTTCTTACTAAATCAACTATCAAATGCTTTTGTTTGCAACATCGAACTTCGGCACTAATTTAGGAAGCTTCATTTCCAAACTTATTTTTTGTATTATGTATAATGGTCTGACTGTTTTGGCAATTAAATGCGATATTTAGGTAAAAAGCAGCAGATAATGTGTTAATGTATAGTTATGCTTCTTAATGAAAAACAAAATGATTTAAAATAAAATGGCAGGCAATAATGACTAAGGTTCATCAATCCTCAACGTAATATAAGACATAACAAAACTAAACATGCACATTAATAAGCTATAAACATAGCCATGATGTGGATAACACATCAGATAATAACAAACCTAAACATAGAGGTTCAAATAATCTAGTTACTAAAAAAAGGTTCCTCAATCCTCTTCATAAAAGATTCCATACATCAGGAAGAACATTGGGTCACCGTGGTTCCTGTAAGCACCCACGGATCTCCCTACAACGAAAGATTTTTATTAACTTGTTCAAGCTAAACAAAAGAAGACAAAAAATTGCTGAGAATTTGTTTCAACGTAGTCCTCCATCTTCACGGAGCTAATTGTGATGGTGTTTCGCACGGGATTCCAGCTCACGTCCTCATCTTCAATGAGCAAAAAAAATCATCGGAATCAGTCCCTCAATGCCATAAGCTTCGCAATATAGAAAGAGAATAAGAAGTAAACTTCGAAATCATTGTTCAGTGACTTAAAAACATCGGAACAAATGTGGCCTCGGTATATTTTTGTCCTATGCAATCCAACTTTCTGAAATTGACATACGTCAGGAGCGTGGAATGGAATCCATCCCTGCCGTCCAACAGTTGTCGTACCACATTTGTCGGTAGCTAATTTATCTTACAAGTTAAAATAATGCTTTCTATTTAGAGATGCACGACAACGGAGGCTTTATATGGTGCATAATATCCAATAATGCAAGGGAGAGCCAGCTGGAATCTAAATTTTAAGGGGGCCAAAATTTATATAAGTGGAGAGGAAAAAGCTACCTCTATTGTTTTTTTGCATTGATGTAACTTAAAAATTAAGTTACAAACTAGGGTATCACCAAGACATCCGTGACCCATTAGTACAACAAACATAAAATGCCATGCAATGCAAACCATGAGCGCCTACACATATTCAATCTTCAATGATAAATGATTATAGATACAAAACGCCAAAATACTATATCTTTCGAATCTAATTATGATATACACTTATTATTCTAAGAGTAATAGACAAATATGACTACAATCCTCGCAATGCAGCCAAATTTATAAATATTCCAGTAGGAAATGAATTGTAAATAGGATTACTAATATATTCACTGCTGGTGAATATGTTAGGGTTAAAAAAACTCACTTGGTCAAATTCGACAAAACTAGGGAATTTCTTTCATTTTTCACATAGAGCATAAAGAACTTTCATATATGGACCAATCATTCTTCTAAATTGAAGACAAATCAACCCAAGACAATAAGAATATATTCCTAGTTACAAAGCAAGATTGTAAGGGCAAATTCAAATGTACAAATAAAAGATATGAGTAATAATGTTAATCAATATAGTTTCATCTCTAATAATATGTTGCTTTAAGTCTTACCATAATAATCATAATTCATGTTCCAGTTTGCAATATACATATGCTGCAAAACAAGGGATACCTACAGCTGCCAAAACTCAAACATACCTACAATTCAGACTTCAAATGAGGCTCCAAATTAACGGAGTACGTACCTCCGGCTACATAGGGTGATGATGAATAGAGTTCTTCACAGCCAGTCGATTTCAAACACCCATTCCTTGCCACACAAGACATTTTAAAAACCCTTCTATGCCTCAACTTTTCTACACATATTAATAAGTTCTTCTATATTCGCAAATCGAGCAAATTCACCACCATCATCACCAAACTCTCCATTATTTTTGCCAACTACAACTTCATCAACTTTACTGCCTCTCTCTGCACTAGATTTTATGGGGTCTGCGCTTGCCTTCTTCTGAAAGTAAGACCGAAGGCACTCTATCACCTCCTCATGTAGAGTCGTATTACGAGTCTCAACTTTAACAAAGAGCTTCTCTATTTTCTTATCTAACTTCTCAACTTTCTCCTTCAACAAACTGATTAAGAAGATCAGTTTGGCCTGTCGGACCACCAAAAAAGGTAAGTATAACACAATGAACATTTTTGGGTTTAAAAACATGTAATAACACTCACATTGGTATTACTCTTTGCATTTTCCTCTGCCGTTGCGTAATTCAGAATTTTTAAACAATTTTTACAAAGGGCAGTGTTAGATGCTTCATTTGCTGCATAATCATCCTCATCTTTGGCCTTCTTTTCTTCTATTTTCTTGCCTTGTTCAACCAAACGAGGGGAACGGCGGGGATCCAAACGTAACACCTGTTTCTCTTCCAAAAGCAGTTCTGAATTCTTCTTTGGATTCTTCTGTATTTCACTGCCTTTTTTAACAGCATCATCTTCCTCATATGTTAGACGTCTTTTTGTCAGCAAACTCTTTGAATTATGAACAGGAATAGGTGAAGCGGGATGCAAGGTTGAAGGAATACCAACATGATCCATCATCTAATATTCCTTGGGTAACACAATAATTGGAACCTAAAACAAGGCATAAAATTTTATTAAGATAGGAAATAAATGAAATCAATAGTATTTTCACTACAAAAAATTAGGGGATAGATGCTCCCATAACATGTTCACATAATGCAACAAAAGTCAAAACCAAGAACTTCGTACATGAGCAAAGAATTCAGTGGATAGATGCTCCCGGAACAAGTTCAGATACCAAAGGTGACAACTCAAACAAACGAGACCACCTAAACATATTATAAACAAAACATCTTACAGACCACAACTTCACGAAATGTGACGGAAAAATATACACAACTAAATGTCTTCAATTTAACTACAAGTATTAAACCTTTACAGAACATTGTGGACCACTTTTTCATTAAACAACAAAAAACAAGACATCAAACCATCTCTAAGTTTTCAGCTTCAATAAATTTTTCAAAGATCATAAACTATATTCAACGTGTTCTAACAATGAACAAGCAACCTGACTTGCTTTTCTTAATAATGAAAAAACCATTAAAAACTATCTTACATAATTTGAAAAGTCCATTATACTTGTAATATTCTTAAATTCGAGATAAAAAAAAACATGGGATCAAAATTCGGGATATAATTTAAAGATAAACCTTCTACATAAGACAAGACATTTCTTACGTATGAGAACACCAATATTTAAACGGTTCATCTACGAAGATGAGGCTAATTACTTCACTACATGGGCCAAAAATCATACATAATTTAATAAATGTTATCTACTGGGCAAAAAATCATACATAATTTATAAACAGGAAAATGTTTATAAATAAATGGTAATAGATCAATATAATTTAGAACACAAGTTATCAGATTTGTTACATACTTCACAACTTTCACCATAGAAACGTTTATGTATTTTAGACTGCAAACGAACAGGGAAATCAAGTAAATCAGGTGACAAAGTTTAACACAACAAACCAAACAAATTAAAAGATAAGCGAATCCTTCTCAAAACCACCCTTATTGTGCATAGGATGTTTTGAGAACGAGAGAGACAACAACCGTCAGTGGAAGAAGATCAAATGCTTAGTCTCAAATCTTGCAGCTGCATCAAGTAGAAAAACCAAACCTCAATACAACCAATCTCTGCCACAGTAAGAAATGCTATTGCCTTCCTCACGAAATTTGCAGCTACATGCTTCACCTCCCAAATTTGCTTCGATCCCGGGCCTCCACGATCGAAAAGTATGATTTTTCCCCTTTCGCTAGCATCAACATTCACAGATGCAGAGTAAATGATAAATAAAAAAAATCGAAGAATTTATAATAGTTGTTGACTCAGTCTAGATTTTTACCATTCAACACAATGAAATGTTGGAACAATATAAACCGATGACGGATCTTGTAAAAATTCACCAGATGAAACGTGAAACTTCGGGTCGATGCGACAAATCTTACAAAACAAGCCGGAAAAGGAGAATTTCGGATTTGTCCGATCACCAAGATTGTTCAGTAAGCTTCATTTCAATAATAAATGGCACAAAAACACGTGTCCTAACCTATACAATTAAAAACCCGCCTGTAGCCGGGTTTTGGGAGAAACAGAACCGGGTTTCGCTGACTCCATGAGCTGGATTGAGCATCGAATTCAGGGACACGTGTCAAGATCAGAAGGGTGATCCTCATTAGGGGTGACCTAGCCTGGAATTTACCCTAATCTAAATTGCGGCTCCTATCCGATCTCCCTAATGTTTTGCCTCTCGTAGTATATCTCCAAAAGTCAACCACTAATCACATATATATAAGTATGGGGGCGGCTGGGACATCAAAACCAAAAAGGGAATTAAAACCCTTAATTCGCATAAATCCTATAGATGGGCTTCGGCCCCTTCTAGATAATTGGGGCCCCAAAACTTAATTAAAAAAAAGAGTATTGGATTAAATTAATTCTAAGAAATTATCTTCAAGTCCAATCTCTAACTTCACTTCAATTCGACAATCTTCAATATCTTCACTCCAATTCTCGTTTTCTCCTCCTTCACGAGCATCCACTTGTAATCTTCCAAATCCTGTGCAAAAACACCAATTCTTGGGTAATATCATCTCGAAATCAACGGCAAAATGCACTAAAATAAATAACCAAAACACACACATCAAATCTCCTCACACTTGAATCATACTTGCCCTCAAGTATGAAGTGAAGAAAAGACTCAATAGTAGAAACAATTATCTAGACACGACCTTCCCCCCGACTCAACACACAACACACACAGAAAGAAAAAGAAATATGGAAGATAAGAAGTGAGACACGAAAACACAACAGCCAAGTAAATGCCAACTGATAGCTTGTAACTTATACTGCCAAGATGAACTAAGTAATTCATAAATAACTCTCAACCTTCAAAATGAAAAATTTAGAATCTCAAGAATGCATCTCTATCATCAAATTAGTCAAAATCAGGCAATAGCAAGTACAACTCACGACTTCACTCATTCGCTCAAAATGCAATTAAGGACATTCACACATACAAGAAAAGATCCACTCAGTCATGATATGTCGCGGTCAAATAGTGACTCAAAAAGGACTTTGTTCATTTGGCGTAATGGGGCTAAGGACCATTCATAAGATTGGAAGGATCTAAAGGGGTTCCTAGGCTCAAGCAATGAAAATCAAAGTGTGCATATCTAATCCAAACCATCATCCACAATTTCAAGTTCATAGAGAAAGAAAGCAACCAAAATTAGGGGAAAAACTCCAACAATAACAATGATACTACATGCTCAACTCAAATTGGTGCAATATTTTTTCTTTTCTTTTTTTTTTCTTTTTTTTTCGATTTTTTTTTTAAACAGCAGCACCCTTCATTTTTTTCTATATCCCCAATCAACATGCAATCATCATCTACAAAATATCCCCACAAATCGTCTCCCAAACCCAATCTGAATTCACTGCCACTGTTTGGCCAAACGGATCACAGACCCTTATCATCTAGCACAAGACAGCAGTTTGGGCAAACGGCACATGTAACCACAACTTAACTTTCTCTAGTAATTAATGGAATGAAGTTCAAAATTAGACATGCATCACTGGGCCAAAGAGAGAGTCCAAAACAGGCCTTGGCTAATTATTTAGTGACTAATAAGAACAAAAATGGTCAAGGCTTCAAAAATGGCTCACTAGGGGTTAATGTATGGGTAGGCAATGAAACGCAGGCCAAATGGGCTTTCCTAGTGCCTTCTATCATTTGTCACATATGACACACTTAATATCACGACCTCATGAACATCAAAGCACTCAAAAAGGAATATAGTAGAGAGTGCTCTACTCTATTAAGCTCAAATCTCACTTATGTGTGGTTTTTACTCACTTATTGCCTTTATTCGTCATCCCAATTTTCATCTAATAAAGATTCATCCAAAAAATCATAATTCTTCAATTCCAAAAGTATCAAGTCATCTACTTCATCACAAAGTGCAACTTGGCAGCATGCATACACAAAATTAACAAACTAACACTCACTTGACTAACATGCAAGACAACACGACGACTCGACATAGACACACAATAGCAAAGACACATCCCCCTCCTCACACTTAGACGTTGCTCGCCCTCAAGCAAACAAGAAAAAGCATAAAAAAAGGGAAGCACACAAAAAACTAACAAAAACACAAGACAAAAAAAAAACAAAACAAAGAGAAACAAAAAGAAAAATCAAACACAAGAGAATGATATCACCGTGCACGTTGCCTTGTGGAGATACCGGCAGAGGGCGGAGGTTCTGGAGGGGGTCGCGGCGGCGGCGGTGTTTCAGGCGGAGAGATGCGAGTGGAGATGGAGGGCGGTAATGGAGGCTGGCGGTGGTGATTTCCAAATGCAGATGAAAAGATATGATGGCCGGAACAGGGAGTTGTTGGATTATGGAATTGGAGAGCAGCGTCAAGTGCAGGTTGGAGATGAAGGCTGGAGGTGTGTGGCTGCGGCGGCGGTTCTGGAGTGTGGCTGCGGCGGCGGTTCTGCATTTTTTTTTAAATTAATTTAATTTTTTAAATTAAATTAATTTAAAAAATTAATTTTAATTAAAATTAATTTTAAATTATTATTATTTTTTTAAAATCCTGCTAAAAAAACAACAGAAAAAAATAAAATAAAATAGAATCAATAGGAAAAAGAAATTAATTAACACCGTTCCCCGGCAACGGCGCCAATTTGGTGAACGTCGTTTTCCACCAAAATAATTCCTACAAGAACTAGTATAGCAATAAGCAGGGTCGATCCCACAGAGAACGAGTAATTGCAATCAAATTCCTAAAGATCTAGATTTTGGTGATGCCACCACGCCTTAATTTGGAGAAAATATTAATCAACTAAGAAAATAAGTAAAATCAAATAAAATAACTCTTGAAACAAATCAATAAAAGGGTAACTCGGCTCAAATAAATCCATATCAATTTAATACTCTGTTCATCGACGCAAAGATTAATTAATCCCTATCAACCAACCAGTTATAGGATACCGTGATACGCACTGACATACCCCAATTCCTACTTACTGTGTCGATAGACAGCTAGATACGCTAGTCTTGTCTATTTCCCTTATTAAAATATAACCTAGCTAGATACGCTAGTTTAGACCAATTATCCTAGATACGCTAGTAATAATTAATCCACCAATTTATTCCTACTACAAACATGGTAGCTTTATCACTAATCAGCCTTATTCCAACAATTACGGATTGAAGGTGCTAATTGACTGTAATCCAATTAAACCTAAGTTGGCCAGACTTAAATAAAATCAGAATTATCTTTAAACACTAGGAATAAATCGAAATCAATAGGAATAAATTATATGAACAATTAGGTCTCACAGGTTATTAAATCAATACTTCATTATTTTCGCCGAGTTAAAAGTTTAGCTACACATAATTAAACTATAAACAATCAAATAAATAAAAATAAATATAAAATAAGAGAAATAAAATTGCAAGTAAAAGTAAAGTTTGAAACAAGAAAAATCCGTCTGCTGCCTTCGTCTCCAACTAGCCGCAAATTCCAAGAAAAACAAAAAAATCAAACTTAGTCTATTCCTAATCTAAATTGCGGCTCCTATCCGATCTCCCTAATGTTTTGCCTCTCGTAGTATATCTCCAAAAGTCAACCACTAATCACATATATATAAGTATGGGGGCGGCTGGGACATCAAAACCAAAAAGGGAATTAAAACCCTTAATTCGCATAAATCCTATAGATGGGCTTCGGCCCCTTCTAGATAATTAGGGCCCCAAAACTTAATTAAAAACAAGAGTATTGGATTAAATTAATTCTAAGAAATTATCTTCAAGTCCAATCTCTAACTTCACTTCAATTCGACAATCTTCAATATCTTCACTCCAATTCTCGATTTCTCCTCCTTCACGAGCATCCACTTGTAATCTTCCAAATCCTGTGCAAAAACACCAATTCTTGGGTAATATCATCTCGAAATCAACGGCAAAATGCACTAAAATAAATAACCAAAACACACACATCAATATATATATAGGGAGAAGATCCATAGAGAACTGCAAATAAGTAGAGAACGGAGAACTCGTGAAAAAGTAACAAATAAGTCTATAATTTCGATGAATAAATCAATGTATCTTATGAATTAAATTTTGGCATGGGTTCGAATCCTGACAGAGAGGCGAAATTTTCACTATTTTTACTGAATACACATACTCATTAGTTATGCTGATTTATTCAAAATTTAGAACCGTTGAACGTATCAACAATTTTGATGAACATACCATTAATTTTATTGAACAAGCATTTTAATTTGGGGTTCGAATCTTGGACTGCGAGATTTTCAACAACTACGTCTGTTTATCAAAATTATTGGCATGTTCATTAAAATTTAAACACTGAATTTAGAATTGATCATATACCGATACATTATACTCCCTCTGTCCCTGAAATAAGTTCATATTTTTCCTTTTTGGGACGTCCCTCAAATAAATTCCTATTTCCTTCTTTCCATTTTTGGACAACTACCCCACCACTAATAATACTTTATTTATACTTACTTTTCACATTTTCACCACTCTCAATACTAATTATAACACTTTTTTACCTTTTCACCACTCGCAATACTAATTATAACATATTTTTCACCACTATCAATACACTTTACCACTTGTCATTAAAACCCGTGCCGTCCCCAAAGAGGAACTTATTTTGGGGACGGAGGGAGTATTAATTGAGTGGATGAGATTAATTTTCTTTTCTAACAATATTTACATTTCTCCATTAACCCTTTTCATATATATATATATATATATAGAGAGAGAGAGAGAGATGAGATCCAATAATTAATTAATAATTTTAATAGTAATAAATAAATAATGTTAATAGTAAATTAATAAATGATAATAATAGTGAAATAATAATAATAATAATAATCATCATCATCATCAAATGTAACAAATAATAATTAATAATAATAATATAATGAAAACAGATAATAATAATAATAATAATCATCATCATCATCATCATCAAATGTAACAAATAATAATTAATAATAATAATAATAATAATAATAATAATAATAATAATAATAATAATAATAATAATAATAATAATAATAATTATTATTATTATTATTATTATTATTATTATTATTATTATTATTATGTTAATTTTATTTTATTCCTATCTATCAATTCCTTGTAAATACCAGCCATAGGAATCCTATATTTCATTCCTTTCCATTAGCACTGTCATTCCATTTCAAAATTCATTACATTCCCTTCTAATTCTATTTATGCATACCAGCCATCACCTTAGTGTTATATTTCGTGAAAAATGAGAATAGTAAATAAATTGATATAAGAGCATCCACAACGCCTACACGATAGCAGCTTACTCGTGTAAGTCTGCTATCGTATAAGCGTTGCGGGCGCAGCTTACACGAGGGCTACACGTTCTATCGTGTAGCCCTTTACACGCGCCTCTATAAAAAAATTCAAAAATTCAAAATTGGCAGCTTTGACTCCTCGGTTTCCGTGCCAAAATTTGACCGTTTGAATTTTTTTTTTCTTCTCTTTATAAATCCATCTTCCTCCTTCTTCTTCCTCACTTTCACTCCACAATTCTCCTTCTTCTTTCAATTTCTTTCCTTCTTCTTCCTCCTTCAAGCGCTTTCATCTTCTTTCTTCCGACAATGGCGGAATCCGACCACGGTTCTTCGTCTGATTCATCCGACGGTGTAGCTCATGCGATCATGGAGGAGATAGAGTTGCAGAAAAAACTGCTTGCTCACATCTATGCCCAGCCGGCGCCGGAGGCGGGACGTGTGAAACGTCCCCGGTCTTACGTCCACCGTGATAGAGAGGAAGCCCATCTACGTCTTATGCAAGACTACTTCAACGACAATCCAACGTACGAACCTACATTTTTCCGGCGGCCTTTTCGAATGCAGAAGGAGCTGTTCTTGCGCATCGTGGAGGCTGTTCAAGGTGAAGATACTTTCTTCCAGATGACCACTGATGCAATAGGTCGGGACTCTCTTTCCCCGTTGCAGAAATGCACGTCGGCTATCCGCCAGTTAGCCACCGGCGTCAGTGCAGATACTTTTGACGAGTATCTCAGAGTCGCCGACTCCACCGGGCGTGTATGCCTCAAGAAGTTCTGCAAGGCGGTCATCCGGGCTTTTGGAGCCCATTATCTGCGTCGTCCAACGCCGGAGGACATCACACGCCTTACCCAGATGCACGAGGCGGGACACGGATTTCCCGGGATGCTCGGGAGTCTTGATTGTATGCATTGGGGGTGGAAGAATTGCCCTAAGGTGTGGCACGACGCATACACACGCGGGGATCAGGGAGAGCCCACCTTGATCTTAGAGGCCGTTGCATCCCACGATCTGTGGATTTGGCATGCCTTTTTCGGTGTCGCTGGTTTGAACAACGACATCAACGTTCTTAACCAGTCGCCTCTCTTCGCCGACGTGTTGGATGGAACTGCCCCGCCTGTGCTCTTTCAGGCGAACCATCGCTACTACCAGATGGGCTACTACTTGTGCGACGGCATATATCCGGAGTGGCGTTGCTTCGTCAAGAGTCCACCGATGGCGACAAATCAGAAGGAGGCGAGGTTCAAGAAGATGCAGGAATCGGCACGGAAGGATGTCGAACGTGCCTTTGGAGTCCTTCAAGCACGGTGGGGAATCATTCGCAGCCCCGCGAGGAATTGGTACTTGGAGCACCTCCGAGACATCATGCTGTGTTGCATCATTCTCCACAACATGATTGTGGAGCATGAAGGTGAATGAGCAACCAACTGGAGAGATGACGACGCGGGACATGGGGCGTCTAGCAGTGACTCGACGGAGAGTGGTCGAGCAACCCCAGTTTCATTCGAGGAATATGTCCAAAGAGATGCCCTTCTCCGAGATAGGCAGTTGCATGCCGCGCTCCAATATGATTTGATGGGGCATGTTTGGGCACGTTTCGGACCTCTAGGGCCGGAATAGTTATTTGTAGGATTTGTTTATATTTTATTAAATTTTATGTACTAATTTTTAGGATTTCAAAATTAATGCAATTTAAATTTGAAGTAAATTGTGTAATTTAAATTTATGAAATTAAACTTAAATGAAAAATGGAAAAATCAAAATTAATGCTATCATGTAACCCCAATGCAGCATATTTACACCATGTGATCCCCCCTCATAAAGTAGGCTATCATGTAAGCTATCATGTAACCCCATTACGGATGCTCTAACACACGAATAAGATCTTGTATTGCGTATTTACATTTTATCTTCTATTGCATTTGTAGATAAATTTCACGTAACAATTTGGTGATTCAACAATCCAAGCTCAATTAGCATATAACACCTATTGCTTAAGCAAAATTTTAATAGTGATATCGAAGGAAGATTGCAAATCATGTACGTTTTCACTTTGATCAAGTCTTTTCCTATATATTAATAGGGGTTCATTTTCGTGAATAGGGTAATATTATTGTGAGTGGAGTATGGGTTCAACTGTTATTGTGAATAGAAGTTTGTGGACCTTATTATAATAAAGGGAAGTAAAAATGATACCATGGACGGATTAAAATGACAAAATTGAAAACGATATCGTGGACAGAGAGAGTAGTAAATTATATTGATCGATAAAGTTATAATTAAATAAGTGTTGAAAGTGATAATAAAAGTTATATTGGCAAAGTTGAGAGGCACCCAAAGACTCTCTTTTGTAAGAGGTCTTGGGTTCAATTCCGCTTGCGTACGGTGTAATTTTTCCTCCTACCGTCCTACGTGTGTTTATTTTTCCATCATTGTGTGATTAGAAATTCCTCCATCATTGTATTGTATAAAAGTTTCATTTGTATGGAGATAGCTTATTTGATTATATTTAAATACCTCTTATCATTTTAATTTAAAAAAGAAAAAACGAAGAAGATTCCTAATAGAATCAAATTCAAAAACTAATTGGGCATATTTTTATGTAACAGAAAAATGAGTATATTTTGATGTGATGGAGTGAGTATTCCAATAGATCAGAATAGCATTTATGGTGATAGTGTCCTGGCATAAAATATAGACTAAAGTTGAAGACCGTGTCAAAACAAAACAAAACAAAATACTACTATATAATATATATACCTTTCAGATTTATTGTTTGAAATTAATAAGCACATTTTCTAAAGAATTATAAATATAGACTCTCTCTTGATGTGGGCAGTTTTATTTATCTCTTTTGTTGGCTCAATTCTACAAAAATCAATATTATATAAAAGAGGAGTTTTTTTCTTCCATCTTTTCCCTCTTTTTTTCTCTTTCTTCTCCTACCAATTTTTTTCTCTATTTTTTTTATATAATTTAATTCTTTTTTAAATATCCTCAAATTTAATTTACGCATAAATATTTAATATGCATATTGTATATAAGTGCGTGACAAAATATTTAATATTGTATAAAAATCATCAAAAATGAATTTAAAACGAATAAATTATCAAAACTTTAAAATATTTTATTTTCTCTCTATTCGTTAGCATTTTCAACTTTTTATTTATGTTTGTGTATGAAAATATTTATTTATTTATTATGACGTGTAATACTCTATAATAAAAATGTGTAATTAATGTTAATTTTCATTATCAAATAATTTAGAGGAATTGATATGCTTATTTTATTTTTAAAATATATTTTGCATTTATTTATATTTTAGTTCTATTTAATATTTATACTTATTTATTTAAACATGCGTTTAATTTTGATATTCGCCGTGCATAGCACG
This sequence comes from Salvia miltiorrhiza, assembly GCF_028751815.1. Taxonomy (NCBI): domain Eukaryota; kingdom Viridiplantae; phylum Streptophyta; class Magnoliopsida; order Lamiales; family Lamiaceae; genus Salvia; species Salvia miltiorrhiza. Next base: position 38,101,077 of record NC_080387.1, read on the forward strand.
GATGGGCATACTAGTTAATTATGAAATAAAGACTTAAAAGCTCATTGTCTTCTCTATGATCAAAATTAATAATAAAATATGTATGAACTATTTCAAGTATGATTACAAGTTAGGGCCTGTTTTGTAGACCAGCTTGGTTTACTCCATATTACTATAATTGGGTCACATTTCAATGGCCCAATCCTCACTATTATCATGCCTCATGCGTTTGGTGGAATCCAAAATAAAACATAATAGGTGGGCGACGTGTTTGGTGGGCTTTAGTTTGCCATACCATAATCAGCTGAAAGGACGATAATGTCCCTAATTTTTCTTGCCAAATTACTAGCGTATCCCTGCATTTTCAGCACAAATAGGGGCGGGAAATACTACAGTAGGGTATACCATTTTGGAGGGAATTGGGAGCAGCTGTTGGGCGATTCACTTGTTGGACCCAAAGCGGCGGTGCACCATCGGCGCTTGTATTCGGGCTTCCGAAGCAAGTGATAAATCGTTGTATTTCAATTCTGCGCATCGCACCATGAGTGAGTCGCAGCAGCAAGGTATAGACGAAGTGCACGTCGATTTATCTTCATTTCTCCTAATATCTTGTTCGATCTTCTGCTTTGTTACCTACGAATTACGCCGTTGTTGGTGTGCTTTCTTTGTTCACTATTTTGCATAAATTTGAAAGATGTTTTCTTATATTTGTACTTTTGCGAGTATTGTTACCTTCGATATAGCGACGCACTTGTTGAGATTTATTTACAAAATTCATTGATGCTCATATGTTGATTCGAGTTATGTGACAATATATAACCCGCTATATATAAATTGTGTATTATGGAAAGTGTTGATTTCATAGATGTGTATTGTTAGATGCTTGGATTAGCCTCATGTCAAGCGGTGTATTGCCATATCGTATAAATTGCCTGCTGACGTAGAGATACTTTTTTTTTGCTATAATGTGGAGATATAGGCAGTAGCGAAGGTGAAAAGGGTGTGGCCTCGGGGGTTAACAAGACTCGGCGCAGCTGGACAGCAAGGGAGGAGGAAATCTTGATGGCCTCGCTCAAAGAACTCGTTGCCCAAGGTTGGAAGGCGGACAACGGGTTCCGAGCAGGCTATCTAGTTAAGCTCGAGGAGTTAATGCGCAAAGAATTTCCGGGCACTGATATAAAAGGGATGCCGCATATCAATAGCAAAATAGCAGCGTGGAAAAAGAGCTACAACTCGCTGTCGTTAATGCTTGATGTTAGCGGCGTGGGGTTTAACGCGAAGGGGACGTTCATGATCGACTGCGATACTGATCAATGGCAGCAGATCGTTAAGGTTTGTTATTCCTTGCTTTTCCATTGTGAATCATCTATGTCCTGCATTTGCATTGCTATGCCCTATTGTTCCGCTGTCGTTATATATATATAAATCTCGCGTGACCATAACTAGCCCTTGTTGATCTACACTATTGAGTTAGTTACATTTTTGTATTTTTGTTCTCTACGCAGAAGGATCGTAATGCTCTTAATATGCGTTTTAAGAGTTGGCCACTGTTTGATAGCTGGGGAGATGTGTTCGGGAAGGATCGCGCAAATGGGAAGAATGCTGAGGACGTCATGGAGGCCATGCACAAGATGTACCAAGCTGACAACCTTGCACAAGGAGGTGTATACGGCACGATGCCTCATGTCGATGAAGAAGATGCAGCCACAGAAGATGCTGAGGATAGTGTTTGCCAATTGGAAAAGAAGGAGCCGACTGCAAAGAATTCAAGGAAAAGGCGCAAGGCCAATGATGACATGAGGGGTGTCTACGAGTTTCTTCATGAATTTGGTAAGGAGGCTAATGCGCGTCTGGACAACCTCGCGACACGAGTTGGCTACGAGTTGGCAGACCGTCTTCGAACAACTTGGTAAGATCCCTGGCCTAGATGTGAACGAAAAGCTTGATATTTGTGAGATTCTGGCAGACAAAGTGCAGCCTCTTGAGATCTTCATTGGGCTGCCGGACGAAGCAAAATCTCTTTACGTTGCACGTCTTCTTGAATCACGCAGCAGTGAAGCCCGTTTCCATGATCTTCCTTAGTGCCTTCTTCAGCTCATCTTTTGCGATCTTGTTAGCTCCGAACTAGTAGAAAGGATGCAAGATCTTTTTGAACAGGAATGTGAATATTTTGTGTACATAAACTGCATTTGGTTGGTACTATAACCACCAAATTTATGCACTCTATCTGTAGTTACCTATGTCTCATTATGGATTCTATCGAATGAACATTATCTAGATTGTATATATATTTTAAGATTATGAATGCGCCAATATCCAGTTGAGTAGTTGTGATCGACAATCCCCTGTTTTCATTGGAAATTTATGGCAAACGTGCTTTACACAATAGCTAATAAAAACACAATTATGAAGATATGACGGAAATAGGGAATTAATTTTAAGACAATACAAGGATTTAAAGCAAGCCATCATTTGTTAGTTGCTGATCATTCCAGATATTTGATGCTAAAAAGGCCTAACACTTCGGCCATGGGATTAACACCCATATTACAAACAAAAGATGTGGAACACTAGCCAATCAAAACAGCAGCAAAATACACATAACAGCAACAGCACTAACTTAACTACATATAGATATGCTTCATCCATCTCATTTTCATGACTCCAAAGGCACGCTCAATTGTGTTGCGAGCCTTAGCATGCCTCAAGTTGAAGAGCTCCCGGTAATTTTGTGGTCTAGACGATGAAGGACCCACTCCTTCAAGTGGTACCGAACTCCTTTAAATGGTGCAAGGAAGCCCTCACAGTTGGCATAGCCGTTGTCACATAAATAGAAATTCCCTATAAAAAACATAGAAGATTGTCCAAGCAATTAATAGAAGCTTGTAGCAGCGATAATAGAATTCTAGTATGCCAAATATTATACTAAGATGCACAAAACTTACCCTTTGGAACCCTCAACCCGTTAGGTCTGCTCAATGCATCGCGAAGAACACGCGAGTCTGCTGCGGAGCCTTCCCAACCGGGCAGCACGTATACAAATTTGAGATTTCGATCACAAACTCCTAAAGTATTCGTCGAAATATGACCCTTGCGTGTTCTATAACGTGGCTTATCACCGTTAGAAACCATAACGTCGATGTATGTGCTATCCAAAGCTCCCAAGCAACCCTACGATACAAAGTGCCAAAAGAAATCACCAAAATGAGGTAAGGGGCGCAATTGGGCAGTTAATAGATCTTAATAGTCATTAAGATCAAATTAAAGGAACACGAGTACACAACAAAGTGAATTACCTTAAACCATTTCCATCGGGGGTCAGCGCACTCATCTGTTACAGGCTGCGGCTTTACAAATAGCAGTATGTGTAGAGATAAAACAGCCTTAAGAACTACATGAATGTACCTAGATATGGTATACCCCGATCTCCAAAAATCAAACCTCACGACTCTGTTTTTTTTATGATGTGCGAGCACAGAAAGGAACATAGCAACTTGCTCTTCGACGGTAACGTATCTACCGTCTTTTAGGCCTCCTAGTTGCCTCAATAATATGCATAGCCGCCCGAAGGTATTGCGGTCCATTCGTAAGTTAGCAATACAATCAACATCACTTATGTTAACCAACCGATCCATGTGTTTCACTTGATCGGGAATACGAGCCAAGAAGGTGTAAGGCTCTTTTGATAAACAACGCCTCCTCTTTCGAGACTTACCGCTTTCTATGTGTTCAATTACAACGGTGAGTTGCAACAATAGATGATTCATAATCTCCTCGACCATTGAGTGAACATAACCATTTACACGGCGTCGAGATAGCATAGTGACAATCAATTATCCTAATCTGAAAATCATAAAATTTGCTAGAATTTGAAAAAAAAATAACGTATGGATAACTGATACCACACAATCAACAAACACATTCACATAGTACAACAAGTGAAACGAAATCAGCATCACAATCAGCATAAAAAACATTGGCATAATCAACTCGTGGTAGAATCTGAGATCTAATGCCTGAACACTCATATCAAATGTATATGTTTACCGCAATAATTGTGGGCAGCCAACGAATAAAAAGAGGAAATCTTCACGTCCTTTATCCAACTCACCTGCGCAAAGAAGGGGAAATTTAGCAGGTGCTTAAAATTCGCATAGGTAATTTACAGCAAGCTATTGAAAAGTGAAAACTATTGAATCCCACTCTAATATAATTTGGGTACATATTGCGCATGAGATAGGGAAAAATGGACAAAAAAATAAAAAATAAATAAGAAAAGACAAGAAGGAAACCCATAGATCGAAAATGTGTTTAGATCAAAGAAATTTCGATGGATTTGTGTGATTTGTGAAACCCTTATGCAGCGTCGGAGGCGATTTCCGACTTAGCCGACGCCGGTGAACCTTACCTGTGGAAGGGGATCTGCTGGAACAGGTTCTTCACTCCTTGACCAAGAACGCAGAGCTCGTTCAAATTAGAAGGAAGAAAGAGGGAAATGAGATTTCATTTTTTTTAACTTTGATTTTGGGGTATTTTTGGAAGGCCCAAAAATTAGCTTGATCACTGTGCACTTATTGGAATTAGAACCGAGGGTGAGCCTCCATTCCACAACACCGATTGAACAGTTGTTTTAAGGCCGGGCCGTCGTTTTGGGACGGGCCTAGCTGTACAATAAAAACACTACAAAACACGTAAAATGGCCCCTGTTTAATAAGCAAACAAGCGTTTACTGGTCTACAAAACAGGCCCTTAAAATATAAGTTCAATGTGTAGCGGGCCTGAGCAAATAACAATATTAAGTTAGCCTTGAACAAAGTCAACCTTAAAGAAGGCAAAGAAGCAAGCCCTGAGGAAGACAATTAGGACACATCACACATGACAAAATCCAACTTCTCTAAATCAAATCGGACAATTTTGCTCTAAATTAAAGGTAGAAAATACATGTAATTTGAATTATATTGTTTAGACCAAGTACTTTTTTTTCTTTAACTAATGTTTTTTCCACTGAATTATCGGCAGAAAGATTTTAATGGTACTTGAGCCAAGGGATCTTTATCATCAGTTGACCATTAGTATTAGGCTTAGTTGATAGGCTATAAAAAAGGGGACCTCAGGCTAATAAACAAGGCTATCAAATTTATACTTTCCTCTACGACCTTTCAAAAATTCATCATGTTTTTACCTCGAGTTTTCCCGAACTCGTCAAATTTATTTAGTGAATCATTCAAGGAAGTGTATATATGGACATTAAATGCTAATTTTAAATGTCTTGATAATTTTTTTTTCCTGAATTTGATTGTAAATATTTTTTTTACACAATTTTTGGTTTTACAATCCATATTATTAGTTATCTTGTGACAACATGCAACAAATAAATTCCTACATTATTTGCAAGAAATAATAAAAGAAAATATGAATTAAAACAGGTTAGTTAGGGCTGGGAATATAAAATCTAACAACTTCAACAAATTAACAAAAAATATTTTTTTATGTTATCTGGTAAGTTTCAATTAATATTGTAATTTATTGCGAAAATTCTTGGAAGCGTAAGCGATGAGTGAAGACTAAGAAGAAACGGGTATGACAATTCTAGGTCTTCGTCTCCGCATGTAATTTAATGATTTCGCAAGATGGCAATTATTAGCTTCAGTCAATTGAAGAGAGAGAGAGAGAGAGAGAGAGAGAGGGAGAAGAAGAAGGAAGACAAATCTTGTCGAGCTGTGATGTCCTATTTTATTGATACTTTGGTATTGGTACCACAAATTGACTCCCGTGCCATTTTTATATAACTTAGATTAGATGAAAGGTCACGATTTTATTTACATTTTTTAAATTATTGGGCAATTTTTAAGACTTGAGCTGATTAAAGACCAAATCATGAGATATCATTAATCCCAGTACTTGTAATAAATATTTATATACATATTACAAAAGTTAGAATCGAAGATAAAGATCGAGATGTAGACACGTGTCATTCTACATCTTGTAGGTGACTACATTGACTTTTGCTCCATAACATAAAAAAAAACTACAATGACTTTTTCCCACAAGTTTTAAAGTCTTAAGATAATTTATCGGACATAAAAGTGCAAATGAGCATGACGATGATATCTAATTTAAATAACAAAATTGAGACATTAAATCTTGTTTTATTAAAAGAAATTTTGTGATGAGTCATGTGTCCATGATATGATATGCAAAAAAATATATAAAAAGTCAAGTAAGCATTTCAATATCATGCCCAGTTCATCCCTAATATTTGAATAAAATGTCATTTCATTTCTATGAAATTTCGTGCATTAATTGATAATAATATCGAATACATTCATTTTTCTAATACAATTGTAATAAGAATCATATTGTTACATTTCCTATATATGCAAGAATACAATGGAACTACACTAATCCCTCCGTCTCATTAATAATGACACGTGCCTTTTTCGACACGGAGATCAAAAAAGTAGAATTAAGTGTAATTAATTAATATGTAGTGTTGTTCTAATTAACACACTGACAAAGCCCACACATACAACACTCATCTCTGGTCGGTCGCTGACTTCCCTTCATCTCCGGTGACCACCGATTTCCTTTTATCTCCGACGACAACCGACTTCCCTTCATCTCTGGCCGCTAACACACACACAAAGCAAATAAAAAAATCCCTAGATTTCCAAATCACCAAATTCACAAATCCCTAAATCCCCAAATCACCAAATCCACAATCTGTGGAGTTCGTGAAGTCGATGGAGCTGTCGCGCCGTTGCTAGGAGGCGGTGAAGTCGGTGTTGACGGCGCACTCCGTCGCTCGTACTCTGCCGCCCCACTACCAAGGTTTCACTTAGAGAGGGTGGATAGCAGATTGACGCAACTTGAGTGGATTCTTTGGCAGATCGACGCAACCGACAAACGCAGCTAGAGGCGGCGATGCTGCTATGTGTTGCCCGTCCAAGAGGGAGATTCAGGATGTGGTTGAGGATGTGAAGAGTGGGAGAGTGGTGGAGGCGGCGAAGAGGCTGAGGGAATTGAATGCAGCTCTTGGAGTGAACGGCGGTGGCGATGCTGAGACGACGACAGAAGGTGAGCCGCCGAAGAGAGAGAGATGGCTTTAGGGTCATGCGGCGGAACATTCAAGGGGAGAAAATGAAATGATTTTAGGGATAAGAAGTTTGGATTAGTTTAGGTAATTAGGAGGATAATTAACATCTTAATTGATCCTATATTTTATTTTTTTCAAGTAGGAAACAAGCCATTTAGGTTGAGACAACCCAAAAAGGAATACGAGTCATTAATAATGAGACGGAGAGAATAATATATACTGTTCTATCCAATTTATATGTTAATTTACTATGATATTCTTTATTAAAGAAACTATGAAGGAAAAATCTAAATTACATCCACCATTTTTAGAGGCTATTTTGGTCAATTTGACTAAAAGCTTAAATTTCTAATAAAAACAATTATACTAACCATATAAAAAATCAAGTGTAACCATAAAATTTACATAAAATTCCATATAAAATATCAAGTGCAACCATAAAATTTACATAAAATTAAGTATATTTGACACTTGTAAGTATCAACTGTAAAAATTTCTTCCCATCATAATTAAATCCAATTTGTATCCTTGATCTTGATTAATTAAATGGGCGACCACGACAGCTTTCCTTACAAATTACTAATACTCATGTACTATATATTATAGTACTAATATTTCTTTTAATAATAATAGTAAACGATACAAAATCAACCGTATAGATTGTTATTTAATTATTAGTAAAAGAAAATCCAATCATCTCTCTCTCTCTATATAGACACATATCCTCCTCTTCTTCTTGGTAGCTTCATTTAAGCATGCAGACTCAGTCCTATCCAACCTCCACAAGCCACCTACTATTATATTTCCTTCCACCTTCAAAAAAATAGCAACCACACACTAACACTTTCCCCCAAAATGGAGTGCAGAAAGTTCGAGATAACCCTAATTTCGGCCAGCGATCTGGAAAACGTGCGCGTGCTCGGCAAGATGAAGGTCCACGCGCGCGTCTTCCTCAGCGGCGGCGGCTTGGCCGACAGCGAGAAGCGCACGCCGTCGGACAAGCACGGCGAGACGAATCCGGCGTGGAACCACACGATGCGGTTCGCCGTGAGCGAGGCGATGGTGGAGAACTTCAACACAATGCTCGTCGTCAAGCTCTACTGCAAGCGGAAGCTCGGCGACCGCTACATCGGCGAGATCCACACGCCGGTCAAGGAGCTCTTCGACTTCGCTAGAGCAGCCGCCGGCAGCGCCGTCGTCTGCTTCCCGGTGCAGAAAGGCTGCGTCAACTCGCAGGGGATGCTGAGGTTCGCCTACAAGTTTGGGGAGAAGATCATGATCGATAAGCTCTTGCTGGCGGAGAGCGCTGCCGGATTGAGCCTCGGTTGATTTTCGCCGCCGCCGCTGTCTTTTTTTTTCTTTTTTTTTCTTTTTATTGGAAAGGAGTAGAGTTCTGCTCGGGTTTGTGTGCATTGAAGAAATTCGGAGAATAGGAATATGTATATCTCTTCGTTTCGTGCTTCAATCTCGTACTTTACGAGAGTTGATTTTCTCACAAAAAAAAAAAGAGATAGGTGAGATAGGAAAAATAGAATTATGTTTAAGGTGTAAATGTTATTACCATTTGGTTAATATGGATTGCCTCTCTTTAGTTCCTCTCTTTTTAGAACATAATCAGTGTATCCATTAATTGAGTAAGAATAATAGTGCTATATATACATATTATGTATATACATAAATACTCCATTCATTCCACCGTAAGTAGCTCAAAAGAATGTGTAAATTAGTTAATGGTAGGGCTACACTATTTTTAGGATTAAATTTTTTTCATTTATGGTAACAGATCACTTATAATAAGACGGTCCAAAATGGAATACAAACTATTTTTAAGGGACGGAAGGAATATGATATTTTAATATTTTTTTAATTAATGATTAATGCTTAATTAGTGCTAGTTAATTGAAATAGTATTTTACATATACATCCTTAACCGAGAATTTAGGATCAGGTTGGCAAAAGTTAAAATTTCATATTTTCACAACAGTTAAATATATTTTTTTTCAATAATTACATAATACTAACGAGCAAGCTTATGAGCTGCTCTATTAGCATCGCACCTAGCATGAAAGAACTCCAGAACCACATACTTGCGAGCGTGTTGAAATACCTCCCATAAATCATCACAGAGGGAGTTCGATCCATGATGCGAATCCTGAAGAACATGAACATCGGACAATTAAAGAATCCGTGTAAAGAACGATCGGGCCATTGTCATTATCCAAGTAGAATCCAATGCTCACCATCATAGCATGGAGCTCTCCCATAAGCACCGTCTCTGTATAACCGATGGGCTAACAGGTGGCGACGACGATATTCCTTGTTGAATCACGCAAGATGAACCCTGCTCGAATTCTCTGCCCACCCTCTTCGAAAGCCACATCCACATCCAGACGTAACATATTAAGAGGTGGATCGAACCATTTGTTGGACCCTTCTTTTGGCAGCACTCAATGAGGGATGGCGGTGAGCAGTCGTGATTTTTGGTAGGAAGAGAGCAAGCCATAACAGTTATGCAGCTCAAGGGTTGCGTTTTTAGGTAGGCCTCCATGCTTAACGCCGCAAAGGAACTTCCAGACATACCATAACATGAAGAACTAGCGTTCAAGACCATCAAAACCCAATTTATCCACCACAGACTACACATATCAATCAAAGACAACCTCAACATAGGCTTTAAAAAACACCAGAAATTAGTCTCCTTCCAGGCGTGTTTCACAAAGTTACAAACAATCAAGCAATGAACCGATGAACCCAGTCTTTTTTACGCCACGAACAAATACCCGTGACCGGAACATGATGGCGACCAACATTCATGCTAGTTCCGATCAAATCATTAAGAGTTCTCCACCCAAAGTATTTAACTTTCAGAGGGAGATGCATCGCCCATAATTTCTTCTACCATACTGCCGATGCATGAGAAGAGGATGGCTCATGAAATTTATAGAAGTTGATGGCACATTGTAACAGCCCGACTCCAAACTTGACGGATGCCCCTACAGACAAACACGAGTCTTTTCTAGCGTGTTTTGTCCTCACTCGCACACTCCCCGAGAAACTTCCCAGGGGGTAACCCATCCTGGAATTGCTCCAAGCCAAGCATGCTTAACCTTGGAGTTTCTTCCACGTGGGCACCAGAAAAGAAGATGCACCTTGTTGATATGAGTAGCCCAATCAAATCCTTTAAGCTCTCCTCGAATAGGCAGTCTCATACCTGCATATTCTTGGAATCCCTCTCGTTCCGGTTCATCCTTGCGCCCCTCCGCTTGGAAGTCTTAATCAGAGCCGCTCCTTGTCTGTGCCTCTTTTACACCGGCGATCACTCCGCACTTCATCCCCGGGCGTCACACACATAAATAACCAGATTTTACTGAGTATCTTTCCCTCTTATCGAAACCCCAAAACCCACAATCTTTCTTTTGTTTTCGCGGCAGCTCAATGGTGTTAATAGCCTCGACCACATGCGTTGGGAACACCTCCGATAGTTTCCCAACATCCCAAACTTTCCTATCAGCGATAAAATCTGCAACCTTCCATCTCAACATGCTCTCATTATGAGCCCTCTATTTCCAAGCACCCATTCCCGGGATCCACTGATCAGCGTGGACATCAATTTTTTTTCGTCCCTCACCTTCCACCGAATGCCTTGAGCCAAGAGCTCTATTCCCCCGCAGATGGACCTCCACGTAAATGAGCAATTCGGCGAAACTTTGGCATTCATGATGTCACCATCTCTGAAATGTTTATGCATTAACACCCTCCCAAGTAAGGAATCCGACTTCTCAATCAAGCGCCAAACTTGTTTGGCAAGAAGAGCTTGATTGAAGGAGAGTAACTTGCGAAATCCGAGATCTGTTCTAGATTTTGGCTGGCAAAGCTTATCCCACTTAGCCCAGTGCATATGTTTCCCATGATCACTTTTTTCCCACCAAAAGTCTCCACAGGCTTTCTCAATATCGGCGCGAATTTTGACAAGAATGCGAAAGCATGCCATAGCATAAGTAGGGAACAACTGAAGTGCCGATTTTATGAGGACTTCCTTGCCTCCCGCAGAGAAAAGTTTGTTTTCCCACCCACCCGTTGAGCTTCTTGTAAATCTGATCCCTAAGATACTCAAACTGCAATTTCTTCTTACGGATTATGAAGGTGAGAAGACCAATGTACATAGCATGACCTTGGGTCTCTTGAATACCAAGTCGTTTCGTCACCATCTCCATGTCTGCTTGCTTGGTATTAGGGATGAAGAAGATTGTGAATTTTTCAAAATTGATAACTTGACCGGAGGCCTGCTCGTATTTTTTTAGCGCCTCATCAAGCCCTTTAACTGCCCCTTCATCAGCTTAAAAATATTAAGCTATCATCTGCGAAAAACAAGTTAGTGATTGACAGGCAATAACACGAGGGCTATAGTAATACCGCTGAAGAGACCTTGATTCTCATAGCTTCGAAGAAGCAAGGAGAATCCCTGTGCACAGATAACAAACATGAATGGGAGAGGGGACACCCTTGTCTCAAGCCCCGAGATGGAATAAGAGATCCATAAATCCTGCAATTAATCACAAACGAGAACTCCACAGTTGAGATACACTGCATGACAACATCAATCACGTGAAGAGAAAAGCGAAGAATCGATATCATACCCCTTAGAAATTGTCATTCAACTCTAATATGCCTTGCTCATATCGAGTTTTGCCGCAGCAAAACCCTCATTTCCCTGAGTCTTGTTCCACGGCCAATGCATACACTCATACCCCAAGAGAATATTGTCCGAGATGAGTATTCCAGGTATAAACGCACTCTGGGAGTCGTCTATCACACTGTTCAAAGCCTGACTGAAGTCCCTTTTTGGATATCAGTCAAAGTTCTATTGTTTAACTGAAACTGTTTAACTGCTCTTCTGTGTCAAACTCTTTCAGTATCAGTTGATACTATTTCAGTTGTTAGGTCCGGAGGGTCTCGAATAGGTGTATGGCGGGGGAATACACCTATAGGCTATTTTCGATCTTTACACGAGATCAAAACGAAACTTTAAATACAAACTCAGACACATGTTTACTAAAAATAGTTTTGACCAAAACAGGGTTATCAGCTCTTCAGTAAGGAGTTATCAGTTAAGTCAAAAGAGCTTAACTGATGCACGTAAGGCTTCAGTCGAGTTTGATAAACAGAGATGTTATATATCTTACGGACTATCAGAAGATAGATCAGTCAGACTGATAACACACGCAGCGGAAAACTTTTGTTTCGCAATAGCCTGTGAGTTGAGCACATTGTTAGTCTTAAGTTTCTATTTGCAATTAGTCAGTTTTCAGTTTACAAAAGGAAGAGCACAAGTAAGAACATAAATACTGAAAGCTGTAAATAACACAAAGATTTTTACGTGGTTCGGAAAACACTTTCTACATCCATGGTCGGTTGATCAGACCAACAACTTCACTCTGCAAGTGCTTACTAGTGCACTGCAAACCTGAACATGTGCTTACGGGTGCACACAACCGAAATAACCAAAGATCCAATCTTCAGTGCCAACACACATTATTGGATTTCTCACTCCTAGCACGCACTGGGCACTAGGATCTCACGGAGACAGAACGCCTTTCTGAACTCCTTTACAACACAAACACTCGATTCAGTCGGTTGAAGGGAGGTTTGAAAACTTGACAACTAAACTTCAAAGAACAAGTTCTTTGCAGTTAGTTTGACCTAGGCTTTGGATAAACGTGGTTTGCCTAAGGTCTAAGAGAATTTATGTAATCAGCAGTGACTGATTTTTAGCTTTGGGATTCTCTTCTTCGATTCAAACTTTGGAGAGTCTGCGCTTTAGCTGAGAAACAATTTCGACAGAGTTTCAGCTTATATCGTTGAATCGGTGAAGATTGAAGTGATCCTCGAGCGCTATTTATAGGAGAAGTCTTGAATAGATCCGTTGGCGGAGAAGGCCTTCAAGATTTCATCCGTTAGAGAGTAATTTGAACTTGGGCTGAGGCTTCAATCTTCGAGGTTCCTTGTTTGGTGAGAACGGCTATCTTGAAGAGCAGGAGATGCGATATCTCTGAAAAGGTAATCACCCAAGAGGAATGGCCTCTGCAGAGAAAGGACGATCTTGAGATCTCTGCATTTAATGCGGCTGTACTTCTAGAGTGCATGGCTTCTTTTGAACGTTGGAGGTTCAGTCCGAGGAAGAATGTTTAACTGATACTTGACTTTAGTATCAGTCATCTGATTCCACGTGGCACGCATTAAGTAATCAGTCAAAATTGATTCTTCGACTGATGCTTCAGTCGGCAACTTCAGTCTTCAGTCTTCAGTCCTTCGTTCTTCAGTCTTTAGTCTTCAGTCCTTCGTTCTTCAGTCTTCAGTCTTCAGTCTTCAGTCCTTCGTTCTTCAGTCTTCAGTCTTTAGAACAGCAAGCTAAACTAGAAAAAGAACTCTTAACACTTGAGTTCAAGCAGTTCTAGTATATTACAAAAGAAACATATTGATTTTGGTATCATCAAAACAAGGATTAGGATATTTCATTAAGTTCCCAACATCAGTTAACTTCAAAAGATTTTCGAAAAATAGCCTATAAGTGTATTCCCCCCCCATACACCTGCTCAGCGACCCTTCAGGACCCAACAATCATATATAAAAATATTTAAACTTTTATATGCCCAAATTGTTATTGCATAAATTTATTAATTTATCTATAAAAAATAATAATAATGTAACTTACATTATTCTCATCATAGAGATGCAAAATACAAATCTATAGTTGAGAAGAAAAATATAACTATACAAATTAAATTATATAAAATATTAGTTATGTTGTATAAGAATATAAGGGTAAATATCATATTAAACCTTGAACTATAACCGCTTTATCAAAAATACCCTGGAACTTTCAAAATGCTCTCTAAACCCTCAAAGTATCAACGTTTTATCAAATATATCCCGCATCTATTTTCTAGCCACCAGAAACGTGACATGGCTCACCGAATGCCACAGTGTAATTTAAAATTTATTTTTTTTAAATGATGTCATTTGATAATCTCTTTTTTAAATCCATGTCACGCTCTATCTGGAAATTAAACTTACTACACTCTAATAAATAAAATTAAAGAATAAATAAACTCATTCCCAAGCCTCAAGGGTTCCGCCGCCATCACCAAATTCTCATCCCTGTGCGACCCCCACACCCATTCCAGGCGCCGTCAGGAGCGCGTCGCCGACGCCAGCGGTGAAGCGGCGTATAGGTGATGGCGCAGCCCATAAGCAGTCCTTCGACAAAGAAGATGCCTCGACGAATACAGTGGTGCAGTGACAGCCGATCCAGTTGTAGGTGCGTCTTGCGACGACGGAGTCCATGAGCAAATAGACATTTTTTTTTAGAGCTTGAGCAAATAGACATTGGAAATTCCCATTACCACCTATTTTTGGTTATCTGATATATCAAGGTCTTTCTCAATGTAGAGTATTGCACAACTCATCAATCCTATATATGCACACCACATGTTCGACAAATGTTGAAAGAGAAGAAAATCTGCAAAATATACCACCGTGCCGTAGCTGAAAACATTTGTGGCGCAGCCGGTCAGAAGGTATTCTGACGCCAAGTACCCCATAGTCCATACGGCCACCGTGGCATCGAGTGATTTGTCGTGCTCGATTTGCCTTACCAACTGATATTCCCGCTGCTGCTTCTTTAGTGTCATCATCACGGGCTACGAAACTATATACTTGTGGTTCTTTATTATCTTGCTCAATGAATTTTTTCCATTGTTGACTGACAAGGGAAATTTGTAGGTGTTACCTAGTTATTTCTGCATTTCCAGGAGGAGATTATGTAGAGAAATTGTAATCAAATGTTGAGGCTTGGGGGTTGCATCAGTATGTTCATTTATTTTTCTACGAACATATCGACGAACATTAGTATGTTCATTAGTATTTTCTACGAGCACTACAGATCTGCAAATTCGGCGGCAGCGCGGCGGTCGCCACCACGAGTGTCCACGTGACCGCCCTGGACGGCCTGGTGAACGTGAACTCCCTCTTCACCGTCGCCGTCTTCGTCGGCCGCTCATTGGCGACGCCGGCGTCGACAGATTTGGGAGATTGGGAAGGAAGGCGAGGGAAAGGGGAAATGGAGGGGACAACGGAGGTCTCAGACTCGGAGGGGACGACGGATGAGACGGAGAAGGGGATGGAGGCGAGGAGCAGCAGCAGGAGGAGGAGGAGATGCCGGCGGCTTCGCTGGAGAAGAACAGTGTGGGAGAGAGAGAGAGAGAGCGTGAGTTGGGGGAGAGATAGAGAGAGAGAGAGAATGAGTTGGGAGAAGAAAATACAAAATGACAAAGCTAACCTTTATTATATAAAATAAATGAAATAAAATCATAATTAAAGGTTAAATTATCATCCTTAGATTAAGCAAGATCGACGCACATGATTTTGTCTTTATTCTTTATCTAAATGAGTGATTTCTATTGAACTCTCCCATATATATATATGATACCTTGTTAAATGGGTCGAGAAGGTTGTGTCAGGGGGAAAAAAAAAGAACTCGAATCGAGCCTGACTGGCCACACGTACGATCAAATGCACGAGAGAGTTTATTTTTCACTAAAACCTAAAAAAAATTTGCACTATACTATAGCTCATTGAAATATTTGAACAGTGTTGTTAACGCGTGACACCATTCTTTTTAGGGAAAAGTAGCAAATAGTCCCCTATCATACAACCCCCTAACACGTTTACCTCCCTATCTTTTGATTATGAGCTGTTAGCCCCTCAACATATCATAAAGGGTGCAAAATACCCCCTGCTCTTAATGGACACTTAACACCGTTAAGTATTTTTCATTTTTTTTATTTTTTACTAATATTTCTTACTATAAGCATATAAATATTTTTTTAAATAAAATTATTTTTTAATACACGTACACTTTCACTGTGTTCTTGTAACAATTAAAGTTAGATTAGATTTAATATACATATATATTATAAACAAAAAAATAAATCGTAACAATTAATATATAGTATATAAAAATAAAACATAACAAAGATAACCTTGTATTAATTAAAAACCAATTTCTTAATTAAGAATTAATATATATATAGGTAAATTCAAATTTATGTTCATGTAGTGAGATGATATCCATTATCCAATAAGAAAACCTAGCTAGTGAGTGAAAAGGAGAATTCACATTGTGCTTATGTAATAGGAAGATTGAACTGCTTTGTTTTTTGGGGGCTCAATACTTGATCATTTATTTGTATTTTAGGAAGAAAGAACTTCCTTTTTTTGTGTGCTTCAATGTTTGATATAATCCTGAAAATGTTATCTCAAGCTTTGTACAAGTAGACAAGTTTTCGTGTCTTGATTTTTATCAACAAACCCTTGATTAGAAAAGGTGAGAATTCAATAGTTTTTGTTATATGTATTTTATTTTATTTTGGATATTAGATCACATGGAATTTGTGGCTCGTCGATTATTCTCCAAATATGTGAATTTAATATTTATTGGTAGTTGTTAATTATTAATTAAGGTTGAGGTTTGCGTAGAATTATTTGTAGGAGTGTATTTTGCTTAAGAAATATATTAGTGGGACTCATTTAAAAAATAAAAAATACTTAACGGTGTTAAGTGTCCGTTAAGAGCAGAGGGCATATTGCACTCTTTATGAGATGTTGAGGGGCTAACAGCCCAAAATCAAAAGATATGGAGGTAAATATGTTAGGGGGTTATTTGCTACTTTTCCCTTTTTTTTTTATTATAGTATTCATTATTTTATTTTTTTTATTCCTTATTTTCAATTTCATTTATATCTAATATTTTTTTTCTTTGTACTATATTTTTATAACATAATCGAACAACATGATCAGTGTATAATATTATAATACATTATTATCCTAATTATATTCCTTTCAATTTTATAATTCATAATGTTAATTTCACTATTATATTATAATTTTAGGTTCTCTAGTGTGAATTTTCACGAACTAATAATGAGTTTTAATTTTGAAAATAATATAATTAAGTAATAATATTTTTTTAGAATAATTAATAATATTCATCATCCAAGAATTATGCGTGATTAGTTCATCAAAGAAATTGTCGCATATCTACTAATGTCAATCTAGATTTTTAAGGTATCAATCATTGGTTTATATAATTGTGTAAACATAGAAAAATCGTCCACTTAATTTTGAAAATAGTATAATTAATTAATAATAATCATCCAAAAATTATGCATGATTAGTTCATCAGAGAAATTGTCGCATATCTGTTGATGTCAATCTAGACTTTTAAGTTTTAAGGAATCAATCATTGGTTTATATAATTGTGTAAACAAAGAAAATCGTCCACTGTCCCATATATATATATACACACACACAGTAGCATTTCCACCTCATGTAATGCTCAGAAAATATTCTATATTTTATATGTATATAAAATTAATTTCTATTCAATTATCATATTTATAAATATAATAGAATATTAATTATAATTGAATATATTTGAGCTAAATATTGAAAAAGATAAAAAAAAAAAATCACAATAATAAAAATTTGTATTATGAAAAGGCAAAAAATTTAGTAAAAAAGTAAAAATAAAATAAAAAAGAATTGAAAATTTATTTAAAAAAAAAAGATGAGTGAGGAGAGAGATTTTTTTTTAATTTTAATCTTTACATAAATATTACTTTTACATTTTAAATTAAATATTATATAAAATATATCAAATTAAAGTTCTTATCGTGATCTTTAATTTGATATGCATATTAAATATTTTATAATTAGTCAAATTTCACAATTTTAGAAAGAAATAAAATAAAAAAAATAAGAAGATAAAGAAAAGGAAAATAAAAAGGAAAAAAATATAGTTTACAAATAAACCTTAAATTTTATTATAACTAAAAAATTGCCGTTCAATTTTAAATAGAAATTTTAGCTTTTTAAATTTAGTATAGATTAAAGAAAATAAATTAAAAAACAATTTTTTTTGCTGCACAAATCTATTTCCTATTTGCTTTCTTAAATTCAAATGCAGTTTCTCAACTAGAGATGGCAATGGATCCGAGACCCGGTCCAGATCCGCGGATCTAGACCCTGTTTTCCGGATTTGGATCTTGCAAAATTCGGACCCGACGGATCTGGACCACCCTATAAAAAACCGGATCCGGATCTGGAGTAGAAGATGTAAAACCCATATCCGGTCCAGATCCGGTTCAGATCCGGATCTGGACCCGCTAATATTAGATATATAATATTTTTATTTTTATATTTTGAAAACCCTACTTCTAATGATCTAATCCCACCACCTACGCCGCTAATATTTCCATTTCAATTTCAAAACCCTACTTCTAATCCCAATTCCCACCTACGCCGCTCGGACCTTGTCTATCAGCCGCTCGGACCTCGCCTATCAGCCCTCGATCCCTCCCAGGTTCCGACCTCCTCCGTGAGCAGCAGCAGAGCAGTAGCAGCAGCCGGCGTGAGCACACCTCCTCCGTTGCAGCAGAGCAGCAGCAGCAGCCGGCGTCGTCGGCCGTCCACCTCCGGTCTCCGTCCACCTCCATTGCTGCAGAGCAGCAGCAGCAACCGGCGTGAGCAGCAGAGCAGCCGGCAGCGTGAGCAGCAGAGCGCAGCAGCGCCGACGTGACAGCAGAAATTGATCGTTTCAATATTAGGATTATTACGATTTTTATTTTAATGTATAATTAGCTTAGAATTTATTTTGTAAAAAATTACTATGGATCCGGGTCTGGACCCGAGATCCAATGGGTCTCATGGATCTGGGTCTGGATCTCATTTTTTTGGATCCAATGGATCTGGACCGGATCTGGATCTAAGTATAAAAACATGGATTTGGATCTGGACCAAGCAGGATCCGGTCCAGATCCGGCCCATTGCCATCCCTATTCTCAACGCATTGCACATATAAAATGTAATATTCCGCCCAATTCTATTAAGTTTAGAATTATTTTGAACTTAGATTATGATGATTTACGTTGGAAAAATGAAACGATTTATTTTTAATTCCAACAAAATAATTAAAAAGGCCTTGTAAAATCTATTTATTTAAATTCTTATGCATTGCATAATTATTTTGTAATACCCGGGCTTTTGATGACGTGTTTAATTGCTTAAGTTTGAGTAAGTAGGGTATAAGATCCCTTGTTTGATTACTTTGTATAGAGATGAGGAGTTATATGAAGTTTTGTTGTTATATTTTAAAGATGTTGAGATGTTCTTTTGATGATGTGAGGATGATGTGTGATTTTATATTCGTAATTGAGTTTGAGTATTTGAATAATTCGAGATAATTATTTGAATGAGAACGGTGAACTCGGAAGTGAGATCTGAGTCCGTTAAGACGTTTTTGAAATTTTTGACTTTTTGACGATGAATAGTAAAATACTGCTATTTCGTCTTTTTGTCGACTTTCAAAATCTTACGTGCACGTCGTCGAGAAATATTCTTAATTTTTCGATACGAGTCCAATAATGAAAGTTTTTATTTTTGGACGACGAGTGAATAGTAAATCGGGATTTCTCGATAAACGAACCGAGCTCGTTTATCAGAATTTCGAGAACGAGCTTGCGTTTTCTATATTTATATAGAATTACGAGTGTAATGAAAGTGAGTAGGAGTTAAGAGGGTGAGTAACGAAGAATGTGGGTAATTAGTCGTTAAAACGAGACGAAACGGGATATTTAACGACTAACGGGTTAATATCTTAAATATCTAAGGCTACCCCACCAAAACCACCCCCCAAACCACCCAACACCCCTTTATCTACCTCACTCACGGCTGAATTCAGCCAACACACTCCAATCATCTTTGCTCTCTCACACACACAACACCCAAAACACCTACTTATCACGCCAAACACCATTTTTAGCTTGGACGGAGGTTTCAAGCTCCGATTTGAGCACCGAGACGAGCACCGATCATCTTTTCGATCACGTATCTAAGTAGGTAAGATCTCTACCTACGTTTTGATGGTTTTCTTTTCGATTTTCGTCGACGTCGAAAAACGTCGATTCTCGACTTTATTTTGAAACGACGTCGGATCGTCGTGAAATTTTAGTATGTTGTTCTTGGGTAGATGTTGAGCATGTTTAATGAAGGGAGTAAGAACGGAACGAACCGTAGCTATGAAACCCATGAGGGCAGCCCCGTTTTTCACATATTAGCTTGTCTTTCGATTTTTGTTTGATCGTTTTGACTTGATATTTGTGCTTAGGGGTATGCTAGAATCGATATATATTAAATTCGTATTTTTCCAAGCATGAAAATTGTATAAGTTTTTAGAGTATGATTATTTAAATTCGTGAAGTTTGGGACGTTGCATAATGAATATTATTGCGTATATGTGTTCTACGATATCACATGAGCATGCTAATTGATTTACAATTTATGGATGATAATTGTTGAACGAAATTAAAACTGGAATTCTGTCAAAATTTTACAGCAGTTTCAAGCTTATGTTTCGATGAGTTTTCATTGCTTGATGGCTCTGAAATTTTAGTATGTTTATCTATGATATGTGTATTTCGTCGCTGCAAAATTTCATGTCTTTTGGATGATGTTTGCTATTTTAAAGATATTTTGAAAAACCCTTGACAGAATCTGTCAACTGTTGGTAGACTTCACAAAAACGTTTATATCTATTAATCCATGAAGGATTTTGCATCACCGTTTTTTTTAAACGAAACTAGACTTCAATACTGTTCTGAAAACATAAGATTTCGATTTTTATGACCTCTGAAATAGAGCAGTTTATTATTTCAAAAATGCCCTGTTCTGCTGTCATATTTTTCCAACAGTAAAAGTGTATGAGTTTCATTGTTTATTTGGCAGATCATATGAACGTTTTCTCTTGTGAAATTTTAACCAAATCTTCAAGGATACCTTTAGTTTTGGCTGATTAAATTTGATGGAATTTTATTAAGGTTTGCCTTGGTTTCTAATGGCCTAAACAAAATTTGCAGAAACTGTCAATCTTTGACAGCCTGCACTAAAAGAGCAATATCTCCAAAAACCTTTAACCTTTTTGGTTAACTACCATTTTTAGAGTGAACTACACTTCATGAAGGTTTTGAGATCAATTGGTATGAGAGTTTATGATGATTGAGTTGGTTGTTATGAATTTTTAAAGATGACACAAAAACAGCAAAACTTTCTAGAAAACAACTTGATTATATTTGTTTTGATGGATGATACGATATGACTAAATGGTGTGAGTTGTGAGAGTTATGATTAACGCACATAAATGTTGGTATCTGACACTCGAACAATTGGTGTCGAGTATAAATGATAGTTTACTGATAAAGAGTTTTGATGATTTTGAATTGTTTGGTTTGCGTTGAAAAGATGTCAAGATGTTAAGTTTTGAGTCGAGAGACGAGTTCACGTAGTGAGATTCACGCGATGAGATCTCGTGGCTGACATTATATATGAATGGGTCATGCCGAAATTTTTAGTGAAATTAGGATTTGAGCATAGTCAATTCTTGTTGACCCGTGACTCAAATACATGCCTAATGGAAAGTTTAACTTTCTAATTGGTTAATTAGACGAGATGAGAGCGAATAGATCTGCTAAGAAAGTGGACTTTTCGATGTGTTAAATATTTCTTTTAATTGAAGTGATGTTAATTATAACATAAGGATGTTATAATTAATGAGTAATGACGAGAGATAATAATTGTTATATTGATTAACAATCAAGAGAGATGAACATTAGAGATACTAATGTTTCATAAAAGAGATTAGATTATTAATCGAGGTTTCTTTTATAACTTCTCACCAATTCTTCATAACGATGAAGGTCCTTTTGGGAAGTAACGACTTGAGGGAGAGAGTGACGTTACTCATTGATACAGAGACACAACGAGGTGGGCATTACTTTTACTATACGTATATAGAGATCCCCTGCGTGTCATAGGCCTCTTATACGAATGAATGCATGAGATGATTTAACTGTTAATTTCAGTTTTATATATCTATCAAACAAGTTTAATGCTACCTTTGAACAAGTTATTTCGTTACAAAATCTTTGAACTGGAAAATATTACAACTATTGTCTTGCCATAAATGTTTCAATGTTTGGTATGATATCTATCTGATGTGGCTTTGCCAGTTATTATGCAATCGAATTCGGGTCCTGAGCAGTTGATAGCTATCCTGCCAGGGCTAGTGTACACCAGTGACCGTGAGTCATCTAGCGGGTTGGCCGGTCAAGTGTTCGTGAGAGGTGGCCACCTCTCCGGCACAAAGTTCCAGATATGATAGATTACAAGAGAACTTAGTTTGTAGACGAACTTTAAGAATCACAAATGAATTTAGTAAGCTTGGGCCTTTTTAGCGAAAAACTCCCTTGCTGTACTGTTTATGATGGCATGACAATTTACAGTTTTGAAGCATGTATTTTTATACTTAGGCATAAGTGCCCACTGAGTACTTTTGTACTCAGCCCTGCATATGTTTTCTAAATGTGCAGGTTGAGCTGATGTGATGATGGTGCTGCAATGAGCGGAGTCTCCAGGGTTGTTAATAAATAGTTAACCTGTCTAGAATATGTCTTCATACATATGTCTAGCTACTTTCCGCTGCAAGATGTTGTTGATGTTATAGTATGTTATGTCATACTTTGAGTCTTAAGAGAATGGTTTCATATGATGTATAACTTGATTAATGATATTAATTAAGTTTTATGTTGTCTTTCATAGACTGTTCAAAAGAGTATTAATGAGTAAATACGATGATTTTTCTTAAGTTAAGTAAGATTTACGGTTTCAAATGATGCCCCTTTCTTTCCCTTATTCTTTAACCCCATCCCTAGTCGTAGATCACTCGGCTTAACTATCCTTAGTTAAGGCGGGCTGTGACAGAGTGGTATCAGAGCGAAGGAAAGCTCTGAATTAGAAGTCTTGAGTTTAGTCTAGAATGAGTCACTAGACTAATAGTTATTAACAACCGTGAGCTCAGCGCACCATCACACCAGGCTCAACGAGGTATGTAAAATTTCAAAGTTTATTTGACGTTAAATTTTGAAGAGCATGATGTTGAGGTTATATGATGAGTTATGATGTTACACTTTGAAGGTGCATAGTTTGAGTTTGAGGATGACAACATGATTAATAATGAGTTATTATGTTGTAAGAGCATATGTTGACGTTACATGATGAATCATGAGAGCGTTTATATCATATGATGCTATATGATTGAGGATGCATAATTATGAGTTATGATGTGATGTATTTGAGATGTTTTGTGATGAGAATTGTTTGAGCAGTTGTGATAAGTCACGATGATTTAGATGAAGGAATCTAATGTCATTGTTAAGAGATATTTTTTTTTTTACTAAGTAGAAGGATGAAATGAGAACTTAGAGCTAAAGTTTGAGAGAATTAGCAATTGCTTTAAGTACTTGTTGGTTTGAGTTATGAGTTTGAGTATGAGCTTGAGTATAATAGCATGATTAATGATGAGTTATTAGCATGCTGCAATGAGATATTGTACGATATGTTGAGTTGTTTTGTGACGTGAGTTTTGCTCACGCAACCTTAATGGTACTTGAAGAGGTATCATGAGCCATAGTCTTTGGAGATGGCTTTGAGAGAGAATTGTTGAGTTGTCTTACTGAGTCACGATGATTTAGATTAAGGGATCTAATATCATTGTTTAGAGAGATTCCCTACTAAGTAAAGATGGGACGAGATGAGAATTTAGATGTTTTGAGCTTGAGTTTGAAGATAACAGTACTACTTAGTAGGAGTTTTGCTAAGTTATGTTTTGTTTATTTCTGTTGCTGGAGCCAAGTAGAGTTAGTTCCTAGAGCCACCTTTAAGTTCTCCTTATAGGTTGGCCAGGACTGTTGGCACTGCACGAAAGTGAACTGTTGTGAGATCGAACTCAGGGAAGATCGGATACGAGGACGAGGCGTACAGTATGTGGTATAGAGATACCCTAGAAGATTTTCAAACACATGTTCATAGACTATGAAAGGATGAGAAAGAGCCAAGGAAGGCTAGGGTTGAAAGGATGAGAAGTAGCCGAGGAGGGCTAGAGTTGATGGGGATGAGAAGAGAAACCGATGTAGGCTAGAGCTCAGGATGATTTTGAGAGTATGCGCGGTACACCCTCGTTTTTGATTAGTTGCAATTACATTGCGATGTATATAACTTACTTAGGAGATACTGGTACTTGAGATTTTGACATGATGATAGATAAGCATGCGAATATAGTACCCTACTGATGTTAAATAGATGGATGTTCCTAGTGTGCTAAAGTAGCAACTAGATGAGTTAACTGATAGCAATTACCGTAGGAGGTCCAGGCCGAGACATAGTACTATTAATGGTGTCGGTTTAGAAGGGACATTACGATAGATACTATGGTTTTTGTAGGGTTTATATAACCCCTTTATGTAAGTCCTCTAAAAAGAGGCATTCTACTGATGGATATATTAGGTAGACCAGAGAGATCTTTTTGTTAGCATTTCGTGAGTGCTTATTGCCTTAGAGATGAATGTTAAGGTGACCGTGAGGGTTTCCTTAAAGTTGAGTTAGTAAATTGAACTTGAGTTTCGAGGATGCTTAGAGCGTTGGTCGAGTTGAGTTTTCCTTTTGTGATTTCAAAAATGTCTCAAAGATGTCATCAAGAGTGTGATGTGAAGGATAGGCGGGATAATACTCCGCCACCACCACCGCAACATGAGAGGAGAGTCGAAAAATATTGAACTTTCGAAACAAGAGTCTAGAACATAGGACCCTGAGTTTAAGCTTTTAGCTTGCTGGTGTGAACTTAAGTTTTGTTATGTATAGTATGTTGAGGGTTTAGAAGACACAGAATTTCCAAGTTCGGGATAGTATATCCCGTGTGACTGGGGAGTGATTATGTTGGACCTGGCCAGTCCGCATGATCTAAATCTCAGTAGACGTGTTTTGGGTTTATAAACCCATGTGTTTCAACTTTCGGTTGAAAAGCCAGATGGGTTCTTACTGTAGGTCATTTTGTTCGACCTGGTAGTTACTTCATTCTACCCTCTGGTCATTCATTTGAGTCTCTTGAACAATTTGTTTTGATGTCGTTCTAGGGTTGAACCCTTACAACTTTTGAGTTATCCTAGTAGATTCTTTTAATGTATAAGACTAGTGAGAGGCACGTCAGAGGACTTTAACACCTGAGCAACTGGTAAACTATACTTGAGAACAATTGAAGACTACTCTTGAGAAGTATGTACCGAGGAGTACAGTAAGCAGCGAGAGGCTGATTATCGAAGTTTGATGCAAGGAAAGAAATCGGTTGTAGAGTATAATTGAGAATTCTGTGAGCTATCACGTTCGCTCATCAGAAGATGGATACTGATGAAGAGATGTCTGAGTTTTAAGTGCTGGTTTAAAGCAGGACTTTAAGGTAGTATGGGCAAGTTATTGGATGCACCAGTTAGAATCCTGTTTAATACAGGAGCCTCGCATTCTTTAATTGGTTGAAGCATGTTACCTTCAAACTCGAACCAAAACAAGCTAGTCCCGAGTTGAGAGTAATCACTCCTGTAGGAAGAGCTACTACAGTTTCTCACATGATTTCTAACTTAGAGCTTGAGTTAGGATTACTAAAGATGAAAACAAGAACCTTGCACTTAATGCCTATGTGGAACGTAGACATTATTCTAAGGATGGACTGGTTAGCAGAGAACTTTGCCCCGATTGATTGTAAGAAGAGACAGATAACTTTCCAACCACCTGGGAAGGAACAGACATGTTTTCACGATATTGATAGAAAGAAGAGAATTCCAATCATTTCGGCACTTCAGGCGTCGAAATTGGTAAAGAAGAAAGGAGCACAAGCTTACCTAGTTTACTTGAATGATGAAGGAGAATCAAGTAAAAACTTTGAGGATGTAGCAGTGGTAAGGGAATATAGAGATGTATTTCCCGAGGTCTTACCAGGATTGCCACCAACAAGACATTTGGAGTTCACTATCGACCTAGAACCTGAATCAGTACTAGTGTCGAAGGCACCCTATGGAATGGCGCCTAAGGAGCTACAAGAGCTGAAGATTCAGCTACAAGAATTGTTCGAGTTAGGATTTATTAGACCTAGTGTATCCCCGTGGGGAGCACCGGTCCTTTTTGTCAAAAAGAAGGATGGCACGTTGAGAATGTGCATAGATTATCGAGAGCTAAATAAATTGACACTCAAGAACAAATATCCTCTACCGATGATAGATGACTTGTTTGATCAATTACGAGGAGCGAGCTTTTTCTTGAAAGTTGACTTGAGATCAGATTACCACCAGTTGAAATTTTGACAGAAGGATATACCTAACACAACTTTTCAAATGAGGTATGAGCACTATGAGTTCATAGTTATGCCATTCGGTTTGACGAAGGCACCAGTAGTTTTCATGGATTACATGAATCGAGTTTTCATCAATAACTGGATAAATTTGTCCTAGTTTTCATAGATAATATTCTCATATATTCGAAGAATGAGCAGGAGCGCCAAAACATTTGAGAAAGATGTTGGAAACACTAAGAGTTGAGAAGCTTTTTGCCAAATTCACCAAGTGCGAGTTTTGGTTGAACGAAGTAACTTTTCTAGGACATATTGTATCATCCGAAGGAATTAAAGTTGACCCCGTCAAGGTACAAGCTGTACATGAGTGGAGATCACCAACTACGCCTAACGAGATTCACAACTTTTTAGGCTTAGCAGGATACTATCAGAGGTTTATTGAAGGATTTTCCATGATAGCAAGACCGAGAAAAGAAGCTAAGAACAATTGGAAAAAGGAGTGTGAAGAGAGTTTTTAAGAGCTTAAAGGAAATTTACTACAGCACCAGTGCCGCTAGTCCCGAAAATAGATAAAGAGTATACCATCTACACAGATGCGTTAGAGAATGGGCTAGGATGTGTTTTGATGCAAGAAGGAAGAGTTACAGTCTATGCATAACGATAACTTAGACCCCACGAGATAAATTATCCAACGCATGATTTAGAGCTTGCAGCCGTTGTGCATGCCCTGAAAATTTGGAGACATCATCTCTACGGAGTTAGATGTGAGATTTTCACGGACCACAAAAGTTTGAAATATTTTTTCGAGCAGAAGGATATTAACATGAGGCAAAGGAGATGGCTCGAATTAGTAAATGATGTTGACTACAACATTAATTATCACCCTGGCAAGGCTAATGTAGTAGCCGATACATTGAGCCGGAAGGTCTCGTCAAAGTTAGGATGTCTTCTCACGAGAGAGAATGAGCTTATAAAGGACTTTGACAAGATGAGGATAGAGATGATAAAACCACGAGGGACGATAGCGAGTATTGTTGCGACGATGCCTAGTTTGAGGAAAATGGTGATTGAAGCACAAGGAAAGATGAGACAATGAACAAGTTACGAGAAAGGATAAGAGCATGAGATCTCAAGAGTTACCAAAAAGCATCAGACAATGCTATTTTATTTGAGGGGAGAATATGCATTCCCCGCGATGATGAACTTAAGAATACGATCATGAGTGGGACTCATGACACGCCTTACACCGCCCACCCAGGAGGCACAAAGATGTATCAGGTTGTGAAAAATAGATTTTTGTGGGACGGAATGAAATGAGACATAGCTTCGTTTGTAGAGCGATGCTTAGCTTGTCAGCAAGTGAAAGCATTACACCAACGACCCTATGGGAAGTTAAAACCGTTGGAGATTCCCGAGTGGAAATGGGATCACATAGCGATGGATTTTGTGATAGCTTTACCGAAAAGTCAAAGAGGAAATACATCAATTTGGGTGATTGTAGATCGACTAACAAAATCTGCACATTTCATACCGATCCTAATCGCGTATGGACCAGATAAGTTAGCACAATTGTATGTTCGTGACATTATAAGATTGCATTGAGTACCAGTGTAGATCACCTCAAAAAAAAAAAAAAAAAAAATTACATCACGTATTTGGATGAGTTACAGAAAGAGTTGGGTACAAGGATGAATTTTAGCATAGCAGACGATAGAAGATATGATAAGAACTACTATCCTTGATAGAGGAGTAAATCGGGAGAATGTGTTGCCACTAATTGAGTTTGCATATAAGACGTGAGATAAAGTTTCGAGATAGGAGACAAAGTTTTCTTGAAGGTTTCACCCTCAAAGGGGATGAATAGATTTGGAGTTAAAGGACAGCTTAGACCCAGAGTTATAAGTCCTTATGAGATATTGCAAAAGATATGTCCAATAGCGTACATGTTGGCTTTGCCACCTAGCTTTGAAAATGTGCATAATGTGTTCCACGTGTCACAATTGAGAGGATATATATTTTCGACCCAAACCATGTGGTTTACTAAGAAGAAATGATCTTAGAACCAGACTTGAGTTATGAAGAGAGACCTCAGATGATGTTAGATCATAAAATTCGGCAATTGAGTAATAAGTCGATTGCATTGGATAAGGTCCAATGGAGATATGATAGTTAAGAAAGAAGTGGAAAGAGAGCTTGAGGATAAGATGTGAGAGAAGTACCCGAAACATTTACAAGAGGTACAAATTTCGGGACGAAATTTATTTTAAGGGGGAAGGTATGTAATACCCGGGCTTTTGATGACGTGTTTAATTGCTTAAGTTTGAGTAAGTAGGGTATAAGATCCCTTGTTTGATTACTTTGTATAGAGATGAGGAGTTATATGAAGTTTTGTTGTTATATTTTAAAGATGTTGAGATGTTCTTTTGATGATGTGAGGATGATGTGTGATTTTATATCCGTAATTGAGTTTGAGTATTTGAATAATTCGAGATAATTATTTGAATGAGAACGGTGAACTCGGAAGTGAGATCTGAGTCCGTTAAGACGTTTTTGAAATTTTTGACTTTTTGACGATGAATAGTAAAATACTGCTATTTCGTCTTTTTGTCGACTTTCAAAATCTTACGTGCACGTCGTCGAGAAATATTCTTAATTTTTCGATACGAGTCCAATAATGAAAGTTTTTATTTTTGGACGACGAGTGAATAGTAAATCGGGATTTCTCGATAAACGAACCGAGCTCGTTTATCAGAATTTTGAGAACGAGCTTGCGTTTTCTATATTTATATAGAATTACGAGTGTAATGAAAGTGAGTAGGAGTTAAGAGGGTGAGTAACGAAGAATGTGGGTAATTAGTCGTTAAAACGAGACGAAACGGGATATTTAACGACTAACGGGTTAATATCTTAAATATCTAAGGCTACCCCACCAAAACCACCCCCCAAACCACCCAACACCCCTTTATCTACCTCACTCACGGCTGAATTCAGCCAACACACTCCAATCATCTTTGCTCTCTCACACACACAACACCCAAAACACCTACTTATCACGCCAAACACCATTTTTAGCTTGGACGGAGGTTTCAAGCTCCGATTTGAGCACCGAGACGAGCACCGATCATCTTTTCGATCACGTATCTAAGTAGGTAAGATCTCTACCTACGTTTTGATGGTTTTCTTTTCGATTTTCGTCGACGTCGAAAAACGTCGATTCTCGACTTTATTTTGAAACGACGTCGGATCGTCGTGAAATTTTAGTATGTTGTTCTTGGGTAGATGTTGAGCATGTTTAATGAAGGGAGTAAGAACGGAACGAACCGTAGCTATGAAACCCATGAGGGCAGCCCCGTTTTTCACATATTAGCTTGTCTTTCGATTTTTGTTTGATCGTTTTGACTTGATATTTGTGCTTAGGGGTATGCTAGAATCGATATATATTAAATTCGTATTTTTCCAAGCATGAAAATTGTATAAGTTTTTAGAGTATGATTATTTAAATTCGTGAAGTTTGGGACGTTGCATAATGAATATTATTGCGTATATGTGTTCTACGATATCACATGAGCATGCTAATTGATTTACAATTTATGGATGATAATTGTTGAACGAAATTAAAACTGGAATTCTGTCAAAATTTTACAGCAGTTTCAAGCTTATGTTTCGATGAGTTTTCATTGCTTGATGGCTCTGAAATTTTAGTATGTTTATCTATGATATGTGTATTTCGTCGCTGCAAAATTTCATGTCTTTTGGATGATGTTTGCTATTTTAAAGATATTTTGAAAAACCCTTGACAGAATCTGTCAACTGTTGGTAGACTTCACAAAAACGTTTATATCTATTAATCCATGAAGGATTTTGCATCACCGTTTTTTTTAAACGAAACTAGACTTCAATACTGTTCTGAAAACATAAGATTTCGATTTTTATGACCTCTGAAATAGAGCAGTTTATTATTTCAAAAATGCCCTGTTCTGCTGTCATATTTTTCCAACAGTAAAAGTGTATGAGTTTCATTGTTTATTTGGCAGATCATATGAACGTTTTCTCTTGTGAAATTTTAACCAAATCTTCAAGGATACCTTTAGTTTTGGCTGATTAAATTTGATGGAATTTTATTAAGGTTTGCCTTGGTTTCTAATGGCCTAAACAAAATTTGCAGAAACTGTCAATCTTTGACAGCCTGCACTAAAAGAACAATATCTCCAAAAACCTTTAACCTTTTTGGTTAACTACCATTTTTAGAGTGAACTACACTTCATGAAGGTTTTGAGATCAATTGGTATGAGAGTTTATGATGATTGAGTTGGTTGTTATGAATTTTTAAAGATGACACAAAAACAGCAAAACTTTCTAGAAAACAACTTGATTATATTTGTTTTGATGGATGATACGATATGACTAAATGGTGTGAGTTGTGAGAGTTATGATTAACGCACATAAATGTTGGTATCTGACACTCGAACAATTGGTGTCGAGTATAAATGATAGTTTACTGATAAAGAGTTTTGATGATTTTGAATTGTTTGGTTTGCGTTGAAAAGATGTCAAGATGTTAAGTTTTGAGTCGAGAGACGAGTTCACGTAGTGAGATTCACGCGATGAGATCTCGTGGCTGACATTATATATGAATGGGTCATGCCGAAATTTTTAGTGAAATTAGGATTTGAGCATAGTCAATTCTTGTTGACCCGTGACTCAAATACATGCCTAATGGAAAGTTTAACTTTCTAATTGGTTAATTAGACGAGATGAGAGCGAATAGATCTGCTAAGAAAGTGGACTTTTCGATGTGTTAAATATTTCTTTTAATTGAAGTGATGTTAATTATAACATAAGGATGTTATAATTAATGAGTAATGACGAGAGATAATAATTGTTATATTGATTAACAATCAAGAGAGATGAACATTAGAGATACTAATGTTTCATAAAAGAGATTAGATTATTAATCGAGGTTTCTTTTATAACTTCTCACCAATTCTTCATAACGATGAAGGTCCTTTTGGGAAGTAACGACTTGAGGGAGAGAGTGACGTTACTCATTGATACAGAGACACAACGAGGTGGGCATTACTTTTACTATACGTATATAGAGATCCCCTGCGTGTCATAGGCCTCTTATACGAATGAATGCATGAGATGATTTAACTGTTAATTTCAGTTTTATATATCTATCAAACAAGTTTAATGCTACCTTTGAACAAGTTATTTCGTTACAAAATCTTTGAACTGGAAAATATTACAACTATTGTCTTGCCATAAATGTTTCAATGTTTGGTATGATATCTATCTGATGTGGCTTTGCCAGTTATTATGCAATCGAATTCGGGTCCTGAGCAGTTGATAGCTATCCTGCCAGGGCTAGTGTACACCAGTGACCGTGAGTCATCTAGCGGGTTGGCCGGTCAAGTGTTCGTGAGAGGTGGCCACCTCTCCGGCACAAAGTTCCAGATATGATAGATTACAAGAGAACTTAGTCTGTAGACGAACTTTAAGAATCACAAATGAATTTAGTAAGCTTGGGCCTTTTTAGCGAAAAACTCCCTTGCTGTACTGTTTATGATGGCATGACAATTTACAGTTTTGAAGCATGTATTTTTATACTTAGGCATAAGTGCCCACTGAGTACTTTTGTACTCAGCCCTGCATATGTTTTCTAAATGTGCAGGTTGAGCTGATGTGATGATGGTGCTGCAATGAGCGGAGTCTCCAGGGTTGTTAATAAATAGTTAACCTGTCTAGAATATGTCTTCATACATATGTCTAGCTACTTTCCGCTGCAAGATGTTGTTGATGTTATAGTATGTTATGTCATACTTTGAGTCTTAAGAGAATGGTTTCATATGATGTATAACTTGATTAATGATATTAATTAAGTTTTATGTTGTCTTTCATAGACTGTTCAAAAGAGTATTAATGAGTAAATACGATGATTTTTCTTAAGTTAAGTAAGATTTACGGTTTCAAATGATGCCCCTTTCTTTCCCTTATTCTTTAACCCCATCCCTAGTCGTAGATCACTCGGCTTAACTATCCTTAGTTAAGGCGGGCTGTGACATATTTAAATTGAACATTAAGCATATTCACGAGCTATTTATTCAACAGACCCTGAAGAATTATTACAGTCCAGATAATGATTTAAATTGTCAAAATCATCTCCCTCATTTCACTCGAGTCAACAACCCCATCAACAGCCGGGCTAGCCATGCTTGATCCTTCCTACTCCTTAAAGAGCAGCAACTCTAGGCAGACTCCCACATCGCACAAATTATCTTCACAGAGAGAAACTAAGGAGGGTGTATTCGTTGTGGATTTCCACAGACTTTAAAAAGTCCATGGAATTCACATAGATTCCAGACGACTTTCAAAGAATTCGTGGTTGAATTTCACCCCGATTTTCACTGATTTTCGAAAACTTTACGGGATAATTTTGGAATTGAATTCCATGAAACCAGCGCCCGCGGAGAACCAGCGCCCGCTAGAAGAGACCCAGCGCCCGCTGGAAACCCAGTGACCCCTGAGTTCCAGCGAGCGTTGGAAAACCAAATTCTGCTTCTGTGGTATATTTTTGGAGTAAGCTTCTGTGGAATGAGGAAAAGAAAGCTGAAGAGCTGTATTTAAAAAGCGTGGGTGGGCTGGGCTGCCTGGGCCCAGCAACCGCGGCAACCCAGCGGCCGCTGGGAACCCAGCGCTCGCTGGACACTCTCAACGATTGCTGAGTTCCAGCGCTCGCTGGCTTCTTGGCCGCGGGCGCTGGAACTCAGCGCTCGCTTAAAATTTCATGGATTTCAATTCTCGTGGTTCTTGGCCGGATTTCGTCGTGTGTATTTTTTGGATGAAATCCATGAAAGTCATTCCGGATTTTAAGTCAATGGAATAACGAATACACCTAGATTTGTATGGATTTTAAAAAGTCTTGAACGAATACACCCAGATTTATATGGACTTTTAAAAGTCTTGAACGAATACACCCAGATTTCTGCAGACTTTTAAAAGTCTTGAACGAATACACCCAGACTTTTAAAATCCATAGAAATCAATCAAATTCCACAACGAATACACCCCCTAAGTGCAGAGCTCTTCCCCAAAAATTTCCAACGACTCAGCTCACATAGAATCTATCCTCAAGAAGAAGCCAGCTTAAAGATTTTCATCCCTACGAAACATCACAAGGTTTTCTTTTGAACTCCTCCTTAAATCGACTCTAGTCGCTATGAGTGTTTAATACACAGAATCTGCATACATGTTTGAATAAGAATAAGAAACGAATGAAGAAAAAAATGAAATGAGCATTAAGCTTGTTTTTGCTTGCTGTGTCGAGTCGGGAAGGGCCGCGGCCGTGGCTTCGTTGCGGTTGCCGGAAATTGAGAGTTGTCTGTGGTGCTCTGTTCTCACATAGAGAAAGAGAGCCGGGAGTGAGTCGAGACTTTGGAGGGAGGCTGGGCACGACGGTGACTCGCCGTTGCTGCTCGGCCAAGGGCGGAGAGAGAGAGGAATCGCAGCTCGCTCGCTGCGACTGCCGGAGGACTTGGGGGGCGCATCGGCGCTCCGCCGTTGTCAAGGATAGATGGGGAAGAGAGAATTGAGGGCTGGGACCGGTGGTTAGGGTACGGTGGCGGCGAGGAGTCGCCATCATCACCTGAAATCGGAGAGGGGCATTAGGGGCGCCGCGGCAGTGGCTCCTCGCTGGTGACTCGCCGGAGTTCCAGAGAGGAATCGCGGCGGCGCGATTTAGTGAGGAAGAGGGAGCTGGTGGTGGCCGTTTGTCGCCGCCGGATCACCGAAAATTCAAATGGAAGAAGGTGCGCCGCCCCGGTATGGTTGTTGCGTCTGTATGTGAGCGGAGTGGCTGTGTGTGCGTTGAGAGGGAGAACCGAGAGAGAGGGAGACGAGTTGAGCGGCTGTGTGTTGAAGGAGAAAAGGGGATGTAGGATTTGGGCTTAGTTTATTTCCTAAGTTTTGGGCCTGAGGATTGGGCTGAGTTTTTTTTATTTATTTGTTAAGCTGATGGGCCTTATATTATTTTGTTGGATCCGATTTTATTTTGTTTAACTTGGGCTGCCCTATTTTAATCAGCGGGCCAATCTTAAAGGATTTTGGGCTGCGAAATTTTTATAAAAATGGGTCTTTGATTTAATTATTTTAAATGGACGGCCCAATAATTATTAATTAGACTTATAATAAAGTTTGATTAATTATTTTAAAAGATGATTTGCATAATAATATTATATTATTATTATGTGCATATTTTAAGTATAATTACTTATTATATGTTTAAGCATGACATGAAATTACATTTGCATTATGCGTTAAAAGTATTTATGATTTAAGGAAAATCGAGTGAGGATATTGTTGGTGTCTCAAAATCAAGAATTTAGTTTTCAATTATTTATTTATTAAATTTTAAAAACCCGACTTGGTGAATCATTCATCTCGTGTCAATGAACTCTGCAACAACAAAATAGAACAATGCATGACTAATAACAAGAACCATGCATAACACTACATATTGGACAACAGAAAAATGCAGATTAAAAAATTGAACCATACATATTGTATCAGTGAACCCTGCATATTGTGTTAACACAATATGCAGGTTTATTAACATAATATGCATGATTCAGTTTACATGAATACATGACCAACTTAAATATTTTCTTGCAATTAGTTGTGCATGTAACTATTTTATAGCACTGTTCTGTTGTGCAATATGCAGTGTTCTGTTTGTCATATGCATGGTTTTTGCAATAAATGAAAAAATGGTTGTTTTGCCCCTCTGTTTGTTTTTTTTAAATGAAATCTTTTAGTATCAGCACCACGTGTCATTCATCTGTGCAGTCCGTATTTTTCAATCAATGGTCCAGATTTGGATCTATATAATAACTAAGGGAAGGGTTTGTTACCCGTCAAAATTCAACGGAGAATTATTTTACGTTGTGACTTAGTATAATTATCTTAAGTTATTTTTATAGTCAAAACATACTTCCCCCGTCCCTCAAACATCTTCCTCTATTTTCATTTTGGTCTATCCCCAAAACATCTTCCTAAACTACTTTTGAAAATAATTATATTCACTATTACTTTTACAATCTTCACTTTTTGTGGGACTCATTCTCCACTCGTCTAATACATAACTAACTTTTATTAAAACTCGTGCCGCCCTCCCTTAGAAAGATGTTTGAGGGACGAAGGGAGTATTAATTATTTTGTATATAAAATATTTCTTTAATTAATATATTTTGGTCAACTATATTGATGGTATATTTTAACTTATGGAGTATTAATCTCAATTACTTTCGTCAATTAAATGTTAATTTTTTATTGAGAAAATAGAAATATCTCTTTATACAAGTTTTAAGTATATGAGGAAGTTTTATAAAAGGTTGATGTGTAGAATATATATATATATATATATATATATATATATATATATATATATATATATAATTTTGACGTAGAATATGATGGAAGATTGATGTGTCTTATTTGTTGTTACATAATTTATTATTTTTTTTATAATTTTTTAATTTAACAGATAAAAATAATTTAGAATTACATGCGCCTCTGAGCATGATCGATCTCATTTGAACCTTGTAAGATCAGATCATCATCTAGATCTTTAAAGATCATATCAAACTTTTGAACGTTGGACTTCTGAGCATCATCTCGTTTGAGATTTGAAATACCACATCTAAGTTTTGGGTGTCGAGCTTCTAAGAATAACTATCTAGAGTTTGAAAGACCACAAATGACCTTTGAGCATCATCTCATCTAGAATTTAAAATATCATAGACTTGATTATCAAATCATCTCGAGCTTATAAGATCATAACTGAGTTATGAAAATTTTCTTGTCTAGAGTTTGAACGACCATAACCGAGTTATTGAGCATCATATCAACTGGAGTTTGAAAACCAGAACTGACTTGTGAGCACCATCTCGCCTGAAGTTTGAAAAATCATAATTAAATTTTAAGCATTATTTTTTAAGATAAAGATATATTTTCACTCTACCCAATCTCCATATATATACTTTCAGTTTATAACTTTATACTCCATCCGTCCCTGAAATAAGTTCATCTTTTTCCATTTTGGGATGTTCCCCAAGTAAGTTCCTCTTTCTTTCTTTCTATTTTTGGACAACTACCCCACCACTAATAATAGTTTATTTATTCTTACTTTTCACTTTTTCACCACACCCAATACTAATTATAACACTTTTTCACATTTTCACCACTCACAATACTAATTATAACATATTTTTTTCTACTATCAATGCATTTTACAATTTTACTTAAAACCCGTGTCGTCCCCAAAATAAAAGAGAAACTTATTTTGGGGACGGAGGGAGTAACTATTACGTATTACCAATCCAATTGGCTCGAACACGGCAGACCGAATATACACATGTTTGAAGGCCCAACTCTCACTATCTCTCTCTAAAATATTTTTCTCGCAAAACTCATTTTGGGGATAAATAGGATAATAATGGAATCCATAAAAAAATGTGGCAGATTAATCTATATATACTGTTTTGTCAGTTCAAATTATGTTCATACATGAGTATTGTGCACTCTAATATATATACGAGACATCAAATTATCTAGAGTTTGAAAGATCATAAATTTCGACGACATCATATACTGCAAATTCACCGAATACAGAAAACTCCAATCCGTAAGAAATATCAAAGAGCTTACTCAATATTCGAAATCATATATTAATATCTCAATTCTACTAGGCTAATTATCAATTATCAATAACTAATTATGTTTTAGTTTTAGTTAATTTTATGCTTCTTTGATGTGGAGCGAAAAACCAACTTGAATTGAAGCCATATAGTTCATTCAGCTGGATGAACTTGAAAACTCAATTAATTAAAGATTTTTATACAAAAATTTGAGAGGGTAGAAAACTTTATACTCCCTCCGTCCCACTCCAATAGGCTCACTTCATTTGGGCACGGAGATTAAGAAAACTTACTTTTTAGTAGGAAAGTGGTAGTAAAGTGGTGTGGTCCACACCAATTAAGTACAATTTTTTACCTAAAAAGGAAACTGAGCCTATTGGAGTGGGACAACCCAAAAAGGAAACTGAGCCTATTGGAGTGGGACGGAGGGAGTAGTAAAGTTAGGAAAAGTGAAGTAGAATGCACGTTGGTGTGAAATGGTACGTGGAGACGGATCCACCTTACCCACTATGGGGGCACGTGCCCCCACAACTTATTTTTTTATTATTAATTATATATGTATATTTATACAAATTTTGTTATATCCCATATTGCCAATGCCAAACCCAAATCAACACGTACGGAAACAT
Organism: Salvia miltiorrhiza; assembly: GCF_028751815.1. Classification (NCBI taxonomy): domain Eukaryota; kingdom Viridiplantae; phylum Streptophyta; class Magnoliopsida; order Lamiales; family Lamiaceae; genus Salvia; species Salvia miltiorrhiza. Next base: position 38,138,760 of record NC_080387.1, read on the forward strand.
ATAAAAGTATCTCAATTTCTAGCACTATCAGATATGATTAATTAAATATTCGATATTACAATATAAATTAATCAGCTTACAATCTTGCAAAAATTCTGTTCTTATATGATTTTGCTTTAAGTTTATACGAAAAGATTTTATAAAAAAAGCATTGGAATCACCATTTTTATTAAAAAAATAATGATAGTGCCAAATCAAGTAGGGACGATTTTGATGCAAAAGACTTTCTTATAAATTTGGATTAAGAATTCAGATTTTGAATTATAATCCAAATATACAAGATAAAATTCAAATGGATTTTAAACATATTTTATATATATAATTTTTCGTGTCCCCAAAACAAATAAATTCTGGATCCGTCCCTGCTGGGCCATTTCCAATGCGAAATGTGAAAGCTGGAAAATGTTTCCAATGCGAAAGCTGGAAACAACTACCTCTTCTTTCTTGTGATCTTTAATTAATGGACATCACGACATGCTTTCTAGAGAGAGAGAGAGGATTTGTGCTGGATTGGAGTCGAGCCTCGGACACCACCAAGTAATCGATCCGACATTTTCTTATTTTAATATTTTATATAATTCGCAATTTTTATATATTTTGTCCATTCAATTAATTAAATTTATTCTTAAATTTAAAAATCTAATTTATACGTTTATTTTTTAAATTTGAGGTTTGTTGCTATGTATCCGTGCCTTTACATGGACTGCCGCAGTGTAAATGGCGAGCATGCCCCAAAATCAATTACTCCTATAGTTGAATATTCTTATATATGAATTTTAAATAATGGTCCCATCGATGACATATTTTTTGTTCGCCGCGTAGGTAACATTTACTTAGAATTTTACTATTGTTGGAAATTCAGATAATAAAATAATAAATAGTTATAAAATTATATGGAAATTTATTAAAATTTGTTGGAATTAAATAGTAGATGTGGAATCTAGGCGAATTTATGAATTTGATGTGTTTATTAGTTCATTTTCGAGTTGGGATGAATGAACTATTAATGTCCAAAGATTGTTACTAGAAACATGAAAAATATAGCTATCCCAAATTAAAAATTTAAGGAAATTTTAAGTTTTTTATAAATATTTTCTCGTTACAAAGGGGTAATCAAATGTCCACCACTATGGTGCACTTAGTGAGTCTTTTGTTTTCTTGAACGAGAACACTTAGTGGGTCTTTTTTTTATAACCATTTCATGAGTAGCCCAATTCCCAACAAGCGTGGATGTGCAGAAACTGAACTGACTGGAAAAAAGCTGGAGGAAAATTGGTCGATCAGATCGATTTTTGGCCGATTTTTTTTCATGGTTCAGTCGGTTCGGCCAATTTCTTAAAAAACTTTAATTTCTTCGATTGGTTCTATAATTTCAAATTTGGTCGGTCGAAAATCGAACCGATCGAGTATATATATATATATATATATATATATATATATATATATATAGCGAGAGTGAGAGAGAGAGAGAGAGAGGTTAGTTATAGTGACAAACCACAATTTAAAATGAGAATTGAGAATACTGCACTGGCGTGTAAAGTTACTCCATTCGCTGTACAATTAACTGCATTTGGGAAAAATTAAAAATAAAATAAAAATTTTGCTCCCTCCAAAATTCGAACCCATGTGGTGCATCAATCCATCAAAATGATGCATCCACCGTTGATATTTATGATCCAATGATTGAGGATGATTCTCCGTTCTCATTTGAACCCCCCTCTCTCTCTCTCTCTCTCTATATATATATATATATATATATATATATATATATATATATATAGGGTCAAGTTAAACAGTGAATTATTATATATTTCATTTTGAACAAGTCTATACATGTTACGAACAGATCAACATAACAAACGAACAGACGTATTTAGTAAAAAAATAGAAAAACTCGCCACCAGCATGATTCGAACCCGGGGCAAATTGCTATTCATGCGGTACATTGATTTGTTCGTAAAAATTGTAGATCCGTTCGTTTTTGTTTCACGAATTCTCTATTCTCTAAATATTTAGCATTCTCTGTTTAACCTTTCTCTCTCTCTCTCTCTCTCTGTATATACATATATATATATATATATATGGGGTTCTAGAGAGAACTACATTATTTGTGATAACGTGAGAACCATCAAATCTAATGCATCCGCTGCAAAAATTAATGCATTCGCTGTTAAAATTAATGCACTAAAAAAAATTGCTCACTTCAAGATTCGAACCCAGGATTTGCATTCATCCAACAAGATGATGCATTCACCGTAGATTTTGATGATCGAATGGCTGAAAATGGTTGTCCGTTCTTTTTTTATTTAGTGGTTCTTTCTTGAACCTCTCCCTATATATATTCCCCCAATTCCCATCTGCTCCCCCCACCACCACTCAAAAACCAAATTCTCGTCTCGTTCCCCTACCCCAAAGTTCCCGCTTGCTTCACCCTTCTTCCTCCCCCAATCTTAAAGGTCTCAGTCATGCTCCCCCCAACACCCACTCTGCCTCTGGCCTTCCGCCGTCGCGCTCTCGGTCTGTCTCCGCATCGGCGCCTCCATCTTCACTTTATTATTATTATTATTATTATTATTATGATCATCATCATCATCATCTCCTTATTCCTTCGTCTGTGCGCCTCGGTCAAGTCGTTCGGTCGGCTGAAATTTAAAATTTGACCTGTTCAATTTTCGACCGATCTAGAAATGAGATGTCGGTCGATCAGTTACTTTTTTATGGGGCCAGTCGGTCGGTCGGTCGACTGAACCAACCGATGCACACCCCAACCTACAAGGATGGTGTTGGGCACAACTGGTCGGCGATACCAAACTTTCAACATGGGGTTCAATTTTTTTTCATTAAAATTAATACACCCTCCGTCCCAACTAGCTTGATAAATATTCCTTTTTGGCCTGTCCCAACTAAGTTGATCAATTTTCTTATATGGAATAAATATAAGCAAGGAAACATCTAATCACTTATTCACTTTATTTCTAAACACACTTAAAACACTAGTTCCTTAAATCTCGTGCCGAAAAGAATTTGATCAACTTAGCTGGGACGGAGGGAGTAATAAATTACAAATAAAAATTTAAAATAAATAAAATAAAATAATTAAGCATGATTGTTTTAGAAATCACAATATTTCTCTCCTATTTTTCATAAACTTTCCACTTAGGGGGTCCATTTTTTTCAATAAAATTAATAAAAAAATTTAAATGAAATAAAAAATAAACATGATTGTTTTAGAAATCACAACATTTCTCTATTTTATTTCATGTTCTAAAATCTCTACATAATAATTTCATTAGTTCTATTTACAAACACATTCTTTTCGATGTAAGTTACTAAGCAATCATCAAAAGATTGTCTCTCATATGATTGCGGAAAATATTATGGGTGAATATCACTTTTTGGCTCATCGAAGGCTGCAGCTGGAATTGGGCGGAATTGGACCGAATCCCTACGGGATTTCCACGAGAACTCTTTGATAGAGGTTATTGGACTCTGGCCGAGGAGAAGTGGCAGTGCTCATCTTGGCAATGGGGCCGCTCAATTCATCAAGATTGTCGTAGAATGACCACTTGATGGGGTTGGCGCTGACGGCGATCTTGGCCTTCTCGACGGTGTCGATTTAGTTCTTGCAATGGATGTCGGCTTTGGGGATTTTAGAGTAATTCTCGCGGCTACAAATAATGTCGACGACGTCTTTCCAATGCTTCTGCTTGAAGTTCCCGCGGCTGAGCTCTAGGTGCCTCTCACTCCAGGCCTCGATTAAGATGGCGGTGATGCCTTCGCTCCAGAAATCCTGCAGGTAGTCGCCGGAGCCGTTGGCTTTCTGTATCTGGATGGGGAGAGCGAGGGTTAGGGAGTTTATATGATTTTCAAATCCATTTTCGTTCATGTGGATCTTTTTTTTTTCTTTTTTTTTATTCCACGTGTATTGACAACATGGCAATTGGTTGGAACGCGCCAATTATCTATCGTCGAATTATTTTTGCGAGCCACAATCAAGATAAAAATGGAACGATGGGTATTGTTTGTAATTATCCTTAGAGTAGAACATTTTTGAAAAAACGCTCAAACGATTGGCCAAAAGTGATAATTACCCAAATATTATGGATGGTCTTTATTGCTGAAAAAAGCCCTTTCAGCTATATAATGACAATTAGTAAATTAGTCAATAACAACTTAATTAACAAATACATCAATGGGTAAACGCGTATTTTCTTGTAGAAATCATCTTCTCGGCAAGATCTTTGATCCCTAAATAACTCTGAGAATTTTTTATCCATGCACACATTAACAATAAGGATCGCAAGTTGACTTTCAAGTTCATACAAAGCTTCTTCAAAAAATTCAGACGACTGGATAAAACTTTGCAAGACGAAGTAGGTTTTCAATATCAAATCCAAAAAAATGAATATCTAGGATCCAAGAATGATATGCATAAAATTAATTATGTGTGGAATTCATCAAAATGTTGATTCAACTCTAAAGCTTACATGTCAATAATTGTGTAAAATAGATAAACTCAATAATGGTGGAGATAAAATTGATATTTTCTATTTCCTTATAACATATTTGTAAAATTATAAAAATACCCTACTTTTTAGAAAATCCTATAGGGTCCGGTGACCCCTGGCTTCATTAATGCCTCCCAAGACAGTGCACGTCGCAATAGGCGCTTTGATTTTGCACTTCACACGTGTGCATCATTGCAAAAAGCATTGAGAAGCCTTTGATTTTGGCAACATGACTCGTGGAGGCGGCTTGATGGTTTGGTTGGCTTGGATGTGACTCACACGAATCATGGCTTGATGTGGTTTACACGTCGATGCATGACATGGAAATTCACATGTTCATCATACAATTTTGATAATAGTCGAAGCATCATATATTACACCGAGCCCATATATAGTGTGCAAAGATTCAAGTTCACTATGAATTATTGTATTTTAGAATCAATTTACTGGCGTCAGCATGCTTCCTAATTCATCGTTATTAGTTTATTTGACAATATGGATGATATCCCTTGCAACTCAAGAATTTCTTTTTCTCTTCCAGATACCTGCAACACTGATTTAAAAATGCGCTAATAGACAATCGGTTAAAAATTGGTATCATATAAATCTATGACATCGATTTTTAACCGATGCTTATTAGCATCTTCTCTGGGACCCCATCACCAATGTCTATTAGCATTCTTGATGTAGTGTAATTTGGCTATGACATCGGCTTCGTTTTTAAGTTATATAGGGAGTCGCAGTGTAGGCACTTTGAATATGTTGGGTCCCAACTCCCACGTGACTGCATGTCTGTCTGTCTCGAAAACCAGACGTATGTGTGCGAGGCTCAGAACTAACTTCTCTTAATAATTCACTGCCCTTTAATTTTCTTTTCATTAAATGTTGTCGTGTGTCGCATGTTTCCATTTAATTTGTCATATTTTCTAATCATGATGTATTAGACATGGATGAAATATTTGGCCGTCAATTTAGTTGATTAAATTGCATGTGTTTGTAGATGGGGTAGAAAAAGTAGTTTCAAGAAGTGTCTTCAAAAGAATATACATGTTGATTCAAAGATTCGTTGCATTGCATTATGAGCCAAAAACTAGTTGGCATTTAATCAATTGCGAGTGCTATATGATGAATGGGCTTTTGTCCTACCAAAAAGGTGAGATTGTGTGATCATAAAATTATGATAAAGGGGTCCATCAAACTAACATGAAAGTTTGATTATATTAAACATGTTGTGAATGTTGATGAGCAAGTTGACAACTTGACATTCAAAAAATTTCTAACGATAAAATTTACTTTTATTGTACATAAAATATAATCCAAGGAGAAAACGACACAGATTTTAATAAAAATAGTTAAATATATTATGAATGGAGAAAAGGTCCCACCTAAAAAGTTTACATTCAGGGACGTAGCCATTTCTTTAACGTATTATCTTTAAATTGTATATTTGCCTCAAATTTTTTATATATAAAAATATAGTTTCTTCCATCCAAACTTGTATTAACTATAAAATTACAATTTCCCCATTCATTTTTATACCAACTACATATTGCATCAGAATTAGCCAAAAAAAAAAAAAAAATCTTACTCATTTATTATATTAAAACCCACTCAAAAGTAACCCAAATCAAAATGAGCAAAAAATTAAAATAATGTTATGTGTTTGTAAAGTGTGCAATGCGAACGGAGAAATCAGATTGAATACCTCAATATTTCCATTTCTTCTTCCCGATTTCTTTGGTCACTACCATAGCACCTACACCGTTGTCGATCGAAATGTTTATTTTCAATTCATCCTATTTTCAAATTTTGAACTCGTCCATACTTAGATGAACTATATAAACAAAAGATGGATGTAACAATAAATTATTCCGAAATACCGACCAATCTCGCCCACTAGTTTTCTTGTTATATATGCTCAATGGACTATATGTTTGGTTTGTGGTTGAGAGGCTCGAAACACTTGTATATTTGGATGATTTGAGAGGGACAATATATGCAATCATTTTCATTGTTGTCGGCAGTTGCATACACTATTCGCTGGCTTTGTCCAATTATTCTTGGAAATTTTGCTAGACTAAGGTAAAAATGTTCCGATTGAGTCTTTTTCACATTATAAGATAGATGACTTGTTAAAAAAAACTGCTGCAAATCTTTACAAATGAAGTTCAATGTCAATATTATTGTACTATAAACATTTTATTTATCAATGTATATTAAATTTCTGATCGGCTCATATTTGACTTGAGCATCGATCGATGCGTTCATGATAAGAAATTAAATTTCCAAAACCTCTTATTATATTTTCATGTTACTAATTGAGACTCACACGGATGCACATATGATTTTTCTAACACCGATATTTCATAAATTGAACCTATAAAATATACTCCCTCCTATTCTTGAGAAATATATCTTTTTTTTTTTCATTTGTCCCTTAAAAAATGTATCACGTTTATTTTGAGACATGACATTACACAACTCTTTATATTTTTATCCCTTAAAAATACTACATCTAAAAAGTAATGAACCACATTTTCTTCATTCAACATATTATCTAACAAACATTTTAAAATATCCGTGCCGCCCATCAAATGTTACATTTATTCAGAGGTGAATCTTCATTAGGGCTGCACTGGGCTCCAGTCCAGTGCAAGCCCAAAATTTTGTCTTATATATATTATATATATTTAGCTTAATATTTTCATTGATCAGCTCATAGTCCAGCCCAACTTTCAAAATAGATATAAACACTTCCAAAATAAAAAGAGGCAGCATCCTAATGTAGCCAAAACCTTTTACTCATAGAAAATTCTAGCCATAAAAAAAAATGGAAATAATAGCATTTCTGACAAAACCCTTTTAGTGTGTAACAATGTAAATTACACTATTACACACTTTTAGAAGCGAAAAAGTGTGTAACAATGTAAAATACACTCTTACACACTTTTTCGCAATCACACATTTTTACGTTATTACTTATTATGATTTTGCTAGTACAACGTATCTTTTTTATGATTTTCTATCTACTTATATAGGAGTAAAATTTAGTATTGCAAAATAGATTAATGTACGGACTTCTCTTGTTGTGGTAAAAAATACTATTCCTTCTGTCCTGTAAGAGTGTATCACATATGGGACGACACAAGTTTAAAAAAAAAAGTTTATAGTTAATGTGTTGAGTAAAAATGAGTGGTTGTGATTGAATTGATTGTGAGATTATGTAAAAATTAGTAGTTGTGGTTAAAAGAAGAAAGTGATGTCATGTCTCAAAATGAAAGTGATACACTCACTCTTACGGAACGAACTGAAAATAAAAAATATGATAGAGAGAGAGAGAGAGTTGGACAGGAAGGCCCAGCTACAAAATACTTGTACATCCTTAGAAGTGATGAGAGAGACAGAGAAGAGGAGAATTGGGCATGGAGGCCCTCCTAGTACAAATGGTGACAACAATATAAAAACGTACCTCATTCTTGGCATATTTTTGTGGACATTATTGCCACCTATCTATTTATTTGTTACATGGAAAAAGGACAATTGTTTTTCTTTAAAGCAAGAAAAAGGACAAAAATAATGAAAATTTAAAAAGGAAATGTGAATTCATGTCCCACGTCATTTTACATTGTTTTCAGTTATTCAGATGAAAAATGGTAACAGTCTATAATAGTACTTTTTTAATCTTTTTGTCCACGACTTCCGATCAAAATTATTTTGTTTTTATTTTATTTTTAGCGGATTTGCAAAATTACCCAAATTTGCAAAAGTATGTACCGAATATATATCGGTGGATCCAAAATTTCATATTTGGGGCGAAAAAACATATTTAATATTAAAATTAAAAAAACATCTCGTTCACAATGAAAATGATTGAAGAATCATTTAAAAATTGATCGTCGTGTTATTTCTCAATTTATTAGTATTAGCATAAGCTATTTTGCTAAATATTCTCTCTGCACTTGCAGTGGCAATTGAAAAAAATCGACATTAATTTGATGAGTAAAATATTAGAGAACAAATCATATATGTCATTTTGTTTCAATCAGTTTCATCGAAAGAGAGCTAATATCATGCAAAAGAGGTACACAAAAAAAAAAGTAATTTTATTATATTTGCATACACTAATAATATTTTTTTCCCCAATTATTTTATTTTGTTATAACCTATAATTTTTTTTTAATTTATTGGCAAAAAGCTGAAATGGCAGGTTATATTAGTATAATGATTGTTTAAATCTGGGTTCCTTGAATTTAGTATTTTGAGTGGTGCTTAGAGCCTTAGACTCTATTTTTGCTTCATGTGCACTCAATAATTCGCCTGAAAGTAAAATTAATTAATAATAGGAGATGTATACAATTATACGCGGTGGAGCAAAATACCGAAAAATCGGTATACTGCACTTACCGTATCGAAAAAATACCGAAAATATCGAAATTTCGGTACGGTATTGTACCGTACCGAAAATTTTCGGTACGACAACGGTATCATTTTCCTCATACCGATATATACCGATACCGCGGTATATGCCGAAAAACCGGTATATACCGAAATAACGATATATACCGAAACACCGGTATATACCGAAAAATTGGTATATACCGAAAAAACCCGTATACCGTCGGAATCAATTATATATATATATATATATATATATATATATATATATATATAGGGTGTGGTTCTAGAGAGAACTACATTATTTGTGAGAACGTGAGAACCATCAAATCTAATGCATTCACTGTAAAAATTAATGCATTCGCTGTTAAAATTAATGCACTACAAAAAATAAAAAAAAATTGCTCCCTTCAGGATTCGAACCCAGGATCTGCATTCATCCAACAAGATGATACATCCACCGTAGATCTTGATAATCGAATGGCTGAAAATGGTTCTCCGTTTTTTTTTTTTTATGGTTCTTTCTTGAACCTCTCCCTATATATATATACTAAAAAATTAATGACAACTTATAAAATATATATTTATTAATAACTAAAAACATGTAAATAAATTGAATAAATATAAAATAAGTTGCATCTATTTTATTTAACTAAATGACTTTGAAAAGTGAACAAAAAAATTATATAACTATACAAGTATGAGCTAAATATATAGCTATATTTATATATCTACATACTATAATTCTAATTTTAGAATAACTATTTCTCTAAAATAAGTTACATCTATATAAAAAATTAACTAAAGATAATAATAAGTAATAAGTACATTTTAAAAAGTAAATAAATGGAATAAATATAAAATTCAAATAATAATTACAAGATTTACTGGTCATTGAAGAAATTAGAGTATTAGTCAATTCTAATATATAACTATAAATATATAACTATGAGCTATGGAACTATATAGTTATATTATATATGTTGATAATAACTACTAATTTTAGAATCTGTTAAATCTAGGGACAGCAAGCGGTGCGACCTCCTGTGTGTAAATAGTGAGGTCTCGGGTTCAAACCCCACTGTTCCCCCTCCCCAATTCCTCCAAGTAAAAAAAAAAAACAAATATATTATTGAATGAGATTCTCTGTTCCATAATTTACTGTGTTTTATTTTTTTGTTATAAATTTTAATTACTTTTTTTTCAATATTAAGTATGTTTTAATATGATTTTAAGATAATTACAAAGGTTCATTAATCTAATTAGGGTTTATAATTATGATTTTATATTTATTTGGATTAACAATGGATTATTTTAGTTAATTAATTCAAAATTAGGGTATATAATTTTTTAAAATTTTATTTTTTGGTGATAAATAGTAATTAAAATTTATTTATATAATAATATTTTTTATTTTTATAGCAAATAATTATAAAATAAATAGATTAAGGGTGGGATATGGTGGTTTACAGTAATTTATTTGACAGAGAATCTCATCCGATATATTAATACGCCCATGCGCATAATTCGGCTATAATATTTGGGCTGTTTCATTTTGAATTTATGAGCATTTATGCGTCAATTTTTTTTAGGTGAGTGAATTGTAACTTCAACCAAGTATAATCACGGATAAATTAAGATACATGTTATATATATTTGTTGGGAACCTTGTGGAATATCCTAACCCTTGTTTTGATGATACCAAAATTCATAGGACTTAATTGTAATAGACTAGAATTGCTTTGAACTCAAGTGTTAGAGTTCGGTTCTAGTTTAGCTTGCGGTGTCGAAGACTGAAGACTGAAGAACGAAGGACTGAAGACTGAAGACTGCAGATACCAACTGAAGTATCAGTTGAAGACTGATTACTTAATGCGCGCAATGGACTGATACTAAAGTCAAGTATCAGTTGAACATTCCTCCTAGGACTGATCTTCCAACGTTCAGAGGAAACCACGTACTCACAAAGTACAGCCGCATTAAATGCAGAGATCTCAGGATATCCTTATCTCTGCAGAGGTCATTCCTATATGATGGTTACTTTTCAGAGACGTCACATCTCCTGTCCATCAAGAGAGCCGTTTCCACCCAGACAAGGAACCTCGAAGATTGAAGCCTCAGCCCAAATTCGAATTGCTCTCCAACGGAAGAAATCTTGATGACGTTCTACGCCAACGGATCTATTCAAGAATTCTCCTACAAATAGCGCTCGAGGATCACTTCAACCTTCACCGATTCAACGACATAAGCTGAAGCTCTGTCGAAATTGCTACTCAGCCTAAAGCTTAATCTCCCCAAAGCTTGAATCGAAGAAGAGAATTCCAAAGCCAAATACAGTCACTGCTGATTACACATATTCTCTTAGACCTTAGGCAAACCTCTGTTTACCCAAAAGCCAAAGGTCAAACTTGCTTCAAAGAACTTGTTCTTTGTAGTGAAGTTGACACTCGTTCAAACCTCCCTCCCCAAAAGAGTGTTTGAGTGATTCGGAATTCAGGAAGGTACTCTGACTCTGAGTGAGAAGTCTTAGCACGGGTTGTGCTGAGCAGAGAAATCCGACGCGAGTGAAGCGTGGGTCCTGAAGAAGGGTTTTCTTCAGTGGTACGGTTGTGTGCACCCGGCAAGCACACGGTTTGGTTTGCAGTGCACCTGTTAAGCACTTGCGGAGTGGATTGTTGGTCTGATCAACCAACCGTGGATGTAGGAAAGGGTTTTTCCGAACCACGTAAAAGTCTCTGTGTTGTTTACAGCTTTCAGTTTTACATTCTTACTTGTGTTATTTCAATTGATAAATTGAACACTGATTAACTGCAAAGAGTAACCTAATAACCAACAACGTGCTCCACCAAGGCTATTGCGAAACTAACTTTAATTTCCGCTGTGTATGATATCAGTCTGACTGATCTATCTTTTGATAGTCAGGAAGAGTGTTATCATCTCTGTCTTAGCAAATACGACTGAAGCCCTTACGTGCATCAGTTAAGTTCCAACAACTTAACTGATAACTCTTTACTGAAGAGCTTTCAGTATCAGTCGTCAATCCTGTTTGGTCAAGTAAAACAGGAGTTTGTGTTTGCATGCAAAGTTTCGTTTTGATCTCTGACTGAGATCTCTCTGATTGAGGATTTGAAAAATAGCCCGTAGGTGTATTCCCCCCCATACACCTATTCGAGACCCTCTGGACCTAACAATTGGTATCAGAGGAGGTTGTTCGCAAGAACTATCTGTATCTGATTAGGTTCTAATTGAACTAGATCCTAATGAGGGCATTTTGTTTTTGATCAAAATCTTTTCTCAAGATTCCTCTTGAGATTGCTTGCTCCGTGATTCTTTTCCTGTTTCCTGTGTGTTTCTCCCTGTTTTCTCTTCAATGTACAGGAACAAGAAAGACTCCTCCAGCGACTATGTTCATACATACTTTCGAGGAATCAACGGACTTGAGATCGGGACACTGGATTCTGACAACAAAGATAGACTCATTTTTCCAGAGGAAAATCAGAGTCCAACCCACTCACAGTCAGAAGGAACGAGCAGATATGATCAAATACGATTAGAGTATCAACACCTGAGTACGAGATTTGAAAATCTCCTTAAGGAGCACAAACAGATCATTAGATAAATTGATCTTGTGCAAGATGCTCGAAGGATCGTCATGCGCCACTTCATTTCAGATGAAGACGAAGCTGACAAAAGAGACGTTCAAGAGCGCAGACTGATCAACAAACTGAAACTACTTCAGTCTCAGAAACAAGAACTTTTGCCACGTCTCGAGGAAACAGAGACAGAATTCAAAAGGGCATCAGAAGTTTTTGAAGATCACTCATGAAGAATCACTTCAGTACAGAAGAAAGATGAAACGTGAAAGGAACGTGCAACAACAGCCGACGGACTCGAAATCGAAGGAGAACCAGTCATAAACTCCAGGGGGAACTTGCACTTCAGACAACGACTAATTTTGTAATAGTCACTGTGTAAGCTTCTCTCAACAATCTTACTTGTATCTATGACTGCTTCTCTTTATCCTTTTCGGCTGTAATGTGATAAGTCCGACGTGTCATTTTTTTTACATTCTCAATTCTTTTTAATTGACACGTATAAACTTTGTTCAAAACGGATGACACGCGATCACACGATCCCGCCCTTTTTACTAACAAGCGGAGTGATCCACGTGCCACGTTTCCATTTGCACGGATTTCAAAAGTTTATTGAAACCGCCTCGTGCACGATCTTTCACATTCACTTCAAAAACGTTTCATCTTCGACTAAAGATTTACTCAATCTCAGAGAAATCTTTTGAGCAAAATTCTTTGAGTGTGTTTTCCCTGCAAGACTAACAGTGAAAATCCACAGTTCAACCTCTGTGAGAACCAATTTACAAATTTTTGCAGAAATCTTCAACACTCAAAATTCCACATGGAAAAATCAGCATCTCAACAAGTTGTGTGTTACGAATCTTTTGTAACAATGGAGGCACTCCAGAATCATGCTGATTTCAATAAGATCAATGAAATCTTAGAACGACATGGATGGATGAAGTTCATTCAATGCTCACCGGAGTTTCTTCTCGACGAGTCGATCATCAGAGAATTCTACGACAACATCAAGACTGATGAGTCAACTGGTGATCTCAAAACTGAAATCTCTGTGTTCACAAATGGAGATTTCTCAGACTCCACAAAGATACTCATCAACATCTCCCAAGCTGCAAGAGAAATGTTCAATCTCCCAACTGACGGACCAGCCCCATTCTTTGCCGATGATGAAGCCACAAATCTCATGAGAGAAGCGCTGATGAGTAATGCATCTGCCGACCACAACATCACTAATGTTCTGAGCCTTTCAAGGCTACATCATCATCTCAGACCCATCGCCAAAATGATCAAGAAATGCTGGTTTGGCACTCTTGGATCCCCTGGTCATCTCTCAAGACCACACAAACTGGTGCTGATCGCCCTGCTTCAGAGAGGCCCATTCAACTGGGAGAAGGCCTACCTTCAGATCCTTGCTGAAGAAAAGGAGGAATCCCATTCCACCAAGCATCTACGTCAAGGAACCAGAGTTTCGACACTTATTCTCTACAGTGCAAAGGAGACTCAATGCTTCTGGAAGAACACCACTCGAGTGTCTTCCACCATTCATCTGTTCGAAGGACAGAAAAGTTCAGCCAAAGAGAATGTCAGTGTGTCAACTAAAATCCCTCTCCTCACTACAGAGCCACGCTACAAGACTCGAGGCTCGATCAAAAGAAAGTTTAACAGCTTGTCATCTCCAGTCAAGATCTCACTTGACACACCTCAAAGGTCACTCAATGAGGATCATGAAGAAGCTGCACAGAAAGATTCAGAAGAAGTGCTAATTCCAAGCACTGAAATGACTCAGCAATAGTCTCCCACTGTTCCTCCACAAGATGAAGGAAATCAACAGCCAGAAGAGACACAAGCAACTGACACCAGAGAAACTGATTCAGAAGAACTTCCTCTCAGAGGATTCTTTCATTTATGTCTGGAAGGGTTCGACAAGAAGGCAAAGTTTGATGAACCTGCTGACATCAATGCCGCATTCTCATCCTCAGCCAATGTCAATCAAACTGTCCTTCTCAAAAACTTTGTGACACAACTGTCTGAACACTGTGTCACAACCCTCTTTCCCTCAATCCTTGCGACCCTGAATCCTGAAAAGTTCCAGGATCTCGTCAGCTACTTCTTCTTCATCTTCGTCAAAACCCTGCCCAAGTCTCAATACAAGGAAATTGATGAAGTTCTCACTGAGGAAGAAATGGAAGTCTTGGAGAACAGCATCTTTGAGAAATTCAAAGTCACTAATCTTTGGGATGTTATCCACGACTGGGCACCCAACTTCAAACTGTACCTGATTTCCAGAGGTCTTCTCAAAGAAGATGATGCTGAAGACACTGAAGACCACCATGAGTCTCCACCGCGTCAGACTGCTCCAGCCGACGAAAAGGCTAAAGAAGCACCAGCTGAAGAGCAAAGACCTGCAAGACCTCTCACTGATGAAGGACTTCAAATTTTGGACGAGAGGTTGCTCATTCAAGAAGAAGCAACTTATGAGCTGAAAGTCAAAATAGCTATTCTTGAATCAACAGTCACGCATCTTCAACAGCAACTGGAAATACAGAACAAGTACAGCGGTGTTCCTGAGTCTGATGACAAAGACAAACGAGAAGAAGACAAGAAGGGAAAAGGGAAGATGATTGAAGAACCAAAATGAAGTCCTCCAAGGAAACCAAGCAAACAGCTCCGCATCAACTAAGGACTAAGGAAGATCAAGGAATGTCATCTAATCAGAAACTCTTTATTTTGTACATGATATTCTTAGATTGTCATAGTTCATTCTTCCTTGTTTTGTTTTTCTGCACACTTTTGGAATATTGTCTTTTACTGATTTCTAGCTGATTTATGATTACTCTGTCATTGTTCTCTTTGTCTAATTTACTTGAGTTAATTATGGATTATCCAATTTAGGGGGAACTCTGCTTAAGCTTTATCAGTACTTGACTGTTTTCCTGACTGATTGTTGGGAACTTGTTTTTATTCACTTTTATCTTTGTTTATTAAAGAAAATAGGGCTTATGTGTCATCATGATTAACTGGCGACTTTGCGTTTAGTATTGAACTTTCAACTTCTGAACACCTCTTTTTGGGCATATCGTTTCAAATCATAGCATGCACTGTACGCCGCCTATTTTCAGCAAGAGATCGTGCCAAATATTCCATATCAGTTTAAATATCTTATTTTAAGGTATTTTTCTGACGGGCATTTATTACAGACGTCAAAATTCATTAAACCTGACTTGGTGCGCAGATTTCAAACTGCCCACGTCTTTTCGATTGCCCTAGGAAACTGTTCATCCTCCACGATCACACTTTCTCCATTATGGCCACTCCTCCATCTTCCATTACTTTTGCATTCTCTCTAACTTCCAAAATCCACAGCACCCTACTGTGAGATTACTCTTTGCAAATTTTTCTTCACAGATTTCAGATTTGAAATGGCCAAGACCAACATGAAGAAGAACGACAACAAGAAGGAGGCTCCGATTGAGAAAGAAGTCAGATATGAACAGTCTGTGCACAAGGAATCTTTCAAGAAGAAGCCTGATTATGCAAAGGTCTCGACAATTCTCCATCGGCACGGATGGACCAAATTCGTCACCAGCGAACCAAAATATCTACTCGATGATGCTGTCCGAGAATTCTACAAGAACCTTCGTTTCAACAACTCTGAAGAGCTCATTTCAAAAGTCAGTGTCATCACCTCGACAGATTGTGTTGTAGAGACTCTCAACGTCTCTCAGATTGTCAGAAAATTGTTCGAACTCCCGAACAGTGGAACTTCCTTCTCCAGACTGACTGATGAGAAAGCGAACAAGATTCTCAAGTCTGCTCTAAAGGATGAATCGGAATCGACAGAAAGTCAAGTTACTCTTTCCCATCTTCTGTTGGATTTGTATACTGAAAGCAAGAACTTTATGCTTGTATACAATGATTCCTGTTTTCACTATTCTTATCTCCTATCTGATTGTGTTCATGATTGCATATGTATGTTCTTTATCTCTGTATAAGTAGATTATATGGTGTGTTGTAGATCACAGAAGACCATATAATTGGAATAACCTTAAGAGATATAATATGATCACAGCCGAAATAACTCTAGGACAAGTTATTGGTTTAGGCTGCAGTATAGATGGAAGTAGTTTGTCTTGGCTACTTGTCTATACTGGTACGTCATTACGTATTGATAGGACCACAGTTTGAGATGTATTCTTCTATCTGACTTAAGTGAAGAATCAAGATCTCGGTGACTTATAAATCTTAATACTAATAAGTATTCAGATATATATATTAATTCGTATATCACTTTGACTTACTATGGGTGAAAGTTATATACTAACTCGAGTACTCTGTATCTTGGGTGATAGCGGTTAATATATGATATTTGATTATCTGTATTAGTACCCGTATCCGGTATAGGATAATGACATCCCCTTAAGGAGCTCAATAAGGTTTATTACGCTAAACCCTGCAGGTTGATTAAATTCAGGCGTAATAATAAAGATTGAGTGGTACTGCTTAAGGAATTATTAAGAGATTAATTAATTTAAGCTGTCAGAGCTCTAATTAATTAATGGATGTCGGATATTTTAAATACGGAGATTTAATAAGTCTAAATACAAGCCCCGACTCATCACCGGCAATAAAGGGGTAAGTCAGTATCGGTTCTCTAGTGGAATGAACTGATATTTATAAATTAATTATGGTCTGGGCTGACCATGGATAAATTAATTTATTTGAGGCCCATCTTTATTCCTTGTATCTGGTCCCTGGGCTGGCCCAATGTCTCCTAGCCCTAGAAGAGCCAGAAATCGTCCCTCACAAGAAAGCAGCGCCCCATACGTATTTAATTATCTATTAAATACAGCTGTCAGTTCTCAGAAAAATACACTGACAAAAATTAGGGTTTTTGAGAGCAGAGGGGGCGCAGGAAACGTGAGTGACATTCTGTCTTGGGAATTTCCATAGCTCGTTGTCCATCCAACGTTGGGAATTGAGCGGGATACAGTCGAGAAGATCAGAGCTGGAGTCTGAATCATTCGACACGATCATCAATCATCTGTGCATCCGATTCTCAAGTAAGTTTTCCTAACACCTGTGTGCAGCTGTTAAATTCATAGGAGCATGTTAGGAATTAATCGTTGTATGATGAATTAATAATAATCCAAGAAACGATCATCGGGCAATCGAGTATTAATTCAATTTAATATTCCTTCATCTTCATCCAGAGTATGCCATGCTGGGCAAGATAATCCAGAAATGCTGGATAGGTGCCACCGGAACTTCGGACAAAGCTTCTCAACCTCAGAAGAATGTTATGGCTGCTCTTCTGAAGAATGAGTCCTACAACTGGGAAGAAGCTTATCTGAAGCTTCTCTACAACGAAGCTCACAACACGTGGCCGGCGACAATGGTTCGACAAGGGAACAGGGTCTCCCAGATTATCATCGAAGGAACAAAGGAGCACAGATTTGTGCGATGGTCAAAGATGATTGACTTCACAGACAGTCTTCGTCTCTTCAAACCGGCAAGAAGAGAACCCAAACATTCTCTGAAGACGAAGGTAATTGATATCTCATCTCCACAATCATCTGACTCTGATGCCCCTGATTCACCTCCATCAAATCCTCCTGCTCGCACGAATGTGCCCCGCCGATTCCGTTCCATCCTACCTCAAAAATCCTCCAGAAGACCAAACGAGTTGCCTTGGAAATCTTCTCCAAAATCCAAAGGCAAAGCTGTCATGGAAAGTTTCCTAGAAACAGCTCCCACTGTTTTTGTAAAAGGTACTCAGGAAGTAGTTGAACTTTAGTCTAAAGCTCAACGAAATGCTAAAAGTCACCTCCGTCGTTTACTTGGTGATTTCGATACGTCATTAGAAGTCTACCGGAACCTTCATAGACTTCTCACGTATACCTTCCTGAAGACGGCACCCTGCCCACAAATCAACAGTCTTCACAGCTCTGAAGCCGAAGACTCATTCGAGATGGAAGAGGCATCCCTGATCAGCCTCTTTCAAATTGAAAAAGTTTGGGATGTAATTCATGGCTTTGACAGTTTCGCCATGAATTATCTGTATTCTTCCAAACAGTTCAGACATCTCATCTCACTCAACAATGATGCTGGAACTTCGAAGGCATCTGAAGAGCCCTTCATCTCCGAACAAGTAACTGATGTACTCAGCTCTCCAGTATGCGACACTGCTCCACCGGCGGAATCCGTAGCTGATCCTGCCGCCTCTGAACAACCAATGACTGATCCAATCAGTCAGTTGAACTTGCCATCAACTCCTCCAACAATCTCTGCTGAAGTTGACCAGGCTAGCGTCACTGAAATTGATGCACCATTGCCAGATGCAGAACAGAGATCAACTGACATTGCTGATACCCCAGTCTCTGAAGGACGAGTCGAGGACATCGTCAAGTCTCATCAGCCTTCATCATCACCCCTCTTGAATACTGATGAGCCTACTCCTCTTGAAGGCGTCACCATTAGTCAAGAGCAGTCGATTTCTCAGCCTCCTGCTGAAGATAGAGCGGAATGTTCTGCTCCACCGAGCACAGCAGAGGCATCCACTTCAAAAGATCCATCTGCCGATCAGGAAATACCAATAGAACAAGTTGAGCTTCCTCGCCCAACGGGACCAGTTCTATTTGATTCAGATGCAGATAC
The DNA here is from genome assembly GCF_028751815.1 of Salvia miltiorrhiza. Taxonomy (NCBI): domain Eukaryota; kingdom Viridiplantae; phylum Streptophyta; class Magnoliopsida; order Lamiales; family Lamiaceae; genus Salvia; species Salvia miltiorrhiza. Next base: position 38,157,910 of record NC_080387.1, read on the forward strand.
TGACAAGCTTCTTACCATCTGGAAACACAATCGGCCGCACAAGAATCTTTTATGGATTTCTGACGATGTAGAAGATCCGATGGCTGTACTGCTTGAGCAGCTCTCCGATCAACAGCTTGAAATCGATTCACTCCATCATGAGCTCGAACGACAAAATATTTATGGAGAAAAGTTTGTAAAGAAACTCAAAGCAGTCCAGGAACAGGCAACTGCAGACATGATTTACCATTCCGAGTTGATCAATAAGCTCCAACAACGGATGGGAGCAGAAGAAGTTGCTCTTATCAAATTCAAGACGGAAATGCCTTATCTTGACAAAGGTATGCCCAAAATCAAGAAGGATCACAATAACTTGTGCAATCTTTTTCTTGAATCAGAGATTCAAACGAAGACGCAACTTCTTGAGCTCTCAGAGAAGATCAGGGAAATGCATCTTGAATTCCTGAAGACGTTCATGCCTGAAACTGCAGTCAGACACCTCGTTGCAGAAACAGTGAAACCTATCCTGGAACGACTTGTGAAAGTGGAACTGCAAATCCAACAACCTCAAGAGTCCCATGACTCTGCCCTCCTACAGAAGATGTTTAGTGATCTTCAAGAGCTGAAAAGCCGACTTCCTCCCGATGATGCCAAAAAGGGGGAAGAGGATATAATGAAGCGCATCCGAAGGGAAGAGGAAATGATCCCTTCATACTTTAACAGGGCTGAAAATAGGGCTGAAGAGATTATCTCAAAGGTTGCTCCTACCATTTCCTCAGTTGAACTCAACAGGAAGAGAGGCAGAGACAGCTCCTCAAATGAGCCAGAGCTGAAGAAGACGAAACTCGATTTCGTATCAACTCTAAAGGAAGGTCAAAAGCTCGAACACTACTTCAGTAAAGGACTGATAGTATCATATTTGGAAAAGTTTGAGCGACCAGACAAATGGATACCTTCTGAGTTGAACGACTGGTGGGAGAAAACTAAGGAATGCTACACCAAATGGATGGTTTTTGCAAACATCCAAGGTGACAGGGATTACAGGAATGATGCCTGGAAGTATTTCCTGTTGCAGCTGCAAGAACGAGATTTGGTCTTAGAAATACAAGATGCTCAAAGAAAATTCAGAAAAAGCATTCCTGACCCTCAGAAGAAAATTGTGACTCCACCAAGGATTAAGAATGGAGTCTACAGAGACAGAATCAAGATAGAATTCAGAGCCATATGCAAGATTTGGAATTTGCATCCAGACTCCAGTGAAGCCAGAGAGATCTGGGAAGCAGTCTTCAAGCTATACAATCAGAAACCGTGAGTCTCTTAGTTGTCTTCTGTATTGTTCTTTTCCGATTCCAAATTGTAATTTAGACTGATGGCTTATCAGTCTTTTATTAATGAAAAGAACTTCTTTTTGATCTCAACCTGAAGACAATGACTCTTTGTCCAGGCTCTGATTATGTTTTTCTGTCTTCTCCTTATTCTGTTTTTAGAACTGTTTCGTTCTTAACTCTAAGTACAAGTTTTTAGGATCTATTGTTAAGGGGGAACTGTTTTCACCCCAGGTTTAGAACTTGCACTGTGAGTTCAGTCTTTTTGTTGTCTAGAACTGCTGCGTGGTTTTGGCATCATCAAAAAGGGGGAAATTGTTGGGAACCTTGTGGAATATCCTAACCCTTGTTTTGATGATACCAAAATTCATAGGACTTAATTGTAATAGACTAGAATTGCTTTCAACTCAAGTGTTAGAGTTCGGTTCTAGTTTAGCTTGCGGTGTCGAAGACTGAAGACTGAAGACTGAAGAACGAAGAACTGAAGACTAAAGACTGCAGATACTAACTGAAGTATCAGTTGAAGAATCAGTTGAAGACTGATTACTTAATGCGCGCAATGGACTGATACTAAAGTCAAGTATCAGTTGAACATTCCTCCTAGGACTGATCTTCCAACGTTCAGAGGAAGCCACGTACTCACAAAGTACAGCCGCATTAAATGCAGGGATCTCAGGATATCCTTATCTCTGCTGAGGTCATTCCTATATGATGGTTACTTTTCAGAGACGTCACATCTCCTGTCCATCAAGATAGCCGTTTCCACCCAGACAAAGAACCTCGAAGATTGAAGCCTCAGCCCAAATTCAAATTGCTCTCCAACGGAAGAAATCTTGATGACGTTCTACGCCAACGGATCTATTCAAGAATTCTCCTACAAATAGCGCTCGAGGATCACTTCAACCTTCACCGATTCAACGTCATAAGCTGAAGCTCTGTCGAAATTGCTACTCAGCCTAAAGCTTAATCTCCCCAAAGCTTGAATCGAAGAAGAGAATTCCAAAGCCAAAATCAGTCACTGCTAATTACACATATTCTCTTAGACCTTAGGCAAACCTCTGTTTACCCAGAAGCCAAAGGTCAAACTTGCTTCAAAGAACTTATTCTTTGTAGTGAAGTTGGCACTCGTTCAAACCTCCCCCCCAAAAGAGTGTTTGAGTGATTCGGAGTTCAGGAAGGTACTCTGACTCTGAGTGAGAAGTCTTAGCACGGGTTGTGCTGAGCAGAGAAATCCGACACGAGTGAAGCGTGGGTCCTGAAGAAGGGTTTTCTTCAGTGGTACGGTTGTGTGCACCCGGCAAGCACACAGTTTGGTTTGCAGTGCACCTGTTAAGCACTTGCAGAGTGGATTGTTGGTCTGATCAACCAACCGTGGATGTAGGAAAGGGTTTTTCCGAACCACGTAAAAGTCTCTGTGTTGTTTACAGCTTTTAGTTTTACATTCTTACTTGTGTTATTTCAATTGATAAACTGAACACTGATTAACTGCAAAGAGTAACCTAATAACCAACAACGTGCTCCACCAAGGCTATTGCGAAACTAAGTTTAATTTTCGCTGCGTATGATATCAGTCTGACTGATCTATTTTTTGATAGTCAGGAATAGTGTTATCATCTCTGTCTTAGCAAACACGACTGAAGCCCTTACGTGCATCAGTTAAGTTCCAACGACTTAACTGATAACTCTTTACTAAAGAGCTTTCAGTATCAGTCGTCAATCCTGTTTGGTCAAAACTGTTTTCAGTAAAACAGGAGTATGTGTTTGCATGCAAAGTTTCGTTTTGATCTCTGACTGAGATCCCCCTGATTGAGGATTTGAAAAATAGCCCATAGGTGTATTCCCCCCTCATACACTTATTCGAGACCCTCTGGACCTAACAATATTGAAGGGTGGAATTAAACACAACAAAAGTTACACTTAGCATCCACAGCAGATCTCTCAAAAGTAATCATAATTTTAAATTTCAGCTAAAATTATAAAAAGTGAGATAAAATGATCATCCAATAGATAACCTATATTAAGTTGGGCCCACAAAACATTTACACCCCCTCAAATTTAATCCTAAATTTACACCCCCTTAGAGCACTCCCAGCAGAAATCCCAAAATTATGCTCCTATATTCCTCCCTGAAGTTTTTCTATTTAATTTTAGGATCTCGATTTTATAAATGCATACACCAGATCTCCTATTTTCTACATAAAAATAATAATTATGTGTGGGCCCTACTAATTATAAGCTTAAAATAAATTTAGGGTGGATGTAAATTTAAGATTGAATTTAGGTAGGTGTAAAAAATTTTGTGGGCCCCATCCAATTTAGGGGATCTGCTGGATGCATTTTTTTTTATCTCATTTTCAATTGTTTTAGCTTAAATTTAGAGTTAGTGATGCATTTAGGTGATCTGCTGGGAGTGCTCTTAAATCTAATCCTAAATTTATAAAATAGATAATGAAAAATATGAAAGTTGTTGTGTGCAATTGTAAAATAGGGGTTAACAATAATTTAGGAAAGACTTCAGGAGTATTTTTAGAAGTAAAATTTTGAGAGATGCTGTGGATATTGTTGGGAAAAACCAAGAAAATCTTATAATTTTTTTTAGCATTGTTATATCTCACCGTTTATATTTTCTTAGCACAGTTATATCTCACGAAATAGACAAAGGAGGAGGTAATTTTTAAGTTGTAATTATATGCATTTTTTTATTTAAAAGATTGTTGATCGACAATTATTTTAGAGTGGATTTTGAAAATACCCACTTTCCTTTAGTAAAATTAAAAATTAGCCACTAAAATAAAAACTTAAAAAAATACCCACATTTACCATTTTACCCTTACATATAATTTTTTTACAAATACCCACGAATTCACAACCAGTGAATTCACAACTGAATAACAGGTATTGGTTGTGAATTCAAGTTTTAAAGTTTGAATTCACAACTATAAATAGTGTTAGTTGTGAATTCGCGTGAATTCACAACCCACACTATTTCAAGTTGTGAATTCACAACCGATAAAACTTGAATTCACAACCAACATTTTTTCAAGTTGTGAATTCACAACCAATAAAACTTGAATTCACAATCAACACTATTTCAATTGTGAATTAATTCAGTTGTGAATTCATAAACTTGGTTGTGAATTCAATAACATTTGTACAAAATTGCGCGATTTTCATCAATTTCTTCAATCTGTGATCCAATATACTTAGTATTCAATCAAACCAAAGCTTATGCAGAAAATTTATTACATTTCCTTTCTTGAAACGAAATACATCGCTTGTAAACATCAAAAATCCCCAAAATAAGAAAAATTTAAAAAAGCCCCAAGTTCATCTCAAATTAGGGCACGATTTCCCCAAATCAGGAAACTAAATCAAAAACTAAATCACCAGATACTTCGGCCTCTGCAGATCCGGGGCGGCGCGGCGCTGAGGCGGCGGCGTAGTGAAGGACGGGGTGGCGCGGCCGAGGCCAGGCTTCGCTGGACGCCATCGGAAGCAGAGATCGAGAGAGAGAGAGAGAGAGAGACATCGGCGCTGAGATCCGACGGCGGATGCGCCACTGTCGGGGTTGGTAGCTCTGCTTCTGGCCTCGTCGTGGGCAACGGAGTTGGCGGTGGCCGTGGGAGCGTGCGGCGGCGCCGCTTGGAAAAGAGAAATCCATAGGGGAAGTCCTACGAAGCTGCTGACAGGACGCGGGAGACGGCAGAGGAGACGGGCGCCAGAGCCAGGGAGGCGGGGGAGTACACGGCAGAGAGGACGAAGGGATGCGACGGCGGAGAAGAGAGAGAAAAGAGAGGAGAGAGCGTGCAGAGAGAGAGAGAGAGAAGAGAGAGAAAAAAAAATGAGAGAATGAGAGGAAGTTAGGGTTTGCCCATAACACAAAAAGTGGGTATTTTTTTAAGTTTTTATTTGAGTGGGTAAAATTTATTTTTACTATATAAAAGTGGATACTCTTATATATTAACACATTATTTTAAGTAGAATAATTAGATAAGTACCCCAATTTATGCGCCCTCTAAATAATTACTACCATTTATGCGCCCCTCGTAAATTAGATAAGTATGCGCTAGCTAGATTAACATTATTAACTCACATGAGCTAGGCGTATAATTAAAAATTTTAAGACACATGATCTAATCGAATAAATACTAGCGCATATTTACACACATTAAGCTAAGAGGAAAGATAAAGAAAAAAAAGATATATATAGTGATCAAATCATATTATTAATATATAAAATCATGTTTAATTAAGCTAGGTGCATAAAATTGTATTATTATATAAAATTATCTTAGAAATTTACAAAGAAGAAGGTGATTTTTAAGTTGTAATTATCCGCATTTAAGAAGGAGGTAATTTGTAAGTTGCTTTTCACGAGATAGATGGCAATTTCTGCAAGCTGAGGCATATGCGTAACATTTGGTCTGATTGCACTATTCTTAGGAATATTGGCGTCCCTGCTAGAATGGCTCCTCCGGCAGAGTTTATTTCTGTTCACTGGTGGCCTCCCACGGTTCCCTGGATTAAAGTGAACGCTGATGCCTCCGCTCTTAGCTCGCCGGCTTTCATCTCTGCGGGTGGCATTTTTAGAGATCATTGGAGTTGGGTCAGTGGTTGTTTCCACTACAAAGGCGGTATGGGGTATGCGTTTGAAGCTGAGTTGTTGGTTGTTATCGTGGCTATTCGGATCACGTTTACTAAAGGATGGACCCATTTTAGATTGAGTCTGATTCGGCTTATGTGGTCCATCTGTTGCAGACTCGTTCGGAGGCAGTCTCTTGGCGTTTTGTGGCTTTATGGAAAGGGGTGCTTTGTCTCCTTCAAAGTTTCCACCTTCTGGTCACTCATATTTTTCGGGAAGGTAACAAAGTGGCGGATATCATGGCGCATCATTCTCGTACCGAAGGTTGGTGGCCTCATGTATTAAGCAAGCGGCTTGGCTTGACATGGTTATTGACAACCCTCTCCGTATGGTGACACGATTACTCAATGCATGCGGTCATCCTCGGCATTCTTAGTGTCGCGGAGTCCTTTATTTTTTGGCGTTTGGGAGGTTGGTCCCTTTGGTATTGATGGTCGGAGTGTTCTTTGGAGTCTTTTTCAACTTACTGGTGCGCTAGTAGCTGGGCTCCAAAGGGTCAGACTCTATTGGAAGCTCCACATTTGGCCGAGACTCGCCCTCTCAATCACTTGGCGTCGAGATATTATGCCCGCTACTTTTTCTTGGTGCTTATGCTCTTGCCTGGTTTTTATTTGCATCAATTTCCTGGTTTTGGTTCGCAGTTTGGAGGGCTATCAGTTTCGAAGTTGCTGCTTGGCGTCGTTGTTATGCTGGAAGATTTCTCCTCATGCTCGCGGGGTGATTCACGATCTGGTTCGTTGTCTTTTGGGGTCTGTGCTAGATCTGACGGTTAGTCAGCTTTGGTGGAGTGGCAGTCAGTTGGCTACTCGACACCAACATCTCCAGGTGTGGCTTCATTGGTTCAGTTTCTTCTATTGGCCTTGTTGCCTTACATGGGAAGGGTGCCGAACTTACTTGGGGGTGATGGTTAGGTTGGAGCTCCCGAAGCAAGTCCTCATTTCTCATGTTAGTTTGTTTTATTTTGGTTTACTCTGCTCTCTTGTCTTCTTATGACTTTTTTAGACGAGTACTCTTTTTCCTCTTTAAGGGTTTTCCCATTGGTTTTTCTTTAAAGAGGTTTTAATGAGGCTCTCAGCCCTTAGTCTGATCCTTTGTACTTTCAACAATTTTTAGGTTTTTTCTTTTTTATAAAATCGCAATTTAATAATATCCACATTTTCTTATATTAAATATTTGTTGTTCGATGTCAATGAGACCTAGCTTAAGTGACAAAGTTGCGGCACCCAAAGACTCTTATTTGCAAGTGGTCTTGGGTTCAATCTCGTGCGGGTGACTTATTTGATTATATAATAGATACCTCTAGTAATTAAAAAAAATTGGTTTTCGACAATTATTCAAGTAAATAATTACATAAGTGCCCCATTTATATTGCCCTCTAAGTAATTATACCCCCTCCGCCCAAAAAAAAAAACATTGAAATTTATACAGTCTTCTTCACACAACGACCGAAAAAATTTTGTTTTTTGATTTTTAGTTTGTTGAACGGCTCTTTCACTTTTTCTTTCTTTTCTCTTCCGTAAATGAAAACACTATTCTATCTCATTTTCCACTACTTCATCTCATTCTTCTTCAATTCTTCATTAAAAATGTCTTTCCCCAACACTTCATCCATCAATTCTTCGTCGAACAAGAAGTTCCCAATTAAGATCATCTTATTTTTCCTGATCCGAATATTAAATTCGGAATTTTTTCATGCATCTTGCCGACAACTTCATGCAAGTGGCAAATACTATTAATTTCGATCATCCAAAGAAAAAAAAAAGCGGAAATACATTCTTCATGATCATGAAAGCAATGGAGAATAACTTCATTGGAAATACATAGTCACCAAACCTGTTCACAACGATTCATTTTTTCCCAGGCTTCTCATCGATCCATAAATGCACCGCAACTATTTGGAACCTGGCGTAAGGCATTGCCGCATATTATTGCGACGAATACCTTCATATAGTAGAATGCACAGCGTTGAAGTGCTTCAAGCATTTTCTTGAAGTTGTTGTCCGCATTTTTGGTGGAGTATATTTGTAAAGGCCAACCACCGTCGACTGTCAAATGCTACTTGCAATGCATGAGGCGAAGCATAGGTTCCAAGAATGTTGGGGAGCTTAGACTGCATGCATTGGACTTGAAAAAATTATCCTTGGCATGGCATGACGCTTACACTCGAGGGGATCATAGCGAGCCCACTATTATACTTGAGATTGTGGCATCCCAAGATCGTTGGATTTGGCATGCCTTCTTCGGGATCCCAGGTTCGATCAACATCCTCAATCAATTAACGTTGTTCAACGATGTTATGTCGGAAAATCAAGCAACGGTGCACTTCGTGGGCGACGGCTCTCACCGTACTAGGGGCTACTACTTAACAGATGGAATCTACGCAGAGTGGTCCGTTTTCATGAAAAGCTTCGCATTTCCAAGCGACGAGAAGAAGAAAAGGTTTAAACTAATGCAAGAAGTTGCACGGAAGGATGTGGAACTAGCTTTTAGTGTTCATCAAGCTCGTTGGGGTATTGTAAAATGCCCGTCTCGTTTATAAAAGAAAGAGCAAATTAGCAACATAATGTTTGCTTGCAACATATTGCACAACATGATAATCGAGGATGAAGGAGAGATAATGTCACAGATTGGGAGGCCGACACCAATAGTGAGAGATCAAGAAGCGGTCCTCAAACGGAGTTCAATACTGGAGCGCCGCCGAAATTCGCCGCATATATGGCCTGAAATCTATCCCTTCGCGACAGCCATTTGCACACCCGTCTCCGAGATGATTTGGTCGTGCATATATGGGCACGATTTGGTCCTATCGAGCCATAGTTATGTTTTTGAATTATTGTAATGTTTTTTTAATTATTGTTTTTTAATTAATATAAGGTTTGATTTTAATTTTAATGAAATTTTTATTATTAAATTAAATGTTAAAATTAATTGTAAACAACATTAAAATTAAATATAAAATATAAAATAAAATTTAAGAGTCAAGATGGAGGCTATCCCACTATAGAGAGTGTGCTCTTAAATGGTGGGGATATCGTACATTAGCAAATATTTCACTATGCGCCCGAATTTCATAATTATAAACTATAGCCAATTATTGAAAATATTAAAATGCGCTCGATTTGTTTATCGATGCAATTCAATATGTTAAAATGAATTAATTTTATACAATTGTTAATAACTTTTGTTCATTGTTAGATATGGAGGATACTGGAATGATGTTTTTATAATGGTGAGAGTGCAACATTTGCTTATGTTCGAGCCGATAATATAAGCATCTCAAAATTAAGGTAAAACATTAATTACTATTTGATTTGGTAATTCTTCGAGTGCATGCTACGATCTATATTATCTATCGATATGTAAAAGTGGTAGGATATCCGATCTTTTTTTAGTATTGATGATCAACTTTCTCGACTATGCACAATTAAGGACAGGCGCAAGAAGTTTATCGACCTTCGTTTGAGAGACCATCTTCGTCCACTTATGACTAGACTCCTCAGCCCACTTTGTTCGATAAGTCCATCACGCACCAGATGGAGGGATTTGATTGGTTTGCTGATACAACTCATAATTCGTTCATGAATTATGATCCCCCCAGCACGAGAGATGTAATCGACCAGTGATGAAAACAGTGATGATGAAGAGTACGTTCCATTAATTGAGTCTAATGATGAATAGTTTTCGTATGCTGATATAATATTTGATAAGTATAAGCTCCCCATAAAAATCGGTTAAATACGTCAATATCGTTCAGCATAGATGGACGCATCTTTCCCAGTACGGGGCACATGCCCGCACAACTTTTTTTTATTATTATATTAATTATATATGTATATTTATATGATTATATCTGAATCCCCCAAAAATATAATATATCCCATTATTCACAATCTCAAACCCCAAACTAACACGTGCCTCCACAAGTTTTTTTTTTAATATTATATATGTATATTTATATGATTATAATATTTTTCTTTGGGATTTTTCGGGATTTTTCTTTGATGGTCTCGCATATTTACCGTGAGGGTAATCAACCGGCAGATATTATGGCCAATGATGATCGGCAGGAAGGCTGGTGGCCTTTTGCGATTGAGGAGATTAGGATTGCGGTTGCAAGGGATATGTCGACGCATAGTCATATCCGTATGGTTATATAAGCAGGTTCGTTGGTTCCCTTAGGCTTTGGTTGGGTTGTTTTCTTTTGTTGTTGGTCTCCTGTTTGCTTTCTTGGTTCTTCTTCTTCCGGTTTTCTTGAGCCGAGCTTCTTAGGGGTGATGGTTAGGCCGGAACTCCTGAAGTTGTCTCTTCCCGCTCCTGAACCGAATGTGAGTCTTTCACGAGTACTCTTTTTCCTTCTAAGGTCTCTTCTTCTTAGAAGGTTTTAATGAGGCTCGATCTTTTGTTTGCTCTCTTTTGCGCTTTCTTGGATGTTTTGTACTCTTTTAGTTTTCCATTAATACAAGCCTTATTCTCATCATCATCATATGATTATATCTCAAACCCCAAAAATTTAATTAAATCTCATTATTCTCAATCCCAAACCCCAAACCAACGCATACCGTGATACCCAAATTTTTAATTCATCGGTGCAACACGGAACATACTGGGAGGTAGATTGCTCTCCCTCTCCTCCTTCCATCATCATTATCGAAGCTTTGATTCTATCTCAATTTCCAACAAGTATCACTAAATAATCCATATTGTATATAAATTAATTGGATTTCACTCTTCCAAGAATTTTATTTCAATTTTGATTTGTTGGATTAAATCATTTTGATTTAGGTTTATATGGAAAGATTTTATAAAAGAGCATTGGAACCACCATTTGTTATTGGAAAAAAATGATGATAGTGCCAAATTAACTAGGAACGATTTTGATGCAAAAGACCTTCCTACAGATCCAGGGTTAAGGATTCATATTTTGGATTATAATCTAAATATTCGAGATGAAGTTCGAATGGCATACATATCGAGCGGTCCTTGTTAACTGTTGAAGCATAATTTTCCTTTTATAACCTTTGGAAAAAAATCAAGGTATTTCAGTTCTAATTATTTTCCTGAATATTCAAGTTAGTTGGGGTAGAGTATATCAAATTATGTCACTGCTACAGTTGAAATGATATTTTCTGCAATGAATATTATAAAGAATCGTCTACGCGGTAGGATACGAGATCAATGGATGAATGGTAGTTTGATTATATATATTAAGAAAGAGATTTTGATAGTGTTGATAATGAGTCAATCATGCAAATATTTCAGTCAAAGAAAACTCATAGGTTTCAATTGTAATAGGCTTGGATTATTATGTAATACTCCCTTCGTCCACAAAAAGTATGTGGTGGAGTGGAGGGCACGAGTTTTTAAAAAAATAGTTAGAAGATATGATTTTAGTGTTAAAGGATAGTATTGGGCCCACCAAATTGTAAAAGTAAAGAGTGACTATTTTGTAAATATTGAGTGTGAATGAGGTTTAAAGTATAAAGGAGGTTTCTAAAAAAAACACAATCTTTGTGGACGGACGAAAATAGTAATAAACACGCAACCTTTGTGAATGGATAAAGTGTTTTTCTAACGTATTTTATATATATAATTATTTTGTTGCCCCATAACAAAATACTCGTCCCTCCGTTCCACGAATCTTGACAAGTTTGGTTTCAGCACGGGAATTAAGGAGTTGTAGATTAGTGTTTTAAGTGTGTAGGTAATATAGTATAAAAGTGATAAATTAGGAGATGGAATGTGATGAAGTAAGAGAGATGAATGTAATAAAGTGATAAAGTAGGAGAGAGAAGGTGATAAAGCAGCAGAGAGAAGATAATAATTGTTACTATATTTAGAAACGTGTCAAGATTCGTGGGACGGATGGAATAATTCTTCCTGTTAGGGGTGGTAATCGGTCCGGTTCAGTTATAACCGAATTGGTTTACCGGTTAACCAAAACTGATTAAAAATGAAAATGCTAACCAAAAACCGAATCAGTTTTCAATTCGATTAATCGGACTGATTAATCGGTTAACCTTATTAACCGGTCAACAAGAAGGGCAACTTTCATCGAGATCTACTGGAGCACAAGGCAATTCAGCAAGAAGAAAGAAGCAACATCTCGAGTGTTTTATAATTGGGAAAATTGCACCTAAATACACAAACTTTGTCAAAAATTCATATTTGACGCGAAGTTAGGATTTTACATTTTAATACACCAACTTTCGTTGTTGTCCAAATTTGACACGACTTAATTCTTAAAAATTCAAAAAACAACCCCTTTTTGTAAATAATTATACAAAGACCCACTTATGTTATAATTTGGGACATTTAAACCAAAACAAGATATTTCCTTGTGATGTTTTCTTTTAAACCATTTTAGGCGCGGATCAAATATTAAAAGAAAACATCATAAGGAAATATCTTGTTTTGGTTTAAATGTCCCAAATAATAACATAAGTGGGTCTTTGTATAATTATTTACAAAAAGAGGTTATTTTTTGAATTTTTAAGAATTAAGTCGAGTCAAATTTGGACAACAACGAAAGTTGGTGTATTAAAATGTAAAATTCTAACTTCGCGTCAAATATGAATTTTTGTCAAAATTTGTGTATTTTCACGCAATTATCCCTTTATAATTCAATTTTTACCTCATTTTCCCATAAAAAATAAACAAACAAATTTTCATTAGGCTGCAGCCCAAGTTGCATTAAACAGATGGGAGGCGCCAGACAATAAACTCAATTCCAAGATTTCATCTTTATGTAACCAACCAATTCTTCATCAAGAAATTAACCAATCTATTATCTATACAATTTCCAAACACCAGACTGTAGGAACTTAGATAGGATGCAAAATCAAAACTAACTTTTCACTGGCCGAACCGGTAACGCTGGGACTGCTGGACCGCTGCTGCCGAAGCTCAGATACGGAGGCACGGTAAGGACGAAAGGGAGCTCAGATAGTGAAAAAAGAATACATGTTGCCATTCAACATGAAATTGAAGAGCATTGATTTAAGGAAAACCATTCACTTCATCTTTCTTTTGGCGGTGGTTGCCATAGTTTTTCAGATCTGATTCTGTAGCGAATCGCCGGAGCAGACGATAATGAAGTCCAATGGCCTGCGCAATACGGCTCAAAACAGCCTGGAAATTGAGGATATCGGCTCGGTGGGAAGATGCGCCAGCGACGTGGGAGGGAGGGGAGGCGCCGACGACGTGGGAGAGAGAAAAGGCGCCGATGGGGAAGGGCAGGTCGCAGACTCGCAGTAGAAGGCGGAAGCCCTAGATCTTTGGGTATTTTCAAGGCATGAGGCTCTGGACTGGGGTCGTGCGAAAGTGAAAGTGTGAAATCAGAAATCTAATATGCCCTATTGCATTTTGGCTATTTTTAAATTATAATATAATGGAGTAAAATATAAATTAATTAATTTAAACCGGTTAAATTAATCGGTTAAACCGAATTAACCGGTTAACGAAAAATAGATAACCGAACCGAACCGATAAAAATCAGTTATCGGTTAACTGATAACCGATTTTTTCGATTCGGTTACGGTTTTAATCGGATAACCGGAACTGGTTTACCGGCCCTAGTTTCTGTTATCCACCAATGCCAAAACCCAGTCACACAAACAAGAGATAGAATTTTTTCTCTTCCGTTCACTAGATAAAGCATGAAAGAACTTAATGTTCCTATCGCCCAGCCCAAGCCAATTCGCTCGGGATGGTTGGTTCCAATGAATTTCTTCGGCCTCAGTCATCTTCTCGATCTCTTTTGTGAGCCGTTGTAGCTCGTTTGTAAAATTCTTTGATTGAGATTTAGTGTTTAGAAGATTCAACCGCTTCTTCTGAAGATCCGCAAGTTCCTTAGATGGAGCTTTGAATTTTTTTTTACCACACTTGTAGAAACCTCTTACACAGTGCTAATTCTCATGAATAGGTTGGAACCCCAAATTGGGTTTCGTCTATCCTGGGCCAATGCGTTCTAAACACTTTCGTTTATCGCTTGACACGTCAAAAAGTGTAATGAACCGGTCCAAATGCTTTTACCCCGCCCATGCCAGTTTTAAATAAGCAATACCACTAGTTGTAATTGTACACGTTATTTAATGATTATACCTTTTTCATCTTCGTTTTTTGTGCCTTTCTTCCAGTAATTCACGTAAAGCATAGGAAATAGTTTTGTAAGAGTTAATCCCGAATTGTGCTTTTTTGGTTTATGTTTCCCGCTGAGAATATAACGTGCATAGTATTTTCTAAATAGTGGATTTTTTTTTTTGCATGGATAGTTAAATACCGAGAATATGGTTAGATATATATACTAATTACCGCAATTAAAGTTTGAGTTTGCTTATAATTATGCATAATTGTTACCTATGTTGAATCTTAGTTGGTTCTTGAAATGAGAATTCTTTACTTCAAAAAATTGTTATTACCTAAGCATAGTTTATTAGGGTTACATTTAGACGTGTATTGAGAAAGCTTTATTTTCGCATTTTATATCTGTACTTTTTTTGGAGCATCAATTTTTTTGATTACTGATAATATATGTTTGGGTTATTGTTATGTCATTCATATGAATGCATTTTCGGTACAACATCTTATTTTAATTTGAAATCTGAAGTCACTTTTTTTTTGGCAGTGGTGGAGTTGAGAACGAAATGTCAAATGTGGTACTTGGGATTAGGGATGTCAATCCAGCCCGAAACCCGTGGGCAGACCCGAGTAACCCGACAAAATTAGAGGGTTAAGGTTGAAAAATTGCAACCCGATTATAAATCGGGCTAATCGAGATAGCCCGTTCGGGCTGGCGGGTCAGCCCGTTGGGCTACTAGTTTTTTTTAATTGAATTTTAAAATACTTTAGAGTTTAGGCCTTTAAGGTTTGGCCTGAAACCGAAATTTTTTCAGCCTCACTAGTCACTAGCGTGCCTCCACCCTCACTTTAGCCATTTTTCCTCTACCGCCGACCGATCTACCACCTCCAGCCACGCCGCCGCGCCTCCCTCCCCTTCGGCCGGCGCATCCACTCCCACCAGGCAACCGCACGGCCGCGCCTCTTTATATATTAATTAAAGATATATAATCTATATCTTTAATATCTATGTATATTTTATACATTATACATCAGATCATTAAGAATAATAAAATACAAATAATAATTTTATTTTTACGCATATAACCTGGTTAGCCCGATGGGCTAGCCCAAAACTGGAACGTTTAAGGTTAGGGCTGAAGATTTACAACCCGAAAAAATCTCCAGCCCGATTAGCCCGCACCCGATTAACCCGGAACCCGATAGGGCTAGCCCGAAAATCCGGTGGGCTGGCCCGATTGACATCCCTACTTGGGATAAGTATGAGAGTTATTATCGGAGTCAAACATGTGTCAGTTGAGGGATTCATGCTTTGGCCATTTATTTGACATTGGTATGATTAAGTTTCAAGGCCAAGTGTTGAAGCTCTTATGTAGGAGGCTACATGGCAATAGCCTTGATAGAAGTACCCATGGGTTCAAGTTTGGAGATCATATAGTGGAATTTGGTCGTGCCATTTTTTTTCTTATGAGTGGATTAAAGTTTAGTGGTAATTGTGAACTTCCAAAGCATTCTAAATTCCACGGTCAAGTGTTTGAAGCTCGTAGTGATTTGGTATTTAGTGACATTGAACAAGAATTTCGGAAAGAATGTGAATTTAGTGGTGGAAAAACAGTACGTAGTTTGAAACTCACATATTTATTCATTATTTATGGTTTAGTTGTGATGAATAATTATGACAATGGGACATTGGACTTGGGATAATTACATTTGATGGATGATATTGACATGATTAGTGACTATCCTTGGGGGCTTGTTGCATATGACTATCTTCCAAAACTCACGTTTTGGAAGCTTATGAATTTTTATATCCTTTACATTGTTGGGTTTGAAGCAATACCAGCACTTGGCACCTTTTGTGCATCCTTGAATCCCCAAAATCTGACTTCGTTTCCAAGAATACTCAAATGGTGCGTTACTCGCGAAATTACGTCCAAAGATAATGGTCTATGTAATTTTTTCCTGGCTGATCACGGATGTGTGCCTGTAAGTCCATTTGCTATTATCTATATATAATTTAATTTTTGTAACAACTTATATAGTTTGTTGTAATATTATAAAATATCTAATACTTGTGCATTGCATTTGTTAGGTCCGAATTTCGTTATCTAGTACCGAAGTTAATAAATTGGGACAACATGGAATCAACTCATCTTCGCGTGTTGCCTCCCCTGCTCTAGTGGTTGAAACAACCCCCCGTGTTGGACGGAAACTCGTTTTTGATAGTGGCGAACAACAAACTACCCTTGGGAAGAAGCAAGTTCATAAGAGAAAGGGGTCACAGGTTGGGTGTTCACCGTTGGGTAGTACTTTTGGCAAGTGCAATGATTTAGATGGTTGTTCTATAATTGAACCGAAAGAGTTCGCGAATATAGTTCGTAAGTCGAAGGCAAAAAATAATCATAAAGAACCATGTCATATTCGTCATGATACGCCTGGAAGTGTGAGCAAATCCAAGTCCAATCGGTATATCATAAGCCCGAAGAGTGCGATAGTTGGTATGAATGAAAAGTATAATGTGAGTTGGTTTTTGTGTTTCAATTTAATCCATTTTAATTTATAATCATCTATTGAATTATTATGGTCCCTTTACGTAGGAGCTTACTATGTTGGTCACGAGTTTAAAGGGTGAAGTAAAGTGTTTGCAAGAATTCATTCAGATCAAGTTCCGAGCATTTGAAGAATTCTTAGCAAAACCTGATGGTGTTGAAGGTGATTTGGTTTCGAATGAGCCTGTTTTAGAACACCCCACTATGGACAATGTGGCAAAGCGAATATATGATCCAAATGAGACCGATATGTTGTATTTAGAGTTGAAGCCTTTCATTGCGTGGAGTCTTGATCACACAAATTGTAGAAGGTGTTCTGTGTGTTTATAAATTTATGTTTCACAAGGTTTTACTACTGTTCTAATTGTATTGTCTTACTTTCCATTTAAAATTGCGCAGGGAGAATTTTGTGATGTTGCCAACGGAGATTTTCAAATTTGCAAACCTTGAATGGTTCAACGTATTATAGATGCCCGACGGTTGGCTAGAAAACAAGATTGGTTTTAATTTTTTGATAATTTTATAATTGTTTTTGGAATAATTTGGCTACGCACCCAATATTTTTATTAACTAACTTCGTACTGCAGCAAATAGACGCGCTTATGAATTTGCTTGTTATACGTTACGACAAGCATTTTAATAAGACATTTCCCCGTACATGGACTTGCATGGAGATATGTTGTTGGGTAATGATTTTTTTGTTGTTGTTGTTGAATTCATGAACTTATGTAATTTTACAAAACATCTAATCTTATCTTACTTGTTTTTTTGGTCATCTGATTTAGCAAGCACTTAATGAGAGAAATATATGTGACGTTATACCTGTTTTCATGCCTTACATTCACGGCGAATGACCGTTATGTGGTGGTTTGAGGTGGTCTGATGCCAGTCATGTTTTTGGTGTCGCCAACATTAACAATTCGCATTGGGTATTCTTTGATGCATCTTTGGAAGAACAAGTTATCACTGTATACAATTCCATTAAACAGCTGTGGGATATTTTTGTCGGACACTTCTTTCATATACAAAGACATTTACCGATTTTATGCAGATTGGGTGGTTCTTGGGAAGCCTCAAGTCTTTCTCGAAAACCTATTAAAGACTGCTGGAACGTAGTAGAATATCCACATGCTCCTAGACAGCTAAATTCTCATGATTGTGGTGTCATGGCAATTAAGTTTATGGAAATTCTTCCTTCTTGTTGTGAGACATCCCGCCAGCGTTATTGTGCGAAGCCCTTTGACCTCTCAAATGAGCTGAAGCTAAAGTCGTCCCAGAATGTGTAATATTTAAAATTATCTATGTTAGAGTATATCTTTTGAATCAAAATCACTAATGATTCTTTGAAATGGTACTAAGAATCCTAAGATTCTTAGTAAGATTCCACTACTTTACTTGAATCAAAATCACTAATGAATCATAGAATCTCAACTAAGAATCTTACTAAGATTCTTAGTAAGATTCCACTACTTGAATCAAAATCACTAATGAATCATAGAATCTCAACTAAGAATCCTAAGATTCTTAGTAAGATTCCACTGCTTGGATCAAAATCACTAATGATTATTTGATTCTTAAGTAAGATTCTTAGTAAGATTCCACTACTTAAATCAAAATCACTAATGATTCAAAGATTTTTTACTAACATACTCATCACCATAACATAACAATTAGATTGAATCAATTAAAATATGGTTCATTATATTGCAGATCCAGTTTATTTAATTTATAATATACTTTTTCATAGTAGAGGAAATTAAACGTAAAACAAAATATTTTTAGTATTTAAACTTTGATGGCAGGATTATGTGTTATTAACATATCAAGATTAGCGTTGCAGATATATTGTCTTCGAAGTGTATATAAAGTTATAATTGTATAATAAATTCAATAATAATTTTACACTCTCATTTCGAAGCTAGTATAGACAACTATTGTACTCATAGTACATGTATGAGTAGAACAATAATTTAAAATAATATGGGCTAATACAAATGTAATAGGTCATTAATGTTAATTACACATTTCTGTGTTCGTTAAATTGTTCTTCCAATGACATAACTTTAAAACGACAGCCCTCAACAACAAAATATCTTCACAATACAAAAAACTCATTTCGCAAAGAGAAGGTCTGCTCTAATTCCGGAGACGCTAACCATGTCGCACAATCCGTGTAAAAGCCGACGCCCCATTACCTTGTTCCCCTTGGATGAACCACGCTCGTCAAGCCATGTGCAACATGACGAAACTCAAAGTATGTTCTCTTTGATAGACGAATATGTTGAAGATATTGCACCGGTGGTGGCAACGACCACTGGAACACAAAGGATTGAATCGGAGACCGAGCCAGTCCCTGTGGTCGACGTGGAGGACTCAAGCGACGGCGGAACGGCCCATGATCCGAGGGCTTCGATTTGTCTATGATCTGAGGGCTTTTATCTGTCAACAGGTCGTAAACACGCTTGGCGTTGTGGTTCACAAAAACCATATGGGTAAACTTGTTTGGTCACAGTCAAATGAGTGCTGACTTAAAGGAATACGGTCCTTCGACACTCTTCGCCACCTACTTAATAATATTTCGTCCGGCACACTATCCAAGTTCATATTAAAATAAACTCTAAATAGGTGGCGGCATATAACACCTTCAATTTCCCACATATGGCATGAACATGAGTCGATCTTCATTGCCTGATTAAACTTAACAATTCGATAACCTTTCAATGCACTTTTAGAACAAACCTCGAACTCAAGAAACTCATCATTCAAATCTAGTGGTTCATGTGACACTTTCACAAAAACCGAAGTCATAGCTTCATACTCGAATAACTTGAAAACATTTCTGGTACAAAGCGCACCAATTTGGACAAAAATTTCAGTAGATGGCAAGAACATACCGGGCATTCCACGACAATGTGCATCCTCCTCAAACTCTTGTCTACGCTAATTTCGTTGCATTTTATCAAAACCAAGTACAAAATCATAAACTGATGAAGTAGAACAACACAATTATTTAAGAAACTTGTTCGTGACTTCGCTTCGAGACGTTGCATGCAAACCACCAGTGAATTTATCTCGAGTAAAAGCAGACGACCATCTCTTTCTTAACTTGTACATGTTACTAAACCATCTACTCTCGGACACGTTGAACTCTTCCATCATGGTTGCCCAAGTTGATTCAAACTCTTTGTCGTTCTCACAACCATTCATATACCGGTACCACAAAGATTTGAAATACTTATTATGGTTAAGACTACCAAATTGCTTCTAGGCATTTTTATTTATATGCCACTGACAAAGCCTGTGCTTAGCATCTTGAAACACCACATCAACACCATTCATAAAAGCCTGATCTTGGTCGGAGAAAATGATAGAAGACTCTTTATGATACATAGACTCAAGAAAAGTTGAAAACAACCACTCGTACTGTTGGGAACCTTGTGGAATATCCTAACCCTTGTTTTGATGATACCAAAATTCATAGGACTTATATGTAATAGACTAGAATCGTTTTGAACTCAAGTGTTAGAGTTCGTTTCTAGTTTAGTTGCGGTGTCGAAGACTGAAGACTGAAGACTGAAGAACGAAGACTGAAGACTGAAGACTGCAGATACCAACTGAAGTATCAGTTGAAGAATCAGTTGAAGACTGATTATTTAATGCGCGCAATGGACTGATACTAAAGTCAAGTATCAGTTGAACATTTCCTCCTAGGACTGATCTTCCAACGTTCAGAGGAATCCACGTACGCACAAGTACAGCCGCATTAAATGCAGAGATCTCAATATCTTATCTCTGCAGAGGTCATTCCTATCTGGTGGTTACTTTTCAGAGATGTCACATCTCCTGTCCATCAAAGAGAGCCGTTTCCACACAGACAAGGAACCTCGAAGATTGAAGCCTCAGCCCAAATTCGAATTGCTCTCCAACGGAAGAAATCTTGAGGACGATTTACGCCAACGGATCTATTCAAGAGTTCTCCTACAAATAGCGCTCGAGGATCACTTCAATCTTCACCGATTCAACGACATAAGCTGAAGCTCTGCCGAAATTGCTACTCAGCCCAAAGCTTAACTGCCCAAAGCTTGAATCGAAGAAGAGAATTCCAAAGCCAAAATCAGTCACTGCTGATTACATACATTCTCTTAGACCCTAGGCATATATCTGTTTACCCAGAAACCAAAGGTCAAACTTGCTTCAAAGAACTTGTTCTTTGTAAGTATAGTTGGCACTCGTTTAAACCTCTCCCCCATAAGAGTGTTTGAGTGATTCGGAGTTCAGGAAGGTACTCTGAACTCTGAGTGAAAAGTCTGAGCACGAGGTGTGCTTAGCAGGGAAATCCTACGTGAGGTGTGTGGGTGCTGAAGAGGGGTTATCTTCAGTTTACGGTTGTGTGCACCAGGCAAGCACACGGGTACGGTTTGCAGTGCACCAGGCAAGCACTTGCGGAGTGGATTGTTGGTCTGATCAACCAGCCGTGGATGTAGGAAAGGGTTTTTCCGAACCACGTAAAAGTCTCTGTGTTATTTACAACTTTCAGTTTTACATTCATACTTGTGCTATTTCAATTGATAAAACTGGACACTGACTAACAGCAAAGAGAAACCTTAATCCAACAACTTGCTCCACCGAGGCTATTGCGAAACTAAGTTTAATTTCCGCTGCGTATGATATCAATCTGACTGAACTATCCTCTGATAGTAAGGAAGAGCGATATCATCTCTATCTTTGCAAACACGACTGAAGCCCTTATTTGAATCAGTTAAGTTCCAGTAACTTAACTGATAACTCATTACTGAAGAGCTTTCAGTATCAGTCGTCAAGCCTGTTGGTCAAAACTGATTTCAGTAAAACAGGAGTCTTTGTTTGCATGTAAAGTTTCGTTTTCTCTGACTGAGATCCCTCTGATTGAGGTCAGTAGATAGTCACAAAAATAGCCTATAGGTGTATTCCCCCCCTCCCATACACCTATTCGAGACCCCCCCAGACCTAACACGTACAACTCGTTCTTCTTGTTCAATAAAAAAGCCATTGCAAACATCACATCCGTCCTATGGTGGTTTATGCCAACAAAAGGACACATATCAAGACTTGTTAGTTTTATAAGTGGCATCAACATATATCACGTCATCGAAGTGTTGATAATCTACAAGACACCTACTATCTCTAAACAATAAATTTTGAAGCCTTCCTTCATCAGTTACCTTTACCTTCCAGTAGAACGAAGGGTCGCTTAATCATTTCTCTGTGAGATACTCCATCAGTTTGTTTGAATTTGAGTTGCAAACTTTTGACATCTTCACATTCTCGCGATTAAGCTCATTGCACACATCCTTGCGTATGAAACCAATGTTTTCGCAACTTCCAGCTTCATTCTCCGAAAAATGATAACCACGGCTAACCCCAATACCACTTGACTTTATCGCCATAAGCAAAGTCTTCTGTTAATGTACAAGGTTGCGGATAGATCGCAACAAGTAACTTTCACTAGGATGAAGCAATTCATGGTTGTGCTCCTTCACAGATGTAGTCACTACCCATGGACTTTCAACATATATCCGGCTAACACGTAGCCTAGCCTTGCAGTTGCTCCTATAACAATGCTTTTTGAACTCAGCCACACGACCCTTTGAGGACTTGTTATCGGGTTGTCCCTCACATGAACAATGAAAAACCTTTGAACACACAATTTTGTTAGTGTTTTTGAAATACCCTTGTATTCCTTTCCTAGATGAAAAACCAATCATTCGCACATAAGCACAATACAAAATAAAAACTTCGTCCAAGGTGTCAATAGCACATCCAACATTAATCTTCGCTTCCACTTCAGGCAACGTCACTAAAACTTCACTAGCGCTTCCTTCCTCAATATCTTCACCATTGACATTTACTTCGGGGCAATCACTACTGTTATCCCAGTGAACACTTTCATTGGACAATCCGTTAATCGATTGCTCATTCACACTGCTGGAATTCCTACTACTCGAATCACGTATATCACCATTCCCATTGTAACTATCGTCACAATCATCGCTCCCATAAGCTATATTTAAATCAAAACCCATTTTCCTTCAACTAACATAACAAGTTCTTGCATTAACATGAAAAACATTGGTCGCCATTCACAAATAAAAATATTACAAACTGGAGAGGACAATAACAAAAAAACCAATCTGCACTACTTTCAAACATTTCAATTAATGCGAGAATTCAGGACAAATACCAACAATTAATTGTTTTGTCCTTTCAATTACACATTTTGATTACTAAATCCTTGACTCAACCTAGAACACCTCTAGTTTGACTTGCAATAGAACAAGGACATTCTAGTGATGGTAAGTTGACCCAGTGTCATCTCTCAAGGAAAGTCTTAAAGGGCTTCTAGTAGTATCGTGGGAAAAAGTAATAAAAGAAAGCAGTAAAGAGTTTGATTATTAATCTATAACTGAAACTTAAAACTGAATTAAAACCAAATTGTAAAATTAATAGGCGAATTAAATTATTAACCCTAGGCAGAATTAAAACAACTTAAATAAAATCTAACTTAAGAAATTAAGTACTTGTAAATTAAAAATAAAACTAATCTAGGCATGAAACTAAAGTGCATAATTTAAATTGCATAATTAAAAAGAAAGCATAAACATGAACTAAAAACATAAACATGATTAAACGAAAATAAATTGAATTGAAATACGAAATACCGTAAATGTCTTGAACGTGTAATTGTGTCACGCAATCACAATCCAATAAATAACTAAAAACTTAACTAAATCGAAAACTAACTAAAAACAATGAATTTTCAATACTATGAAAAAGAACTATGAAAGCAATAAATTCTAAATTTCGGATGCCAAGAGATCTCAAAGATGGAGTCTACAACTATAGCAAAAGATAGATGATTTTACAATAGAAATGAAACCCTATTTATAGACCTAGCTCTGGTGAGAATAAGCATAGCTGGAAAGTAATAGTGCTGGCAAGAATATGCGGAGCTGGAAAGAATAAACATAGCTCTGGAAAGTGAACTCCGATGATTATGCTCGGGAAAGGTAGTCAGCGTTGGCGAAATAGGCGGAGCTGGAAAGTAGTCAGCGCTGGCATTTATGGGCGGAGCTGAAAATGGTCAGCGCTGGCAAGAATGGGCGGAGCTGAAAATGGTCAGCACTGGCAGTTATAAGCGGAGCTGAAAATGGTCAGCGCTGGCAGTTATGAGCTGAGTTGAAAATGGTCAGCGCTGGCAGTTATGAGCTGAGTTGAAAATGGTCAGCGCTGGCAGTTATGGGCGGAGCTGAAAATGGTCAGCGCTGGCAGTTATGAGCTGAGCTGAAAATGGTCAGCGCTGGCAGTTATGAGCTGAGCTGAAAATGGTCAGCGCTGGTAGTTGACTCTGGCACTTAGCTCTGCTATGTCGATGTCTGCTAAAAACACCATTTTTAGCCCAAAAATCTCCAAAATTGCATTCTTCCATCTATAAACCTAAATCTCCTGCAAAGCATCAAACAAACCATAAAACGCACCAATTTCCAGAAGATTTAATTTAAAATATGCACATGCAAACCCCTAAAATTAGAACAATTAAGCATAAATCAACCCCCCCACACTTAGCCTTTTGCTTGTCTTCAAGCAAAATCCATATGAATCCTAGGAAGAGATTGATTTCAACAATGCAAATTTCCATCCAAACATTCACAAAGTCAATTCAAAATTTTATCAACAACACACATCTCTTGATCATGCAAGTAACTCAAAGTTTAAGACGCAACAAAAGAGTAATGCAAGTAATTCGATCAGACCCGATTCTCCGCTAGAAGTGAATTCCCTAATGTGATCACCTTTATAATCAATATCCCCATTTTTCACACTTTTTGTGCTTAAGATTTTCAACAGTTGAGCCATAATTCATGAAATAAAACCATTTGGATGTAATCCAAAGTCTTTTCACGTGGTTTCCCATGCTCATAGTTAGTCTAGAGGAGCAGAGACTCAGAGCTGTCACGTTTTCAGAACAGGCCAGATGTTTCAGAGCTGGAATTTTCAGAGTTGGCAATTCGTCCAACATTTTTCACATTTCACAGATAAGATACAATCGTAGGTAATCACACTGATAATACTCCTTCTAGTATCTACCGGACAAATCACGTTTTACTAACTTACAATCATGTTGCAACAAAACTCATAATTCTTTACATAATCAAGAGACGCATATTAAAAATAAAACAAGAATAACCACCATTCATTCACAAACCCTAAATGCACATCGAAAACCATCTTCTCTTCCACAAATTCATAAAAATTCGCATGAGACAAAGACCAAAAACTAAGCATAGAAGACTAATCTCGCCAAATTTTTTTTTTATTTTTTTTTATTTTTATTTTTTTATTTTTTTTTTTTTTTTTTAATATAAGCACAAGAGAACACCCCCACACCAAAAGCATGCCATGTCCTCAGGGAAGAAAAGAAATACGAATAGTTTAGAAAACGTCCCTGATTATCGGCATTGAAAAACTGAAGCATCGTGAGAGGCGGTTAAGAAAGGGCTTTGTCTGTTGCAAGTGGAGAGTGGCAGCATTGATAGCTGCAGAATAGAAAGGCAGCGCTGACTCTGCACGACATAGTGAGTAAAAACAGAAAACAGAAGTAAATTGCTAACAAACCAATCCCCAAAGTAATTGACTCCCATCAAGAATTCCACGGTTTCATACATATCCGAATCTTTGGGAATAGCATATCCCGCTGGATAAACCTTAAATGACACCAACACGAGAGAGAATCCCAGCCCTACCAGCGTGTTGAAGAGCGACACCACGAAGCAGTTGGATATCGCCAAATGCGCGCCGTCAGCCCCGCCTTTCAACGCCATCGCCAAATTCGAAATCAAGTCGCCTAACGAGTTCCCCCACGCTTGGGTAGTTCAGCGCTGACGGGTGAAGGGCGCAGCAGGGCGGGGTGGCAGCAGGGCCGAATCTTTGGGAGCGAAGGCACTTGCATTTGGCAGCGCTGGCGTTATGCCGCGCTGAAAATGGAGAGTGAAGGTGCTGGCAGCGCTTGCATGTAGCAGCGCTGACGTTCTTGGTGGATTTGTATACTGAAAGCAAGAACGTTTTATGCTTGTATACAATGTTTCCTAAGTTCACTATCTAATCTCCTATCTGATTGTGTTCATGATTGCATATGTATGTTATTTATCTCTATATAAGTAGATTATATGGTGTGTTGTAGATCACAGAAGACCATATAATTGGAATAACCTTAAGAGATATAATATGATCACAGCCGAAATAACTCTAGGACAAGTTATTGGTTTAGGCTGCAGTATAGATGGAAGTAGTTTGTCTTGGCTACTTGTCTATACTGGTACGTCATTACGTATTGATAGGACCACAGTTTGAGATGTATTCTTCTATCTGACTTAAGTGAAGAATCAAGATCTCGGTGACTTATAAATCTTAATACTAATAAGTATTCAGATATATATATTAATTCGTATATCACTTTGACTTACTATGAGTGAAAGTTATATACTAACTCGAGTACTCTGTATCTTGGGTGATAGCGGTTAATATATGATATTTGATTATCTGTATTAGTACCCGTATCCGGTATAGGATAATGACATCCCCTTAAGGAGCTCAATAAGGTTTATTACGCTAAACCCTGCAGGTTGATTAAGTTCAGGCGTAATAATAAAGATTGAGTGGTACTGCTTAAGGAATTATTAAGAGATTAATTAATTTAAGCTGTCAGAGCTCTAATTAATTAATGGATGTCGGATATTTTAAATACGGAGATTTAATAAGTCTAAATACAAGCCCCGACTCATCACCGGCAATAAAGGGGTAAGTCAGTATCGGTTCTCTAGTGGAATGAACTGATATTTATAAATTAATTATGGTCTGGGCTGACCATGGATGAATTAATTTATTTGAGGCCCATCTTTATTCCTTGTATCTGGTCCCTAGGGCTGGCCCAATGTCTCCTAGCCCAAGAAGACAGAATTTTCGGCCCTCACTAAGATTGTGGCGCCTCCTCCCCTTTTCTGTATTATTAAATACAGCTGTCAGCTCTCAGGAAAAGACTGATAAAAATTAGGGTTTTTGAGAGCAGAGGGAGGCGCAGGAAACGTGTGTGGCCATTCTGTCTTGGGAATTTCCATAGCTCGTTGTCCATCCAACGTTGGGAATTGAGCGGGATACAGTCGAGAAGATCAGAGCTGGAGTCAGATTTTCGCAGGAAACCAAGTTCTGGCAGTCTCCGTAAAACGGCCATAACTTCCTCCACCGAACTCCGATTCAGACGAATCAGGAGGCCACGGAAAGCTCTTTCGCAGACGAAGAAGTCGTATTTCTGAACAAAATACGATTGGAGGTCGTTTGAGGGGTCCAACGGAGCGTTGAAGTTGGCTGACCTGTTCAGCGACAGATTGACGAATTCTTAGGAATTCTTCAGGTATTTCTGAACTCCAACGTGCAGCTGTTAAATTCATAGGAGCATGTTAGGATTAATCGTTGTATGATAAATTAATAATAATCCAAGAAACGATCATCGGGCAAAGCGGAACGTTAATTCAGTTTAATATTCCTTCAATTGGTATCAGAGCCAGGTTTATTTTCTTGGCTCTATTATTAATTTATGTACGATTAATAATGTGCGTTGTTTTTACTGCTGTTGTTCTTCGTGTTCTGTTGATTCGTGGGATACGTCGTTTTGACGTTGTAATCGTTTTTCACCACGAGAAAAATCCGTGGTTAGATTAGGATTTCAATTTGTTTTTTGTTTTTCGTTGTAATCTGTAAAAATTGAAAATCGAGACGAAGACGACGACGAATCAACATCGAATGGGACGGAGGTTGGAGAGTCGGAGGCAGGGGGTGGCGGGCTGTACGCCGGGCTGCCGCTGCACGCCGGGACGGGATGCTGCTGCTGCACGGGGCATGCTGAGCCGTGGCTGCTGCTGCTGCACGCCGGGAGGCTGCTGCTGCACGCGGCAGGCGCGGGCTCTGTGTGCACCGGGAGGGTGCTTGCAGTGCGCGGGGTGCTGCTGGCACAGGGCAGTGCGCCGGGCTGCTGCTGATGCACCGGGGCTGGGATGCTTCTCAGCTCCCGGGATGCTGGGCGGGGGCTGATGTGGGCTTGCTGTGGGAGGTGCAAGCTTGCGTTTTGTCAAACCCCGGGGGGGCCCAAACCCGTATTTGTCAAAGACGGGCCTGATGAAGCTGTTCGGCGGCCGAGTTTTTACGTTTTTGAGCCTTTTCTTTTCTGTTTTAAATGTAATAGATTAGAATTGGGATTCCACGAATGGGTCACGAAGAACTTTATTGTTTTAATTCTGTTCTTTGCATGTCGTGGTGTTAATCCTTTATGCTCTTTGCATGCTGTTTTTGTCTCTGCTTGTTAATATGTGTTTATTAACTGCGCTTAGACAAGCATGCTAGGTTTATCGTTTTCTTAAGCATGTTTTAAAATTCTGCGAGCATGTTTTACATGTTGCGTTCTAGATGAGCATGTTTAGGATTATGTGTTGAGCATGATCAAACCTTTTGAAAGAAAAAAGACTAAGCTGTATTAATAATTTTATAGATGATTAAAAATTATTTAGATTTCCACAAGCGGTCTCAAGACAAAGTGATTGAGAATATGAGTAAACGTCCACACGATCGTGGCTTACTTCATGTTTGATTTCACAAGTTTGTCAAGTTGAGATTTCTATTAAAAATATTTAAATCTATTTAAGTAGTGAGAGTTATGCAGTAAACGTCCACCCATCGTGGCTTACTCGTATAATTTTTCACGAGTACTTTAGAGGATGGAATTAAATAAGATAACTAAGAAATTAAATTGAATGCGGCATGGTCCTAGTGAGTATGTCAAATTTGAGAATTTAATTTCGAAGTTAGATTGTGTTTATTGTTTAATAATTTTTATTCTTAAAATTATATAGACCTCCACATGCGGTCTCTAGACAAAGTGATTAGCAATGTGAGTAAACGTCCACCCATCGTGGCTTACTTCACATTTGTTTTTCATAAGTTTGTCAGAAGAGGTTTCTATAAAAAATATTTAAACCATTAAAGTAGTGGGAGTTATGCAGTAAACGTCCACCCATCGTGGCTTACTTGTATAGTTTTCACAAGTACTTTGGAGAATGGAATTAAATAAGATAACCAAGAAAGTTAAATTGAAAGCGACATGGTCCGCGTGAGTATGTTAATTTCGAGAATTTAATTTTCAAGGTTAAAATGTGGTCATTGCTTAGATATCATTTCAAGTACAATGTACAACTCCCCATCGGAGTCCCTTCTTGAATATGATATGGTCTAGTTAAGGTCCAACTATTAATTTCCTTTGTCAAAAGGTTAAGTTGACATGGATGGAAATTAAACGACTAGGTAAATAGTCTGGTTGAGGGGTTCATGTGTAAACGTTCACCCTATCGTGGCTTACTCATGAGTTTTCTTGGGCAGTTGGAGGTTTCATTAATATTGTTTTATCAAAAGGTTACAATATTATTGTTGCGAATTATGTGCTTTATGTTCGTTACTTTCAGATATGTCTATGTCTCTTATTGTTTATTTATTCTTGCACAAAGTCTTTTAACCGGTCCACATATATAAAATGGAAACGCAGTTTTTGGATTTCTATCTTTATCACAAACTAACACAATTTTTGTGTTGCTTACTACTCCACGTTCTTATGGTCCGAACAATGAGTTAATTGATGAGAAAAAGGAATTACATAAAAGGTGCCATGAGACGAATAATGTGGCTATATGCTATATTATGAGTATAATGTCACAAACTTTGTAGCTCCAACATCAGGGCATGGACGATGTTATTAGCATCATGCTGAATCTCAAGAAAGTGTTCGGAGAGTCGGACTGAGCTGCTCATTTAAATTTGATGAGAGTAATCTCGTTATTTTTATGAGCGAGCACAGCTCAGTGCACGAGCATGTCATGCAAATTTTTGACGGACTTGACTTGCTCAGTGGGAGTATCGATGGTGAGGCAAAAGTCGATATTATCCTGAACTCTCTTCCCAAGTCTTTTAATTAAGAACTTCCGCCTCAATGCTGTTATGAGCAAGAATGATAATACTTCTTTTTGAGTTGTTGAATGCTCTAGTTACGGCTAAGGAAGTTGTGGGAAAGAGATGTGCAAGCACTTGTTATTGCCAAAGGAGAGCCATCTCCTTCGTCGATGGACGGGAAGAAGAAGGGTCCAAGGGGGCAAGAAGGACAAGGGAAATAGTGGGAGTAGTGGTGTGATAAGATTGAGTATTGGAGATTTCTTCTTTCAATACTCAAGGCAAATGGTTAAGGTACTTCACTTGCTATAGTAACTGAGACATATCAGCTCATTTTCTACTCAGTTGTGAGTAGTGGATAACGAGAGAAACTGATAATGATTGTTACACCTTGCATGGCCTTTTAAGCTGACAAGGAAGCTAAGAAGTGATGAGATGATTGTCTTCATAGGCAACGTGACTAGAGTCGCAGTTGTTGCAATTGAAGCCTTGTCTTTAAGTTCTAAAGACATAGTTTAGTTTTTGAGAGTTCCTTATCATGTTCCAAAATTTTTGAATGGATGGATCTTATGTCATTTTTGATAGTGGTGTTTCTATCATAAGAAATTACAAAAGTTGTCTATTCTGGTATTTTTGAACATCTCTCTTCATACTATAACTTGTCTTCAAAATACCTTTATATTGCATTTACATCATCGAACAAAAGAAAGAGAAAAGTTAAGGCTAATCTCTCATGAGGATCTTACACATATATTGATACCCTAGATTAGGTCACATCTATCTTAATAGGATCCAAAGGCTCGTGTCTAAATAAGTACATTGGATTCAATCCAGGTTGTACTATTTCGAACCTACGAATCCTGTATAGAGGAAAAGATGAAGACCAGGTCATTCATGACAAAGGGGATAAAGGGCCAATAATGTGTTAGGAATGATCTTTTCTGATTCATTGTCAGTGTTTGGGATTCCAACCCAGTTTACTACACCATGTAATCCATATATAAAATGGTGTGGTGGAGAGAAGAAATAGGTCACTCTTGGAAAAATATGTCCGATGATGAGTTATGCATCTTTGCAATTAGTCCTAAAGAATCAGAAGGTGGTTATTAGCAATGACACACGATTCTTAGAAGTGGACTATGGGAATAATTACTAATCCAAGTCAGATAGTGTGTTTCAAGAAATTGAAGACATTAGACAGGCGATTCCATCACCCAAGCCAAGTGTGCAAGAGTTTTGTACCACAAGACACTGCACGCACTGTTGACACACATGTGCCACCACAGATCCATTGTAGTGGGAGGGTTGTGGGACAACCTGATCGATTTATGTTCTTGGGAGAATCTTTGGATTCAGTCCCTGGTAGTGAATATAAGAGAATCGACCCAGATATCTACTTGGAATTAGTGGAAGACGAGAATGTAGATTTCTGGCACGCCTCAATGGAGGAATCCATTAAGAATATGGTTGTATAATAAGAAAATCTTGCTACCAGAATGCCGTAAAGCCATAGGTTGCAAGTGAGTATACAAGAGAATGATAAGTCCGAATGAGCAAGGTCGTAGCCTTTAAAGCTAGACTGGTGGCGAAAGGTTATGCCCAGTGTGAAGGTATAGGTTATGATGATATTTTCGCCAGTGCCATGCTCAGAACATTCGGATCATTTTACCCATAACAGCTCACTTAAACCATCGAGGTTACGTGAGGGAGGGAGAGAAACATCTCGTGTCAATCGCTCTCGTGTCATCGGTGATGTGGTTTATCTTGCATTTTATGTAGATAATATCCTCCTAATTGGCGACAATATGGAGCTATTATCAAGACATAAAGTAATGGTTATCCGAACAGTCTCAGATGAAAGACTAAGGAGGTACAGTATACGTCTCTGTGATCAAGGTTATAAGGGATCACTAGAAAAAGGATGTTGGGCTTATCTCGAGTGTCTTACATTGATACTGTGAATGCTCGTTTTAGTATGAATACCGCCAAGAAAGGATTGCTACCTTTTAGATATGGCGTTCCTTTATCTAAAGACTATGTCTTAAGATACCTGTTGAGGTTGAGGAAATGAAGACAGTATTCTACGTTTCCGCAGTAGATAGCTTCATGTATGGATTACTATGTACGAGATCTTATATTTGCTATGCAATTAGCATGGTTGTAAGATATCAGTATAGTCCTAGTTAAGACACTGAACTGTGGTAAATTATATTCTCAAGTCCATGACTAGAGAATAAGGATAGTTTACCAGCTAGACAGTTTAGTTCCCTTTTTGGATTATACGATTTCGGATTTCCAGGCTGACCGGAACAAAGAATAATTACCTCGAGCTATGTGTTTTTTCTTGGGAGGTAAAACCTTTTGGTTTGACCACTACCTCCAGGATCTAAGGGTAATTCCTAGTTTGCGTGGGAGCATCACCTTCGTGATACCTCAAGTGCAGTTGCGAACTCTAAGGAATCCAAGAACCACAAGGGGTTAAACACATGGAGAGTAAGTACCAAGTTATACGATTATTCGTAAATCGAGGTTTTTGTGCTCAAAGAATAAATTCTCACATATTGGAGAGAACCTACTGATCTTTCACAAAAGGCTTATCGCAAATGGTCATTGAAAGATGAGAATGCGATTGATGCCAGATTGATGCCACCCACTTAGGAAACTTTAAGTATAAGTGGGAGAAGTGTTAGGTGATTGGTAAATAGACGCACTGTATACTAAAAGTTTGCTTTAGTATAAGTGGGAGATTGTTGGATTTGTATACTGAAAGCAAGAACGTTTTATGCTTGTATACAATGTTTCCTAAGTTCACTATCTAATCTCCTATCTGATTGTGTTCATGATTGCATATGTATGTTCTTTATCTCTATATAAGTAGATTATATGGTGTGTTGTAGATCACAGAAGACCATATAATTGGAATAACCTTAAGAGATATAATATGATCACAGCCGAAATAACTCTAGGACAAGTTATTGGTTTAGGCTGCAGTATAGATGGAAGTAGTTTGTCTTGGCTACTTGTCTATACCGGTACGTCATTACGTATTGATAGGACCACAATTTGAGATGTATTCTTCTATCTGACTTAAGTGAAGAATCAAGATCTCGGTGACTTATAAATCTTAATACTAATAAGTATTCAGATATATATATTAATTCGTATATCACTTTGACTTACTATGAGTGAAAGTTATATACTAACTCGAGTACTCTGTATCTTGGGTGATAGCGGTTAATATATGATATTTGATTATCTGTATTAGTACCCGTATCCGGTATAGGATAATGACATCCCCTTAAGGAGCTCAATAAGGTTTATTACGCTAAACCCTGCAGGTTGATTAAGTTCAGGCGTAATAATAAAGTTTGAGTGGTACTGCTTAAGGAATTATTAAGAGATTAATTAATTTAAGCTGTCAGAGCTCTAATTAATTAATGGATGTCGGATATTTTAAATACGGAGATTTAATAAGTCTAAATACAAGCCCCGACTCATCACCGGCAATAAAGGGGTAAGTCAGTATCGGTTCTCTAGTGGAATGAACTGATATTTATAAATTAATTATGGTCTGGGCTGACCATGGATGAATTAATTTATTTGAGGCCCATCTTTATTCCTTGTATCTGGTCCCTGGGCTGGCCCAATGTCTCCTTAGCCCAAGAAGACAGAATTTTCGGCCCTCACTAAGATTGTGGCGCCTCCTCCCCTTTTTCTGTATTATTAAATACAGCTGTCAGCTCTCAGGAAAAGACTGATAAAAATTAGGGTTTTTGAGAGCAGAGGGAGGCGCAGGAAACGTGTGTGGCCATTCTGTCTTGGGAATTTCCATAGCTCGTTGTCCATCCAACGTTGGGAATTGAGCGGGATACAGTCGAGAAGATCAGAGCTGGAGTCAGATTTTCGCAGGAAACCAAGTTCTGGCAGTCTCCGTAAAACGGCCATAACTTCCTCCACCGAACTCCGATTCAGACGAATCAGGAGGCCACGGAAATCTCTTTCGAAGACGAAGAAGTCGTATTTCTGCACAAAATACGATTGGAGGTCGTTTGAGGGGTCAAACGGAGCGTTGAAGTTGGCTGACCTGTTCAGCAACAGATTGACGAATTCTTAGGAATTCTTCAGGTATTTCTGAACTCCAACGTGCAGCTGTTAAATTCATAGGAGCATGTTAGGATTAATCGTTGTATGATAAATTAATAATAATCCAAGAAACGATCATCGGGCAAAGCGGAACGTTAATTCAGTTTAATATTCCTTCAGTTCTGCCGTGTTGAATTTGGAGAGCGAAGGCGCTGGCATTTAGCAGAGCGCAGCGGGCTATATGGTCAGCGCTGTCGGAGAGGCAGCATTTGCGCTCGGCCTTGATTTGCTGCATCAGTGACTCGATGGCGTCGAAGTTGTTGGCGAGGGCGAGCTTGTGGATGATGGTGGCGTAGATGGATTCATTGGGGTTGTAGTCTTTGCGGGTGGAGAGCTGGGCGAGGAGAGGGCAGCCCCGGCATGCGGCAGCGCTGGCGTGGTGTGCGAGAGCAAGGCGCTGGGCAGCGCCGGGCATGAGGCAGCGCTGACGGGTGCGGTTGGCGGGGCTCGCAGCACTGGCATGTGGCTGGTGGCTGAGCGAGGCGTGGCTGGGCGGGGTGGCAGCGCTGGCGGGTGTCAGCGCTGCCGAGGGCGTGGCTGGGCGGTCTTGGCGGCTGGCAGCGCTGGCATGTGGCGGTGTGGCTGGGCGGGCTTGGCGCGCTGGCAGCGCTGGCGTGGCTGGGCCGGCTGGGCGGGCTGGCGTGTGCGCTGAACGGGCTGGCAGCGCTGACGGGGGTGGGCTGCGGTTGGCGGGTATGCTGGGCGGTTCGGGGTGGCAGCGCTGACACGACGCTCGTGACGGGTGGCGGTGCTGGAAGCGCTGACGGGGGTGGGCTGCGGTTGGCGGGTGGGCTGGCATGTGACCGAGGCGTGCAGCGTTGACGGGTGCGTGGCTGGGCAGGCTGGGCGTCGCTGGCGGTTTGCAATTTTTTTTTTTTTTGGTGACTTTTCCTTCTTTTGCTAGCTCGCTCCATTCGACGTTTGGCCAGCGCTGACTCTTTTAACTTCAATCGTTGACGTAATTTCCTAGCCAAAGCTTCGTTGGCCCTTTCTTAGTTTCTAATCCAGCAGCTACTCCTTCCCCTCTCTTTTAGCAATTTTTAACACCTTAATCAGCTTTGGCTCACACATTTTAAATCAACGCCTTCTCTTAGACTTGGTGTCTTCTCAATCTTTTGGGCAACGGACTCCTTCAAGCTATTCCCTTTTTTTTATTATTATTAGCGTTGGCTCCCTTCTTCCCTTTGTCGGCGTTGGCAACCAAAACTGAGGAAAGACTCAAAACAAACAACGAAAACAAAGAAAGCAAAAGAAAAATAAAAATTAAAAACAAACCAAAGGTGGGTTGCCTCCCACCAAGCGCTAGAGTTAAAGTCTCCAGCCCGACTTCAGAGCTGAACTTCAGCTAGGGTTGTGCAGAGCTTGAGACTCCACCTCCATAGGCGAGCTCTGGTGCTCGTAGTACGGCTTCACTCGATGGCCATTCACTCGGAAACTCTCCTTTGTGTGCTCGTTCAATAGCTCTACCGCACCATGCTCGAACACCTCTTTGAGTAAAAATGGACCGCTCCACCTGGATTTCAGCTTTCCTGGAAATAACTTAAGTCGAGAATTGAACAAGAGCACCTTCATTCCAGGGCAAAGATTCTTGTGGCAAATGCGACGATCGTGGAGTCGCTTCACTTTGTCCTTGTAAATTCTCGCATTCTCATACGCCTCATTGCGTAGCTCATCTAGCTCCTCCATTTGTAGCGTACGCTGCTTCACAGCAGAGTCCAAGTCATAGTTAGCAGCCTTGATCGCCCAATAAGCTCTATGCTCAATTTCCACCGGCAGATGGCAGGCCTTGCCATAGACGAGACGGTACGGACTCATCCCAAGCACGCCCTTGAAGGCAGTTCTGTACGCCCAAAGAGCATCATTCAACTTTGCGGACCAGTCCTTGCACGAGGGTTGAACCGTTTTCTCCAAAATTCCCTTGATTTGCCGATTGCTCGTCTCGGCTTGGCCAGAGGTCTGCGGGTGATAAGGTGTTGCTACCTTGTGCGTGATCCCATTCTTCTTCATGAGCTTTGCAAACAACTTGTTACAGAAGTGCTTGCCTCCATCGCTAATGATGGCTCTAGGAAATCCGAATCTAGAAAGAATGTTCTCTTGTACAAACTTAAGTACCACATTAGCATCACATGTTCGCGTGGGAATAGCCTCAACCCACTTGGACACGTAATCTACAGCAAGTAAAATATATTGAAACCCATGCGAAGTAGGAAATGGCCCCATGAAATCAATGCCCCACACATCGAAAATTTCAACAATTAATATGCTTTGGAGAGGTATCTCATTCCTGCGGCCGATATTTCCTACTCTCTGGCACCTATCGCATGCAAGAGTGAAAATGTGTGCATCTTTGAAAATGGAA
The DNA here is from genome assembly GCF_028751815.1 of Salvia miltiorrhiza. Lineage (NCBI taxonomy): Eukaryota > Viridiplantae > Streptophyta > Magnoliopsida > Lamiales > Lamiaceae > Salvia > Salvia miltiorrhiza. The sequence goes on from NC_080387.1 coordinate 38,194,003, forward strand.
GGCCAAAACAAACCTGATTGAAGAATTTTATGTGTTGTTTTCTGCCCCCCAAAGTGTCCACCACAATGATCTTCATGGCACATCTTCAACACTTGTTGTTGCTCCTCTGCCGGCACACACCGTCTAATGACATCATCCTTTCCAAGCTTGAAGAGGTGAGGAATCTCCCAATAGTAGTGCCTGCACTGAGCTAAAAATCTCTTTCTCTCCTGCGATGTCAGCTCAGGTCGTAGAATACCACAAACTAAGTAATTGACAATATCGGCATACCAGGGCTCGGCGCTCGCAGGGCTGTACTGAGCAGCGCTGAGTTTGGCAGTGCTGGGCTGGACAAGCGCTGAGCTGATCAATGCTGACTTCGGCAAGGCTCGCAGGGATGAACTGAGCCGCGTTGGGCTGGGACAGCGCTGCATTCGGTGGAGCTGGGCTCGGTAGAGCTGGACTCTGCAGCGCTGCACTTGTCAAAGGTTAATGCATATGTTTGCTCAAAAGGAAAAGATTCAGGGATGCAATTAAGATTCGACTCTATCCGATGATTATCCAAGCGTGAAAGGTGGTCAGCTACATGGTTCTCGCTCCCTTTCCTATCCCTGATCTCTACATCAAATTCTTGCAACAGTAAAACCCAACGGATCAGACGAGCTTTAGCTTGAGGTTTAGTCATCAAATATCGCAGCGCAGCATGGTCACTATGAACAATAACCTTAGACCCAATGATGTAGGCACGAAATTTATCTAAGGCAAAGACCACAGCAAGCATCTCTTTTTCAGTAGTGGTGTAATTTACTTGTGCACTGTTCAGAGTTAAACTAGCATAGTAAATTACACGTAACATCTTATCCACACGCTGACCTAGCACAGCTCCTACAGCAGAGTTAGACGCATCACACATAATTTCAAAGGGCAATGACCAATCAGGCGCAATCACCACCGGGGCAGAGCTCAATTTTAGTTTTAATGTTTCAAAGGCATTCATGCAAAAGTCATCAAAATTAAACGGAATGTCCTGAGCTAGCAGTTTGCATAGAGGTTGGCTAATTTTAGAGAAATCTTTAATGAAACGTCGGTAAAAACCGGCGTGACCTAAGAAACTCCTAATTCCTTTAACATCAATAGGGGGTGGCAACTTTTGGATTACCTCCACTTTAGCTCTGTCGACCTCTAGTCCATGCTTAGACACCACATGACCCAAGACAATACCACGTGTAACCATGAAATGACTCTTTTCCCAACTCAAGGTTAGACCACTTTCAATGCACCTTTGCAACACTACATCAATCTTCGTCAAACAATCATGAAAGGACTGCCCAAAAACCTGAAAAATCATCCATAAAAACCTCCACGAATTTACCAATCATTTCAGAGAATATGGACATCATGCATCGTTGAAACGTCCCGGGTGCATTGCACAACCCGAACGGCATCCTCTTCCACTGCAAACGTCCCAAAAGGAGTGGTGAAGGCAGTCTTGAGTTGATCTTCCGGGGCGATCGCGATCTGGTAATATCCTGACAAACCATCAAGAAAACAATAAAAATCATGCCCAGCTAAACGATCTAACATTTGATCAACAAAAGGGAGAGGGAAGTGATCCTTCTTGGTGACGGCATTGAGTTTCCTATAGTCAACGCACATCCGCCACCCCGTCGTAGGACGCGTCGGTACCAACTCCATCTTGTCATTGCGCACAACCGTCATTCCTCCTTTCTTTGGCACGACATGCACGGGACTCACCCACTCACTATCAGCGACAGAGTAGATGATCCCTTCGGCCAGCAGCTTAAGGATCTCCTTGCGCACGACATCCATCAGAATATGATTCAATCGTCGCTGGGCGTCTCGCTTGGGTGTTGCTCCCTCCTCTAAGTTGATTTTGTGCATGCATGTGGCTGGACTTATGCCACGTATGTCTGCCAGGCTCCATCCCAACGCTGCCTTGTTTCTCTTCAATACCTTGAGCAACGCTGCCTCTTGCTCCCAAGTCAGCGTGGAAGATATGATCACTGGCTTCTCCTCACCTGCTTCTAAAAATACATACTTGAGATTGGCAGGGAGTTCCTTTAGTTCCATCGCTGACCTCTTGGTTTCCATCTGTTCATCAAAGGGCAGCTCGGTATGGCTGGACAGCGCTGAGCTCGATAGAGCGGACTGGTCAGCGCTAAAGGGTGGCAGAGCTGGCTGGGCAGTGCTGAAGGGTGCTGAGCTCGGCAAGAGTTGACTGTAGCAGCGCAGGAGTCGGCAGAGCTGGCTGCGGCAGCGCTGACTCTTCAGGCAGCGCTGATTCTTCAGCTTCCTTAGCTAATTCCTCCATGTCGGCCGATCCAGCAAAAGCTTCCATATACTCCTGTTCCTGAATAAATACCTTCTCAACCAAGCCATTAATAGCATCTATATATGAACATTCATTTATGAAATTCGTAGAAGGCATCGCACGATTTTCATGCACCGAAAAAAATACCGACTCCCCTAACACCGTCATTTTAATAGTTCCATGTTTAACATCAATCAAAGTGTTAGTGGTCGCCATAAAGGGTCTTCCTAATAGTAGAGTGTGGTCTCTACCATTCTCATGCACATCCCCAATCTCAAGCACTACGTAATCAACAGGCACAATCAAACCCCCGACTCTAACCAGAATATCCTCTACTATCCCACGGGGGTACCTAACAGACCTATCAGCTAGTTGTAGACACATGCGAGTGGATTTCAAATTACCTAACTCTAATTGTTGAAAAATAGAGTAAGGCATCAAATTAATTCCCGCTCCCAGATCTAACATACCCGTGGCCTTCTTACCATTTCCCAAAGCAATATTAATCACAAAGCTACCTGGATCGCGCTGCTTTGGTGGTAAGGATTGCTGCATGATTGAGGTCGCTACTTCCGAGACTAAAATTTTCTCATTGTCCCCGAACTTTCGCTTGTTGGAAACCAACTCCTTGAAAAACTTCACATACGCCGGTACTTTTCTGATCACATCAAGGAGAGGAAGATTCACGTTCACCTTGGCAAGCATGTTGTAGAAGTCGGCGAACTGTTTATCCAGCTTTTCATTCTTCAATCTGCTAGGAAAAGGGATCGGAGGTCGATAGGGTATGGTAGACTTATGAAGTTTATTCTCCTTTTCTTCCTCCATCTCTCCATCTTTTTGTTGATCTGCCTTCTCTCCATTGGTAGGGCTGGTCAGAGCTGAGCTCGGCATCTCTGGTCTGGGCTGTGCTGAGCTCGGCAGCTCTGCTCTTGTGAAGGCAGAGCTATTCAGAGCTGAATTAGGCAGCGCTGAATTAGGCGGAGCTGGATTCGGCAGCGCTGACTGCAGTAGCGCTGAATTAGGCTTTGAGAGATTCTGTAATGCTGAGTTCGTCAGGGATGATCTTGGCAGCGCTGGCACTTCCACTTTGTTATCCACCATCTTACCATTACGAAGAACAGTTACAGCTAGAGCTTGATGCGGCTGAGCAGGTTGGCCATGAAACTTTCCGGGCTGCTGTTGTTGTTGGATTTGATTCAAAGTACCGGAAAGTTGACCGACAGTTGTTTCAAGCCTTTTTATGGTAGATGCTTGGGACTCCATATTCTGCTTAGTCATCTCCATATTTTGCTTACTAATCTCCATGAAAGCTTGCAAGGTATCCTCTAGGGATGTTTTCTGTGGTGGCATGGGCTGTGCACTCTGCTGCAGGGCTGATTGTTGGTGTTGGTATTGCGGTCTATATGGTTGAGAGGAGCTTTGCTGCGGAGGGAAATATTGTGGTTGCTGTTGGTAGCCCATTTGGGGTGGTCGACGGTATTGATTCCCCCCAAAATTTTTATTTCCCCATCCAGCATTCGGTTGACTTCTCCATCCTCCATTGACATTCTGTTGCCCTTGATTCATGTTCTGCCCAAATGGTCTACTTAGCCCTTGATTATAGCTTTGAAATCCTTGTGCCGCATAGACCTCGGCTTGTCCTTCCGGAGTAAACTCTCTCATTCTATGGCACTCATTAGCTCCGTGGCTGAAATCTCCACAAATACCACAAGGCTCCATATTCTGCATAGCTGGGTTCGGCAGAGCTGACATCGGCAGTTCTGCATTCTGCAGAGCTGGCGTCGGCAGCGCTGCATTCTGCAGAGCTGAATTCTGCACCGGAACGGAAGGTGTATCCATCTTGCCCATCTTCAGCTGTTGTACGTCCCGCATGATTGAATCCAATTGTTGTTGTATTTCAAATTGATTCATCACTGCGCTGGCTTCAACTCTTCTTCCACGGACGGATTTTTGTTGGGAGCTCTCAGCTAAAGTTTTAAAAATCCCTTTTAACTCAGTTGCTGTCTTCCGAGCTATGTTACCTCCTGCCGTGCTATCCACCATAAATTGGGCAGTTTGCACTAACCCATCGTAAAAGAACTGCATCAACATAACATTAGTGAATTGATGTTGAGGGCATTGACGGAGGAGTTCTTCATATCTCTCCCAAGCTTCATGCAAAGGCTCGTCCGCTCCTTGGGTGAACTCCATTATTTTTGTTCTCAACTCCTGTGTCTTATGGCTTGGGTAGTATTTCAGCATGAATTTTTCACAAGCATCTCCCCACGTAGTGATTGAGTTGGGTGGCAGAGATAGCATCCACGTCCTCGCCCGGTCTTTAAGTGCATAGGGGAAGCACTTGAGCTTGAGTTGGTCCTCCGTGAGACTAAGCAAAGGAATTGTTTGCACTTGGGTGCAAAAATCCCGGATGAATTGCAGAGCATCCTCGCTTGGCATCCCGTGGAACACCGGCAGTAAACTCGAGTCATTTGGTTTGAGATTGTAGTTTCTCACAGCAGTGGGGAGCACGATTGCCGACGTGTTGGTATCTCCAATCACAGGTCTGGTGAAGTCTCCCATGTATTCCATGTTCTGGGCCATCTCCTTCTTCTCCTCGTTTAAATTCTGCTCAACTTTGTCCTGTTCAGAGCTGGTTTCTTCCTTGGTGGTTTTCTGCTCAGTGCGGAAGTTGGCAGGGCTGGCTTGGTCTGTGCTGAAATTGGCAGTGCGAACTTCGGCACCGCTGCCAGCGTTGACTTCGGCAGCGAAGAACTTGAAGGCAAGGCTGGCCTCTTCCTCCTTGAAGGCAGGGCTGGCAGCGTTGACTTCGGCAGAGCTGGCAGCGTTGACTTCGGCAGCGAAGAACTTGAAGGCAGGGCTGGCCTCTTCCTCCTTTGTCTCTACGGTGTGCTCTGGAATTTCAGGTTCAGATTCAGAGCCAGAGTAGAAATCGTCAGTTGGAGACACCAATTTGCCTTTAAGACTACGGCGTCCCTGCATGCATAACACTGAACAAACAGATTACGTGTACCGAGTGGAAGAAACGTAAAAACAAAACCGAGAAAAACTGGAAATTAAATAAAGCAAGTAAAAACGATACAACTAAAACGCCTAAAACTGTCCCCGGCAACGGCGCCAAAATTTGACTCAACCTAGAACACCTCTAGTTTGACTTGCAATAGAACAAGGACATTCTAGTGATGGTAAGTTGACCCAGTGTCATCTCTCAAGGAAAGTCTTAAAGGGCTTCTAGTAGTATCGTGGGAAAAAGTAATAAAAGAAAGCAGTAAAGAGTTTGATTATTAATCTAGAACTGAAACTTAAAACTGAATTAAAACCAAATTGTAAAATTAATAGGCGAATTAAATTATTAACCCTAGGCAGAATTAAAACAACTTAAATAAAATCTAACTTAAGAAATTAAGTACTTGTAAATTAAAAATAAAACTAATCTAGGCATGAAACTAAAGTGCATAATTTAAATTGCATAATTAAAAAGAAAGCATAAACATGAACTAAAAACATAAACATGATTAAACAAAAATAAATTGAATTGAAATACGAAATACCGTAAATGTCTTGAACGTGTAATTGTGTCACGCAATCACAATCCAATAAATAACTAAAAACTTAACTAAATCGAAAACTAACTAAAAACAATGAATTTTCAATACTATGAAAAAGAACTATGAAAGCAATAAATTCTAAATTTCGGATGCCAAGAGATCTCAAAGATGGAGTCTACAACTATAGCAAAAGATAGATGATTTTACAATAGAAATGAAACCCTATTTATAGACCTAGCTCTGGTGAGAATAAGCATAGCTGGAAAGTAATAGTGCTGGCAAGAATATGCGGAGCTGGAAAGAATAAACATAGCTCTGGAAAGTGAACTCCGATGATTATGCTCGGGAAAGGTAGTCAGCGTTGGCGAAATAGGCGGAGCTGGAAAGTAGTCAGCGCTGGCATTTATGGGCGGAGCTGAAAATGGTCAGCGCTGGCAAGAATGGGCGGAGCTGAAAATGGTCAGCACTGGCAGTTATAAGCGGAGCTGAAAATGGTCAGCGCTGGCAGTTATGAGCTGAGTTGAAAATGGTCAGCGCTGGCAGTTATGAGCTGAGTTGAAAATGGTCAGCGCTGGCAGTTATGGGCGGAGCTGAAAATGGTCAGCGCTGGCAGTTATGAGCTGAGCTGAAAATGGTCAGCGCTGGCAGTTATGAGCTGAGCTGAAAATGGTCAGCGCTGGTAGTTGACTCTGGCACTTAGCTCTGCTATGTCGATGTCTGCTGAAAACACCATTTTTAGCCCAAAAATCTCCAAAATTGCATTCTTCCATCTATAAACCTAAATCTCCTGCAAAGCATCAAACAAACCATAAAACGCACCAATTTCCAGAAGATTTAATTTAAAATATGCACATGCAAACCCCTAAAATTAGAACAATTAAGCATAAATCAACCCTCTTACACATCAAATATGTAAAGATCAAATTAACACATCACTATCACATTTATTACATAAAAAAATTCTCACAAAATTCACGTCTAATTTTTTTCGTTTTTTTTCAAAATAAATGCAGACCATTCATTCATTAAGGATGCATCTCTCTGCCACAAAATTTGCTCCACATATTCAAATTTAAGAGCATCCACAGTGGTTGAGTAAGGAGCTTACTTGATAGAAGGGGGAACCACTATGAGGAAGGAGGTCACAGTGGGATGACTCATTATCTTACTTGATCTTTTTAGTTTTGATTTTTGTATTTTTCATTTAAATTTAATTGCACTAATTTAAATAACACAATTTACTTCAAATTTAAATTCAAATTTGTTAGGTCCGGCGGGTCTCGAAAGGTGTATGGGGGGGAATACACCTATAGGCTATTTTTTTTTATGAATCAAAACGAAACTTCAAACACAAACTGACTCAACCTGTTTACTGAAAAGAGTTTTGACCAAAACAAGGTTGATGACTGATACTGAATACTCTTCAGTAAGGAGTTATCAGTTAAGTCAAAGACTTTAACTGATACATGTAAAGTTTCGGTCGAGTTTGATAAACAGAGATATGTTATGAATCTTACTGACTATCAGAAGATAGATCAGTTAGACTGATAACACACGCAGCAGAAAACTTTTATTTCATAATAGCCTGTGAGTTAAACATGTTGTCAGTCGTTAGGTTTCTCTTTGCAATTAATCAGTTTTCAATTCAAGAAGATAAGAGCGCAACTAAGAATGTAAGAACTGAAAGCTATAAATAACACAGAAATTTTTACGTGGTTCGGAAAACACTTCCTACATCCACGGTCGGTTGATCAGACCAACACCTTCACTGGGCAAGTGCTTATGGGTGCACTGCAAACCGATGCTCGTGCTTACGGGTGCACAGCAAACACTGGGCACTAAGACCTCACGGAGACAGAACACCTGTTTGAACTCATTTTCGACACAAACACTCAATTCGGTTGGTTGAAGAGAGGTTTGAAAACTTGCCAACTAAACCACAAAGAACAAGTTCTTTGCAGTCAGTTTTACCTAGGCTTTGGATATACAATATTTGTCTAAGGTCTAAGAAAATGTATGTAATCAGCAGTTACTGATTTTTGGCTTTGTAATTCTCTTCTTCTATTCAAACTTTGGGGAGGCTTGGTTTAGCTGAGTAACAAATTTGGCAGCGTTTCAGCTTATGTTGTTGAATCGGTGAAGATTGAAGTGATCCTCGAGCGCTATTTATTGGAGACGTCTTGAATAGATCCGTTGGCGGAGATGGTCTTCAAGATTTCTTCCGTTAGAGAGTAATTGAACTTGGGCTGAGGCTTCAATCTTCGAGGTTCCTTGTTTGGTGAGAACGGCTACTTTGAAGAGCAGAAGATGCGACATCTCTGAAAAGGTAATCACCAAAAGGAATAGCCTCTCCAGAGAAAGGACGATCCTGAGATCTCTGCATTTAATGCGGCTGTACTTCTGGAGTGCGTGGCTTCCTTTGAACGTTGGAGGTTCAGTCCGAGGAAGAATGTTCAACTGATACTTGACTTTAGTATCATTTCACTGAATCCACGTGGCACGCATTAAGTAATCAGTCAAAACTGATCCTTCGACTGATACTTCAGTCGGCATCTTCAGTCTTCTGTCTTCAGTCCTTCATTCTTCAGTCTTCAGAACAACAACTAAACTTGAAAAAGAACTCTAACACTTGAGTTCAAACAGTTCTAGTCTATTACAATTTAAACCTATTGATTTTGGTATCATCAAAACTAGGATTAGGATATTTCATTAAGTTCCCAACAAAATTTAATTTAGTAATGAGGGAAGTTGTGTTGGTGAATGAAGCGGAGGAAGTATATATAGAAGAAGAAAAAAAGTAAAACAATTGCAACGGTCGAATGACCAAAGAAAGAAGAAGAAAAAATTACTCAAAAATCGGATAGAGCTGTTTTTATTTTAAAATTCAATTTTTTTTAATGGGCGCGTGATTACACGCGCATGATATTAAGGGGATCGTGCCTTACTCAAAAAATCGAGTAGGTCTTGAGTCATGGAAGGGCTGCAGTAGGGTACTCGATTTTCAGCTTACTCGAGTAAGCTGGATCGAGTATCCCATTGTGGATGCTCTAAAAAACCTACGTCTTATAATATACTAAAATATATACAAATATACAAAACGACAAGTATAAATAATACAAAAAAAAAATCAATCATACATAGATTGGCATATAAATATATAATTTTCGAGAAACGGTCAGAAAAAAAGCCAATGTAAAAAAAAAATCACACAAATACCTTGTTGTCTTCAAATTCAATTCTTCAAAACGAAAATGCAGGAGGAACACGGCACGCCAAACCGACGACGGTAGACAACTTTCGAAAATCCATAAGTAAAATACTAACTACAGAGCTGAAGATGGAAATAATTCCACACAAAAAATCTCTACGGCAAAAAAATTATAAATCTAATAATCTAACGGTAAACATAGATTCAAAAAAACAATCAACACATTACACGGTCGAAACGTGTACATAGAAGTTCTAAAAAGCAAATTAAAAAATATAGCTATCAAAAGATAATAAAACAAAATCCCTAGGTAGCAGGTACTATGTACGAAAAACAAGAAAACTTTAACATAGACAATATTCTAAACTAAAGTGGAATGGCCAGGAATTGTAAAATCAATTGGACCGGTTCACTACACTTTTGACGTGTCAAGCGATCAACGCCAGTGCGTAATACGCATTGGCCTAGGATAGACATTTCCCCCGAATTGCTCCAATTTACCAATAGGTCAGCCGATAAACTCTTAACAAGAAACCACTTTTGCTCAAAATAAAACGGGCACTATGCCTTCAATTTTGTATTTGAGAAAAATATTGAAATAGAATAAATACATATCTAGGTCCCGCCGTCCCGGTGTTCTTTTCTTTTCTCTTTTTGAATTATCCTTGTAAGTTTTTTAGTTAAAGTTGGTTATTTGTTTTTGGTTTTTTTTTTTTTTTTTGTTGAGGAGTGGCTATTTGTATTTTTATTTGCATCAAAATTGGGTTCCTAATTTATATAGTAGGGATAGTTTTATGTGCGTGTGTTGATCAAGTGGTAAGGGGTTAATACCTGTCACGACCGCACTTGCTAAGGATAGCAAATTCGGGGAAACGTGACTAGGGGAGGGTATTAGGAGCGGGATTAGAAAAGGGGCATGTTTAGCTTGATGACTCGACTTGTATAAGGGAAACAATTGAAATTAACTAGAATTTAACGAAGGCCAAAAGGAGAGCGTACATAATATTATCCAAAAGGGATACTCAACGAGTTTGAGTACATTGTTAAATAATACATATTGTTCTAATAGATAACATAATGTCTTAGCAAAATCAGTGTTCGCAGCGGAATAACAATTTGAGTATATGTATGAAGACATATACTCTACTCTGAGGTACTCATCCTAGATCGACAAAAGCTCCGCTTGCACACTACATCCTTGATCACAGCTCAACCTGCACATTTAAAAATACATGCAGGGCTAAGTACGGGAGTACTTAGTGGACACTTGCCGAAATTTACATACATGCATAATATTTTATTGTCAAGCCTTTCAATAGTAGTAAGATACGAGGGTTTTCCTTTAAAGACTCGTATTTACCAAAAATAATATCATTTCTTTCATCAATAACCTGTACAGGTATTTTATATCATTAATCACCATATCAGTAACTTGTGCCGAGAGGGAGGCCTCCCTCTACGGACACTATGATCGGCCAACCCGCTAGATGACTCACGATCACAAGGGTGTACACTAATTCCGAAGGGATTTGCGGTCCCATCCAGAATCCGAATTCGATTAACATCAGATAGGCAATTAATAATAAAACATAAAGCATTTAGGCATTGACAATATCATTTAAATTCATAAGCATAAAGTTTTAGCAATTCTAATATATAATTTTAGTTTATACATAGAAAGCCCACCTGAATAGCAGACTCACGGTTTAGCTCTAACTCTGGTGCTTGACCTTTAATCCGAGAAAATAAAATAAGATTCTAATTCTCGAAAAATCTCAATAAATGAGGATGCGTGAAATGATTATGCATGACTCATATTCCTTTAATTAAATTATGAGATGCTAATCCTATTTAAGGAATTAAAGCTCGTCTTATGAGGTCGGATTATTAATCTTAATAATCTACTCATCTTGAATTAATCTAACTCACTTACCAACTAATAATTAGTAAGTATTAAAATTAATCACTAATTAAATATAATTAGGATTTAATAATGGGGCCTAAATTAATAAGTCTCATTGGGCTTTAACTAAATAAATTGTAGGAGCCCAATTAATAAAAATTCGAAAATCATTATTATCAATTAATAGAAGCCCAATCAAACGCCGCTGCTGTAGGGAGGCCGTCGCCGCTCACTGCTCTCACGCACACGTTTGTGCCGACATGACGGAGGCAAGGGTCGAGCCATGATCTCTCGGCTCTATTGTTGCTGTTCGGTTAATGGCGAGAGACGGCAGCACACGTTGGCGCCGCCTCGTTCGTTCTCCTCCATTTCTAGTCATCTCTCGGCCCGACTGAATAGGGCCGCGTCCCTCGTTGTTTAAAAGCTAAGTTTTTCAAGTTTCGTTCTCCTCTTATTCTACGAATTATAGGTGTTGTTGTGCTAAGTAAAAGGCTGTGTTTGTTCTATAAGTTCTGGTGTTCCTTTCTCTATTCGCTTGTGAATACAGAGTGCCATGTAACTAATTAATCATGCTCATTATCTACTGCATTTCTAATATATGAAGCATGCTCTACTGAGATATGATATATGTATATGAAGAGAGTGAACTAAGATAGCATGAAATACCTTGAATGGTTTTGTTGGTTGGTTATTGTTTGAATGAACTGATACTTGAAAATGCTTTGGCAGAGAATGATGAAGAGCAGTGCAGTCTTTCCTCTTTTTGCTAGGAACGTTTGTGGAATGGGAATGAGGAGATTATGCTTGGTGATTTCTCGATGGAAGGAGTAGATTTGTTGCTGTGATGAAGAGGGTGAATGAGGATGGCTTTATACTGAACTTAAGGAGAGCTGATTAGTGTGAAAAGATGATGAATAGTACGGCTAAATTGTTGAGCGTGGTTGAAGAATTAATGAGGGAGCATTAATTGCTGTTGACATTCTTGAGATTAATGAGCGTGGTTGATGAATAGTACGCTCAACAATCCTAGGAGATTTGCTGAATTCTTTTTGACTATGTAGGAGTGGAAAAGAAAAGCTAAGCACGGGTGAGAATAGAGTGGCTGAGGGAGCATGGCGTGCTAAATTTAAAACACGGAATAATATCTAAATTAATAACGTAGATTTAATTCTTCACAAGCCGGAATAAATTCACGACTCAAGAAATAATAATAAAAATAGAAAAATAATTCTACTGTGATTAATAAATAACATGACTTAGCTAAGTTAGTTATGAATCTGAAATGAATAATTATTGGCTTACTCAATAATTCTCATCGCGATTTTATTTACGCGAAGCTACTGACTTGGTAATAAAATAATAATCCTGCTTAATGAATATAATCCAGTGTCATAAGCTGAATTTAAATCATAAATAATTACTGGGCTTGATTTACTGAAAGATGAAATAATAATTATCGTATTACTGGATTTAAATATAATAAAAGAGCGGGCTACTACATACTACCCCTCTTAACAAAAATTTCGTCCCGAAATTTGCATACCTATGTGAAAAGTTCTAGGTATTTTTCTTTCATTTGGTCCTCAAGTTCCCACGTTGCTTCTTCAGGGCCATGGTGTCTCCACAGTATTTTGACTGACGCGATCGATTTATTCCTCAACTCTTGCACCTTTCGATCTAGAATGGCTTCAGGTTTTTCCTCGTACGTCAAGTCCGGGTTAAGAATCATTTCCTCTTGGTGAATCACGTGTTTGGGGTCAAACACGTACCGTCTTAGTTGTGACACGTGGAACACATTGTGGACGTTTCCAAAGCTAGGTGGCAGCGCCAACCTATACGCTACGGGACCTATTCTTTCAAGGATCTCATAAGGTCCTACAAAACGGGGTCTGAACTTACCCTTAACACCGAATCTCACGGATGTACAGTTGGGCTAGTTTCTCCGATCCATGGGTAATTGGAATCGGTATAAAATGAGCGCACTTCGTGAGACGGTCTACTATTACCCAAATAGCTGTGTTGCCCCTATTTGTCTTGGGTAGACCCGTCACGAAATCCATTGCTATGTGCTCCCACTTCCATTCTGGGATTTCCAATGGCTGCAATTTCCCATATGGTCGTTGATGTAAAGCTTTCACTAGCGCTCTACAAACGAGGCTATATCTCGTTTCATCCCGTCCCACCAAAACTTCTGTTTTAGATCTTGGTACTTTTTGGTACTCCCGGGATGAGCGGTATAGGGCGTGTCATGAGCTTCACTCATGATCTCGTTTCTGAGTTCCTCGTTATGGGGAACACACAATCTTCCTTCAAAAAGAACTGCGTTATCCGTTGCCTCTTGGTAGCTTCCGGCAATATTTCAGGAAAAACTTCTGGAAAGTCTCGTACTATTGCCACATTTTACACCCTCTTGTCTTCACTAGCTTCCCCGTTTTGGTAGACGAGATAAGCTGTGCTTCCTTCCTTCATCATCTCTTTCCTGGCTTGTAATGCGGATATCACTGGTACTCTTTTCTTCATACCGATGCCGTGAAATTCCGTTGGTTCCTTTCCAGGTGGTCGAAGAGAAATTTTTTTCGTTTACTACAAAGGATGGTGGCGTGATTCTCAGCTAGCCAGTCCATTCCTAAGATCATATCTACGTCCCACATGAGCAGAATATTAAGATTGTTCGCTACCATCTTAAGTTCTCCTATTTCAAATTCTACATTCGAGCAAACATGTGTGGTGGTAGATCTTTCTCCTGAGGGTGTAGTGATTCTTAAGGCACGCTTAGCTCGTTCTGATTCGATTTCTAAGGTATCTACGCAAGGGGCAGATATAAAAGAATGCGAGGCACCAGTATCGAACAGAATCATAATGGAAAAACCTTTAAGCTTGCCCATACCTGACAGGTTTCCCTGGTTTTTCTCGGGCTGGTTTTGGGTGATAGCAAAGGCTCTCGCCTGTTGCGGCAGCTTCTGTTGCTGTTGGCCCTGTTGGTGCTGGTGTTGGTATTGCTGCTGGTGTGGCTGTTGTTGGCGGGGCTGGTGTTGCCCTTGAACTGCTTGCGGGGGCTGAGCATAAATGGCCCTGATTGCCGTGCCCTGCTGTTTGTTGGGGCACTGTGAGGAGTAGTGGCCCTTCTGGCCACACGTGTAGCAACTGTCAGTTCCAGCCCTACAGACACCACGATGTGGTTTGTTGCATTTCGGACATAGGGGAACTTCATTTTGTCTTTGGCTTCCTCCAGCCGGGGCAGGACCCTGTTGCTTCCCTTGTCCTTGTTGCAGATATTGTCCCAACGGCGCATTTCCTTGCCATGGCCTCTTGTTAGTCTGGTTTTCATTTCCTCCATGGTCGTTCCAATTGCGCTTCCCTTTAAAGTTCTGAGGGCGTGCAGGTGGGTTGGCTGGCGCTGAGGTCTGTGATGGAGCCAACCTTTCTACTGGCATCGCAGCTTCGATGTCCAGTGCCCTGTTCAAAGACTCGGTGTATGAGAGTCCACCATGACTAGCTAAAGTCATCCGAATCTCGTGCCTCAGACCGGCACAAAATTTCTCCGCCATTTTCTCATCAGTATCCACCTGCTGCGGAGCATAACGCGATAGATCACAGAACTCTTTGTCATATTCCGTTACTGTCTTCTTCCCTTGTTTCAGGCTATAGAACTGAGCCTCCTTCTTCTTTCTGTAGCTCTTGGGAATATACTTATCGTATAATCCAGTCTTAAAGTCTTCCCAAGTATAAGCTGCCCATTGTTCGGGAGTCAGAGTCTTTCGGCGGGCTTCCCACCAAAAGTCAGCCGATCCGGCTAGTTGGAAAGACATGCACGAGAGTCGCTCCTCTTCAGTGCAGTGTAGAAAGGTGAAAATACGCTCCAAGGCGCGTACCCAAGCTTCGGCCTCGGCTGGGTCGCCTGTCCCAGTGAACGTGGGTGGATTCTGTCGAAGAAAAAGTTCTTCAGTCCTTCTAGCAGGGGGTGGAGGGGGTGGGGTAGGTTCTCTGTCGTTTTGCCGTCCTTCAGGTATTTCATCACGATTTCCATCGTTGTTAACGTTCCTCCTAGCGGGGCGACCTCGTTTAGGCGGCATTCTGAATTACAAACACCCATTTTAACACATTCTATACAGGAGTCTCTAAGGCAATTAATAAAGAACTGTTTATCAAATTTAACTTATCATGACTTCAAAACTAAGATATTAACAGGATCCGTTGCATACACGAGTCACATTATTCAAAGTTACTACATTCTTAATTGACTCGTGAAGAATAAGAACCCGTAGAGAAACATAAAACATATACGAGATCGTCGCAGAAAGCCCATGCTAGGGTCATATATATATCATGGAAAATTGTCTCATCGAGGCTTTTACATCGTCAACCAAAACGTAAGTAAAGTCTATCCAGTACTTCCTATGATGTACCGGCTTATTAGCTAAGCAATCACAAAAGGATACTTATTCACGGAACGTCCTAGAGACCAACGTTTCCGTACTAATGCTAGCTAGAGACAACATAAATAAAATCATAGTCATTGGAACGAATTATCGTTTCCGGAGTACATACACAAGCTAAAACTATCAAATCTGTGAACTCTGAGTCGCGGTACGACTGCTCCTCGGTGACGCCAGGGGGTCCTCCTCTGGATCCTCCTCGAGGTCCTTCTCTTGCATAGGGTAATTGTCTCTATCTAGGAACTCTCTCATGTTGGCCATGACCCTGTCGACATCTGCCATGGAAGCCTCACACCTTGCGTCTACCGTAGGTATCAGTGGTGGTAGAGTAGCAGTAGCTCGGATCGCTGAGTCAGGAGGCGATGGGAAATCCCTACGAGCCCGTGGACGAGAAGGGCCTGCCTCGTCATCGTGCCTACCACGGCGCCCTAGAACTGAGGCACGTGGTGGAGGGTCTCGTGGCAAGGCCATCGGGGGCTCAGGAGCAGTAGCGGGTGCCTCCGCTGGCAAAGGCGTCCCCACCTATACGTAGTTTCCCGGAAGGATGTAGGGCCCTAGAGGGGCGCTGCCCCACAAGGTGAAACAGGCCTGAAGCTCCGCAATGAAGCTAGGGAAGTCTCCCATGAGGTCGTGGTAATCTTCTCGGCGAAAGATGTAGTGGGCAGAGATCTGCCTAGCCCATCCCTGCCACTCGGAAGGTAACAGTAAGATCAATCTCTGGATACCGTCATACCCTGATACTCCATGTGCACTCGCTTCGACCCAGTGTCTGTGAAAACCTGCGAGGAACTGTCCGAGGTTATCCCCGTGACATGGGGCATAAGTGCGGTAGGACCGCTCGACCTCCTCTGGACTAGCCCATGGGGGCAAGGGTCGTCGTCGAGTATAGGCAGTCCTCGCCATCTAACGAAAGAAGTTCTATCGTCAACTCAAAGTAAAACGTGACAAGTAACTAAAACGATATGGTTCCAAACATCTATACTTGGCAATCAAGAATCGGTTCGAAAATCATAACTCGTGAAATCTAGATATCACAACATCGTCTAAATCTAGTATTCAAGCACATGTCATAGAGGTGATCTAAATCTAGTTCTCAAGCACAAAATCATAACTTGTATTAAGGACCTCCCTAATACTTAATCATAGATTAAGGATTCGACAATCATCATAAAGCTCTAGTGTCATGATCTACCGATCTTAGGGCTTGTTATGCGATGATGATATACTCTTAGATCTAGCAACGAGCAATAAAAGTTTCAACAAAATAAATTCAAAAGGCCAAGCCAATTCGAGATCTCATCGTAGAAAAACACTCGAATATTTAAGCTATGCTCATGCTATCAACATACTATTGGCGTTTGTTACGCTGCTCAATCTTCATGCTCGTGGTTTCATCATGCGACTCTTCGTGTGATTCCTCTTTCTCTATTTCAACCGTCATTGTTGATGTCATCATAACATGAAGAAAAGTTAAGGCATCTCCCTAAGTTCTCTTCTATGTTCCGTCGTGTGAGTGAGCATATATAACTTAATAGTTCTAAGTTCTTGTGATTCATACAATAGTCATACTTATTCATGCTTCATATATTTCAAGAAATTAACTTAATTAAAACTTGAAAGCACTTACCATAACCTCCGTTGAGCGTGACGAGATGTAGTGCCAAGCTTTTGTCAACTAGTTCTAAGTGTATTATCATATTTAATCTAGACTCAACTTAAAAGGAATGATTAGTACTCAGAGCAAAAGAAATGCTCTGATACCATTCTGTCACGACCGCACTTGCTAAGGATAGCAAATTCGGGGAAACGTGACTAGGGGAGGGTATTAGGAGCGGGATTAGAAAAGGGGCATGTTTAGCTTGATGACTCGACTTGTATAAGGGAAACAATTGAAATTAACTAGAATTTAACGAAGGCCAAAAGGAGAGCGTACATAATATTATCCAAAAGGGATACTCAACGAGTTTGAGTACATTGTTAAATAATACATATTGTTCTAATAGATAACATAATGTCTTAGCAAAATCAGTGTTCGCAGCGGAATAACAATTTGAGTATATGTATGAAGACATATACTCTACTCTGAGGTACTCATCCTAGATCGACAAAAGCTCCGCTTGCACACTACATCCTTGATCACAGCTCAACCTGCACATTTAAAAATACATGCAGGGCTAAGTACGGGAGTACTTAGTGGACACTTGCCGAAATTTACATACATGCATAATATTTTATTGTCAAGCCTTTCAATAGTAGTAAGATACGAGGGTTTTCCTTTAAAGACTCGTATTTACCAAAAATAATATCATTTCTTTCATCAATAACCTGTACAGGTATTTTATATCATTAATCACCATATCAGTAACTTGTGCCGAGAGGGAGGCCTCCCTCTACGGACACTATGATCGGCCAACCCGCTAGATGACTCACGATCACAAGGGTGTACACTAATTCCGAAGGGATTTGCGGTCCCATCCAGAATCCGAATTCGATTAACATCAGATAGGCAATTAATAATAAAACATAAAGCATTTAGGCATTGACAATATCATTTAAATTCATAAGCATAAAGTTTTAGCAATTCTAATATATAATTTTAGTTTATACATAGAAAGCCCACCTGAATAGCAGACTCACGGTTTAGCTCTAACTCTGGTGCTTGACCTTTAATCCGAGAAAATAAAATAAGATTCTAATTCTCGAAAAATCTCAATAAATGAGGATGCGTGAAATGATTATGCATGACTCATATTCCTTTAATTAAATTATGAGATGCTAATCCTATTTAAGGAATTAAAGCTCGTCTTATGAGGTCGGATTATTAATCTTAATAATCTACTCATCTTGAATTAATCTAACTCACTTACCAACTAATAATTAGTAAGTATTAAAATTAATCACTAATTAAATATAATTAGGATTTAATAATGGGGCCTAAATTAATAAGTCTCATTGGGCTTTAACTAAATAAATTGTAGGAGCCCAATTAATAAAAATTCGAAAATCATTATTATCAATTAATAGAAGCCCAATCAAAATAAATAATAGGAGCCCATTTATATAAATAATAGAGTCCAAACAATATATATATATTAGCCCAATGGAAATAAAATAAGCAAAGCCCAAATGAATTAATATCCGGCCCAAATCACTCTTGTATACTTTTCATCATCACCATTCGCCAACGACATTTCATTTTCTTCTCAGGTAATTAATGTATCTTAATTTCTTTATTTACTCAATATATATCTAATATATAATGCAGATTCATATATATATATATATATAATTTCTGGGAAGATTCTTTATACATAGTAAGCTTTGATCCACAGGTTTCCATCTCTCACTCATTATTCACCTTCTTGCAGGTCTCTCAGATCCAAATCTTGAAAATTTGTGCAGTTAAGGATAGATTAAAGATTAATATTTTCGAACACAAACATCTCGGTCCCTTCTCCCTCAATCTCGGTCCCTCTCTTTATTTATATAACACAAATCACTCCACTACCTCTTCCTTTATTAAAATTAAACGCCACTCAACATCATCTCTCTCTCAATCTTTATTAAAGCCAACATTCATTCTCTCAATATAATTATCGAGACTCTCTCTTTTTTTTAAAAAGCAGAACCCACCATCTCTCTCATTCTCACAATTAAAAACGCTGATCAACTCTCTCTCTCAAAATCACGCTGCTCACATCTCTCTTTCTCTCGCTCGATTCCGGCGTCCTTCTTCCCGGCGAGTCATCGCTGGAAACCATCTCTCTCTCCCTCGCATACATCGGTAACCACCCAAACACTCACCTCTCAATCTCTCTCGAATCTCCTCCGGCGAAGAACCACCGGTCAGTCACCTCCCTCAACGTTTCACTACAGCGCCGTTGTTCCTGCTGCTCCGGCGACTCACGACGAGGCCACCGCCGATTGCTGCTGTTTGTGGAAGCGCCGCCGGCTGCTGCTGTTCGTGGAGTCCGCCGTCGACTGCTGCTGTTCTGGAGTTGGCCGCCGACTGCTGCTGTTCTGGAGTTGGCCGCCGACTGCTGCTGTTCTGGAGTCGCGGGCTGCTGTTGCCGAGTTCCGACAGCCACCACCGTCGTCGGCTGCCGCTGCCTCGCCCAAGGCCGACTTCTGCTGCCAAGCACCGAACGCCGCTGCTGTAGGGAGGCCGTCGCCGCTCACTGCTCTCACGCACACGTTTGTGCCGACATGACGGAGGCAAGGGTCGAGCCATGATCTCTCGGCTCTATTGTTGCTGTTCGGTTAATGGCGAGAGACGGCAGCACACGTTGGCGCCGCCTCGTTCGTTCTCCTCCATTTCTAGTCATCTCTCGGCCCGACTGAATAGGGCCGCGTCCCTCGTTGTTTAAAAGCTAAGTTTTTCAAGTTTCGTTCTCCTCTTATTCTACGAATTATAGGTGTTGTTGTGCTAAGTAAAAGGCTGTGTTTGTTCTATAAGTTCTGGTGTTCCTTTCTCTATTCGCTTGTGAATACAGAGTGCCATGTAACTAATTAATCATGCTCATTATCTACTGCATTTCTAATATATGAAGCATGCTCTACTGAGATATGATATATGTATATGAAGAGAGTGAACTAAGATAGCATGAAATACCTTGAATGGTTTTGTTGGTTGGTTATTGTTTGAATGAACTGATACTTGAAAATGCTTTGGCAGAGAATGATGAAGAGCAGTGCAGTCTTTCCTCTTTTTGCTAGGAACGTTTGTGGAATGGGAATGAGGAGATTATGCTTGGTGATTTCTCGATGGAAGGAGTAGATTTGTTGCTGTGATGAAGAGGGTGAATGAGGATGGCTTTATACTGAACTTAAGGAGAGCTGATTAGTGTGAAAAGATGATGAATAGTACGGCTAAATTGTTGAGCGTGGTTGAAGAATTAATGAGGGAGCATTAATTGTTGTTGACATTCTTGAGATTAATGAGCGTGGTTGATGAATAGTACGCTCAACAATCCTAGGAGATTTGCTGAATTCTTTTTGACTATGTAGGAGTGGAAAAGAAAAGCTAAGCACGGGTGAGAATAGAGTGGCTGAGGGAGCATGGCGTGCTAAATTTAAAACACGGAATAATATCTAAATTAATAACGTAGATTTAATTCTTCACAAGCCGGAATAAATTCACGACTCAAGAAATAATAATAAAAATAGAAAAATAATTCTACTGTGATTAATAAATAACATGACTTAGCTAAGTTAGTTATGAATCTGAAATGAATAATTATTGGCTTACTCAATAATTCTCATCGCGATTTTATTTACGCGAAGCTACTGACTTGGTAATAAAATAATAATCCTGCTTAATGAATATAATCCAGTGTCATAAGCTGAATTTAAATCATAAATAATTACTGGGCTTGATTTACTGAAAGATGAAATAATAATTATCGTATTACTGGATTTAAATATAATAAAAGAGCGGGCTACTACAATACCTAAGGTCAAAGATCTTGGGTTCGAGTCCCTTGTGGCGCGACCTTTAAATTTATTTATTTAATACTGTTAATTTATAAAAAAAATACTAAAATCAGTAAATCACACTTTAAAAAAAATAGTAGGGATAGTTTTATTAAAGCCTATTATTAAACGAGAAAATTAATAATGAATATCTCCATAAATTGGTTATGTATGCGTTCTTATAGGTTAATACACAATTCTATTCCAAATTATTATCAATATTTTAAATCTACCATGAACTATTGACTTTAACAAAATAATAATACTCAAATTATATAAAACTATATATATACCTGAAAACTATGTTCGGTCATAAATTTACATAATTTTTTGTAATTGGGTATTAATCGATAGAAGTCAATAATTTATAATAGAATGGATAACAAAGTAATGGTTTAAAATATAAAAACTATTCAGAAACGAAAAAGAGTATTTGAACATTTAAAAAATAATAATATTAAAGAAA